>NC_043985.1:20594377-20903127 GCF_902150065.1 Myripristis murdjan
CAGGGTAAGGGGGACAGTGTCCCTGCTGCTAGGAGCAGACACATTACACATTGCCTTGTGTATTCTTATTGATTACTCCCACCCCACAGCCCAGGGACCATAATTTAACTCAGCAGGCACTACAGTTAATACTGGAATTCAAACATTCCATCTACACTTCAAGAGACAAAAACAATTGACACTTTAAAAATGTGCAGGGCCTCTCTAAATGGGATCTGAAGGGAATGGATCTCCATTTTCTGGTCTATGCTTTTTTTCCTACTTTGGGCTCCTGCCTGTGCAGTTACCCGTACTGTATGTTTCGTGTGGAAGCGCATCAACAGGATGACACTGCATTAAACTCACAGAGAGGATATCTGTGAAAATCATTTGTGGAACATGAGAAGGGTATAAGAAGATTTGCACATTTTTCTGTTTGTTTGCTTGACAACATTTCTTTGCTTTTTAGTGCTTTTTGCTTTTCAAAGATGTGGACAAAACAGCAACCGTGACAAAATTTGTGTTTGAAAAATTTAGTTGGCAGATATTTAATAAAGATAACAGAAAGTCTTGCTCAGGAGCAGCCTGACTCGAGGACAGGCGGATGGGGGCTGTGTAGGAATGAAGTGCCTTGCTCAAGAGCATAGCTGGAAAACTGTGGGTGATGTGAACCAGTCCTCTGCCTGGGAGCTGTTGCAAACTAGAAAGTGGATAATTATTCGACCATTGACCGTAATGTCAAAGGAGAGCTTAATGCTGAAAAATTCTTTCTGTTTCAGCAATTAGTTTGAGGAAACTCAAAAGGAATGGAACATAAAAAAAACCTGCAGTGAACCTTAAGCAACCCTAGACATAAAATAATAAGAAATATTGTCTACCTTTTCATTCCCTAACTAAACCGACCTGTTGACTCTTCACAGCCAAGATTAGATAGTCCTAAAAAGTATCCTTTTCAGCAAGTTGCTGTGCATTTTCTTTCATTAGCCAGATGCTTGTCATCAGGAGGTCATTAATAGACTTCCTATCAATTAGACTGGGTTACATTAATTAAGTAATACATTAATTAATGAAAATAAAGATTTGGCTTGATCTCCACAGGTCACTGTAGAACTGGGAAGTGCTGTGTTATCTGAAACACCCAAAAGACACCTGTAAGGACTTTCTGTGAATCCTTAAAGACCGTAAGGTCATTTGTTCTATGCTGTTTGCAGCGCTTTGACTCACTAAGCAGTTATAACAATTGACTCTGCCAGTGGGCATTTCTGATGTCAGGACAGCTTTAAGAGGACTAGTACATACACATATTTGATTGTACTGTGCATCCACCAAATGTAAATTAATGCTTGTGCATTTAAAGCTAGATTGTTATAGATCCCACAGTTTCCAGGTCTTACATTCAAATTGGTTTCATTATCAAGAAATAAAATACTACTTGGTACCACTCTAACTTCTGGGTGGCTGCAAAATAACTTTTTGAGGTTCTCAATTTAACCCTTTATTGAAGGGCTGAAAACAGTTTTCCCTCCACAATTTATCTTTACACCCACACACTTCCTTCCTTCCTCCTTTTCATCTGACAGAGCATGCTGGGTCACTCAGGATGAATGAGTCAGTGAATGTGGTAATATAAGAATGCACCTAATGACATGTTTGACTTAAAATTTTAGTTGTGCTAAGGTGTAACCAAACAACAGACAAAGCCTGCTGACTTCAGTGACCTGGGTATTTGTTAGGACAATTTATTTGTGTCTTTAGCCTCTGAAACCAACCTAAATAACAGCTAAACAAGAAAGCACTCCACGTTTTAATCGTTATGGTGATAATATCTATGAGTTAATTCCTACTGAATCAGCAGAGCCAAAGATGATGAAAATTCTTGCCAAAATTTTCACACTGACGTCTCTGTATTTTACATCTACATATTCAGGCAGTGATCAAACTTATATTTTTGAAATGGATGAATCTGAAGTCCAAACTGCCATGTTTTTTAAGCTAAAATGAGCATCAGTGGGGATTAATATGTATTAATTAAATTGACTCTGTTTTCTTTAATGAGAGGGAAAGGATTTGATGTTAATGCTGTTGATCTCACGGAGGCTTCAATCCGCCTAATTAACCAGTATTTCTGCAACACACTAAAATAATCAATAAAAAGATAATTCATCATTACTGTTACTCATACTCTTAAACATTCGGGTAATCAAAACACATCACTTGCTAGCTCACATTACCAATGGGGGAGTGGGGGTGGGGACACCAACCAAAAACAGGCTTGCAGTTTGGAAACATGTTTCTTTTTGGTGGATGAACTAAAAAAAAAAAAAAAAAAAAATCAGGGTTTTATCTTTTTTTTTTCTTTTTCTTTTTTTGTCAAACATTTGCGAGTGCTGTGGCAGCCCTCCCTGTTGCATCTGTGTGTTGTGCAGAGATAGGGCGTGTGTGTGGAGAGCCAGGGAGCAGACTCCAGAGATCCATCCATCTCAATCTGAGGCTACAGCTGACACCTTACAAAGAGGTACAATTAATAAGGGCATTATCCAGCAGTAGGCAACAATAGAGTCCTAACGCAGAGACACCAACCCCGGGAGGCCCGGAGAGGAGAAAAAGGGAGCGTGTGTTGTGGGTGGGGGCAGGGTGAGTCAAAGTGTTTCAAAATGGACTTCATTACATCCAATGTCTTGCGAGCATAAAACACATGTATTATAGAGGTAAATTCCACTTTAGGATAGATGGTACCGGCTGCTTTGCAAATGGGTCACCTTCAGCAGCCCATTGACGTGATGCATTGTCACGCTTTGTGTCTAAAATCCACCCTGGATCGAGATTTCCAAAATAAAATGATTAAAACATTCTGAATTTCAGGATTGTAATCAGTTCGGATCAGCTGCGTGAATTAAAGTTTGAGAAATTTTTGATCAAAAAAAAAAAAAAAAAAAAGAAAAAAGAAAAAAAGGCAGATTACTTACTGCTGTTTGTTTGATAATGGTTATTTCACACGACACAGACACATTATTATGAGGAAATCTGAGATATGAAATACAACATAACTGATAATGGAGCTCTCATGAAAGTGTCTTATTAGTGCAGGTTGAGTGCAGCCCTATGGTTCACAGGGGAAAGGGCGGAGACACCACTGCACTGACATTTACAGCAATCCAGGAGTTGTTTGTGGTCACTGGACTGGAGACAAATGCTGAACCCAAAGGTCAGGGGTCACGGCTACATTTCATCCACAGTGGAGGTCCCTCTGCTGGAAAAGACAAACAGAGAAAGCAGTTGAGGTGTGAAGTGTCCCTGCTGCTGGTGAAATCAATCAATCCATCAGTCGCCATGTATAAACACAATCTAGATCAATGGCATACAGAGCAAAATAAGTTTTCACTGCGAAAGATTTGAACATTACGTGCCCCCACTCCCAGCCTTCAATAATGAACTCTAATCACTTCTAACTCTCTTCCACTTTTTTTTGTATGGAGTCAAGAGTCCTCCACAGTGATCTTTTTAAATTTTCCTGCTCATTCCATGGGGAAAGGATGAGCTTGGTTATGGATTAACGGCGTGATCAATAACAAGATAGGAGTCCGGCTCTCTAAGCTGACGAAAATTAATTCGAAATGCAGTCAAACTCTTATCGACCTGGAGCCAGGGGTTGCTTTCATTGCAGGTAGTTGATAATCCACCAATATTGTGATGAGCGGCTAATCTCTCATTTTAAATATGACCTCCATTGCTCGTAATAAAAGTTAAGACTGGCTATCCATTTGCTGTCCATATAGCGCTCTCTCTGTTGGTTCTTTGTTGGCGGCGAGCTTTTGTGATGTGGTCCTCTCCTTTAAGGAATAATCCTCATCTCCGAGAATAAATTGGCTCAGTTAAACAAAAACCATCATCTAAATTAAATACTATTATCATCGGCTGCTCTGAAAATTCTCAAACCCTCTCATTCCTTGAACTCACTTGCTGGATTAAGCTCTGAACATCCATTTTTTTAAAAAAAATATTGATTGATTATTTGATTGGTATGTTTACATTTGTCTTTTTTTTTGAATAGTCATGTGGCCAGCACAGTGTAAAAGGTGTTCAGCTCAAGTTTCCTGGATAATTAAAGGTTAAAATGATGACACCAGCCATAGGTTGCTGCAAAACACGCAATTTAGCCTGCGTGATGCAGAAATACGAGCGATGTCAAAAGGAAGCATGACTGCTGCCACGTCAGTGCTAGCTTTACAAATACATTTACATGCTGTGTCCAAAACAATCACAATTTAATGTAATCAAGACAAGAGCAACTGGAATAATATCACACCAGGCAGCTTAAGGGCATCGATCACATCCTTCCAATGAGAATATTTGTCTAAATTATAAACTTTTATCAAGTCGCAATCCTGTTTTGAACATATCAGCTGCTCTCATAAACTCAAAAATCAAATCACAAACATATTTTGTCATCTATCACATATTCAACATTTAAATATTTAGTATTAAGAGGAGGACTTTTTAAAAAAAATATTTTAGATTTTAGCTTTTTTAAAGATGGCTAAAAAGGGATCTGCATTTCATATTTAGTTTTAACAACATTATTCCCCTCTAATTTCCATTTTTTCATGTAAGTGCTCAATTTTTGGAATGAAAATGAGCACAATCGGCTAAACTGAAAGGTACCAAAACATTTTAAAAATGGATAAATAAAACTATCTTATGTCCCATATCTTCCATTTACAGTTCCTATATAAATATAAAGTCTTCCAGGACAGTCCAGGCTTCACAACCTGAGAGGAGTGGGCATAAAAATAAATAAATAAATAAATAAATAGATAAATAAATAAATAAATAAAGACTGAATGTTTCATCTGTATTTGCACCAGTCAGATTCAAGTCATGGAGATTCAAGCTTAAAAAAAAAAAAAAGCTCTCTGCTCTTTTAACTTTATTTACTAAGACGTGTAATTCCCGTCACTGGATTCCAATCATCCTTTCAAATCAGCCGGTTAAAAGTTATTGCTACTTGATAAGGCGATGCTTACGATGCGTCTTGGTCACCCACAGCCAAACCTAACGCATAAGCCTAATCATTCAAGAGCAGACGAAAAGCTCTGTTATGCAAGCTTAAATCAGAAGGAAAACAAACCAGGTTAATTGATGATCAACAGAGTCTAACTTTAATGAGGCCCTGTTGCCCATGGCTAGGCCCAGTTCAGTATACGGGACTTTCTCCTGACTGCTCTGCTTTCTTTGATCTTGTTTGCTTTTCCACTGCTGGGATTGTCATTGTTGGTTTTAATTACTTCACCACCAAATGGTACAGATGAAAGATAGGTGTCTGTAATTAATAAAATTTCCATAAATTTGAATCACTAACCAGTCTCATTAGCTAGTGCCTTTTGTCTTGACTGAAGTCTCATGTCATCTTTTTCCAGCTCCAACTATACAGAATAATATTACTCAGGGCAAGAAATCACTTGATATGCACAATATTTTCTGGTAATCAAATTTCACTGTAGGTAATTAAATACAGCACATACAGTAGGCCTACTACAGTGATTGGGGTCAATTTGAAGAAAATGCCAATTGTTACATTAAGCCATTATAAAACTGTAATTCTTTTCAATTAGTCTTTTCATGAAAAAAAAAAAAAAAAAAACACTTTGTAGCAGAGGGCATGTCGATTTTACTCAAGCTCAAAGACATAATCAAATAGTTGAAGAACTCATCTTTGATCATGTGTAATCGGGATCAGGGCTGTGTATTACATCTCTGGGCCACAAACTAGATGATTTGCAAGGGGGCTGGCACTTAATGTTTTGGATGGTAGTCAGCTTGGCAATAGGAGGGCGGTGGTGTATTCACATGACAGAAAAAAAAAGGACAGTTACACAGAGGGAGCATTTATGTCAGAAAACACCTGTTGTTTTGATGACACAAAATGTGCTTGAATTGAAAAATGCAAAATAATTTTGCCTTACTGCCGAATATACAAATGTTTTTAATGTAATTTTAAAAGTTGATTTTTTTTTTTTTTTTTTTTTTTTTTTTTTTATAGCACCGGTCATGTGGCATTCTGAGAAAATACCAATTCAATGGAATCTGGGGTATAGTGAATATACGTGTATTACATATTTATATCTAACATGCTGACAGCAGTGACATCCTTTTTTATTATTCAGTTTTTCAATCATATTAATAATTCAGCACACTACATCATGAAAAATCACTACTTGAAATATAATAAAGACATCTTTCCATCAGCATTGTAATTTTTTCTGTTTACCTACAGTGTAAAAATGAAGCTATTCTCAATTATTGTGGACCAGGTCAGGCAGAGAGAAGCAAGTCTTTGTTGCTTTGTGACAGAGCTCTATAATCTTGTGCAGAGCAGCCTATCATTACCAGGCAGTGTGGTAACAGACTGACATGGATGCTATGGGGAGCAATTGATTCCACACATCAATCAGTAGGGAAACTCATCTTAACGATTGCAGAGAAGAGGCTTGTTTGTCCTCAACATCACGATAAATGCTACCATGGAGGCACTACAATACCTGCAGCCCGAACGAAGGGGTGGTTATCCATCACAAGAAATTCATTAACTTACTTCGCCATGCTGGTGCGTTCTCTCAGGATACTTTCAAACATGGTCAGTATCTGCAAAGGTGCATTGATGTTTGCCAGCTCAAATGAAGTGGTAAACTTGTTAAAAAAAAAAAAAAAAAACATAATTGTGTCTATGAATACCATTATGCTGTGGAGTGAGTCCAAATCACGAGCTATTTTTTGAATCAAACTGTTAATCTAGGCATCAAGAATATTATTCCAACATAACAGTCTTGGAGTTAGATATCCCTGCATAATAATCATGTCACAGAAAACCTAACATATGGGGTTACAGGGACGGAGACTTTTTTCATCCTCAAAATGATTGGCAGAGACATTAATAGAAGCAAGGTGTATTTAAAAAATAAATAAATAAATAAACACACACTGTGTTTGATTGTTTTCTGTGTTTACTTCTTGACACTGAACTGCTTGTTAATGTTTGTAATTGTGGCACAAAACGGAATAGAGAGATTTGTGTTTAGTGATAATGATAAAGTTACTTAATTGCACTTGATTGCAGTTGACATTTATAGTCGGGCTATTACTGCTGCTGTTTTCACCATACAAATGCAAAACACAAAGCAATATAGCAGCGCTGCCTTTTCCCCACTGTTTCTGTGTGTGCGGACACCTCTGTCAGTTTGTATAAAAGATGCAGCCGGGCCAAGAGAATATACTATCTCTCATTGTAAAAGCGAAGGGTCCCACCTGATTAAGAAGGGCAGGGGAAAGACTTTGGCAGGCCAGTGGGAGAGGTCAAGGATAGAGCAGGCAGTTTCACTCCCCCACCACATCATTTCTGTATGACAGCACCACCCCAAGGTTGAAGTTCACTGAGACTTTTTATGAACAGAGCGCTTAACGTCAAACACAAGATTAAAGCGGGGGTGTCGCATCTTGGCAGGACCAAATGAAAATATCAACTGCTAAGCCCCCCTCTGAAAAGCCAGGGGACAGGTATCTAATATTAGAGAGTAAGCCTAGTTAGCAAAGACGGCCTGCTGCTTTCCACGTTCTCAGCGGTGGTCAAAAGGCCACGTCGGCTTTGGAGTTGCTTTATTGGTGAAATATATTACAGTAGAGGCCTGCAGAACTGCCTTATTAAGGAGGCAGAGAAGAGATGCCCCCATGACATATATCTGGAACTGAAGACATCTCCATATTACTGAGTAAAATACAATCTGAGATTTTATTTTATTTGCCACCCAAAGTAAAGTTCATGAGGCAGGGCAATATTTTTTTTTTTTTGCTTGAGCAGGCATTAACCTCACGATAATTTATGTATTTTAGAAATAATTGAAGAAAAGAAAATGATTCCAGAGAAAACAGAACATAAGCATTTTTTTAGTGCATGGATAAAAATACATTGTTCCTGTTTTTCATTATTTCTTTCATTTAATTTTTTACTTCATATGCAGTATTGTAATTAAAACCTTCTGGAACATGAAAAAAAGAATACAATTGTGAAAGTAAGAGTAAAAATTCAGTGTCTATGAAACTTCAAAAACAAACAAACAAAAAAAACCTGACAAAACATTTTAACTGTTGGACATTATTGTAGCTTCAAGCATGAAAAATATTTTGTTAAAATCACCATCACGTGCAATGCATATTCAAAACACACCAAATGCAACGAAACTGAACCAGCATTTTGTTCTCCTCAAAAAGCCACCGCTGCCTCCAATAGATTATTACATTAAATGCTGAAGGCTTTTTGCAGGTGTGCCACGACTACTGCTGTATGTGTTATAGATTTGAAAGAAGGTGTTTTAAAGAGAAGCCATTTTGTAACAGACAAATGTTACTTGTTTCTTGTTTCTTTCCCCACTGAGCAGCGACAGAAGCTGGTGCTTCAGCTCTTTAAGTGGCTTGGAGGCATAAAAGAGGCTTATCTGCCCCTCTCATTTCTTCAGCCACATAATCAGATGAACTAAGGAAAACTAAAGAGAAGCACACAAATTGATTGCATGTAAATGTGCACACACACACACACACACACACATCTATCTATCTATCTATCTATATATCTATATATCTATATCTCTATATCTATCTATCTATATATATATATATATATATATAGATATATATATATATATATAGATATAGAGATATAGAGATATAGATATAAATAGATATATATATATGCACACAGAAAGAGAGACAGACATTGATTAATTTTACACTAGGGTGCACTGAATTCAGACGTTTCAGTAAGTTAAAGTGTGAATTTAGATTTACGGACCACACAAAGGACATCATTGTGATGAAAAGCAATTGCAAGTGACAGAATTCCCACCTCTTATTTTAAATAATAAGAGACAAAGTTCATGACCTCAGCTCAACAAACTTGAAGTGGATTACATAAATTAATCCGGAAGACTCTGACTGCATGATAACTTTCCTATTGTACACACCAACTGTAAGCATAATGGTCATAACACTCAAAATAGAACTCATAATTTGGCTTATTCCTGCTAATTTCTTACTCTGATATATACATCATAATAATGCATCACTGATTCACAATGCACATTTTAATTTAAAGCAGGATATTTCTTTCCTTGTTTAAAATGCTCTTTCAATTTATTAAAATGAAAGCATTTTGTGAATAATGGAAATGGTGAGTATTTTAAAGTAAATAAAATAAAATCAACATTTTAAATGAATAAAACGTTATCCTATTCATTCAAACACACCTGCCCACCCTGCTCCCTTTTTTCCCCTTTTTGACATTGTAGGTAAATAAATGGCTTAAAGATATATATTTTTTCTCCATATGATCCTGGGCAATGTCTACGTTTTCTGTAACATGTACTATTTATAATCAGAAACTCTAGTAAGACATGAAGCTGATCTCGAAGGCTTTTCTATAATCCCTCCCCTGGAAGTGGTCTTTACTGGAAGGCTAGTTTGTGATGGGCTCACCCAGTAGCACAATGTTGCATGGGATACAGCATTCAGCTTAAGCCAACTTATCAACTACATTCAAAGCACATCCATTGAGCTATGTGGGGAGACTTTTTGCAGATCTATTAAAAATACTCTTATCTGTATTTAGCATATGCTGTGTATGTCAGTGCTGGCAGCTTTAGACGGATTTACACTCAAAACACCTCAAGCTATTCTTGAGCTGAAACTACTGATAACATTCTGAAACTTCTGCAGACAAGCAGGTTTTACAAATAGATAAATTCATTCAACATACTGTTATATCGTCTTATTTACTTATTGTCATTTTTGCCTGCACACAGTGACTATTTTTGAATACCATTTTGCCTTTTTTCCCCCTGCAAAATGTTTTTTTTTTTTTTTTTTTGCTTCTTTAAGAAATCATGTTGCCTTTCACCTGCATATAAATAAAAGCTGAAAATAAAAGTTTAGCAGGGAGCGTTCATTTGTGGCTTGATTGCAGAGAGTAAAATCATGGTTTAACATTTACTTTTAGTCATAAAATAACATCTGAAAATGTTCTTACAGCGCAAGTTATTTGCGCGAGCACACAATTTTCCATTTTGAGGAGGTAAAGTGAAATATTTTTGTTGGGTTTTTACGTTTTATTTTAATGCGAGCTTTGTTAATCTTCTAAATGGGAACTGTCAAAACGAGGAACTGTTGTTGCAAGTTAACAAGAAGTGTTTGAAATCAGCACCAAAATAATCTGGAAATGATCCACGCATAAGGCTATCTGCATTTCAGTGGGGAGTCCTTCAGAGGACTGAAACTCAGCTGAAGTGCTGAGGGACTGAAATGTTACGTTGCCTGCCCCTCACATTCCTCTCTTTCTCAGTTCACTGTCGACACAACAGACTTGCCCTGTTTGTACTCATGAGTAATTACTGTTAGACGGAGGTAAGCTCAAATTTAGTGCAGCCAAAATTAAATTAAAACCAAACGACTTCATAATTAACCGAATATATTAACTTTGAGCTTTGAGAAGTTATCAAAATCAAATTTTTTTTGTTGTTGTTGTCACCGTAAAAGGCATTTTGAGAAAGATGTCCTTGTCATGCTGTTGAAATCACAAAGGAGAAACATGGGGAATTTATTTATTTCACAAAATAATGTTCCTATCTGTGCCTTCATGACTGTTTTATTTAATTTGCTCCCTAATACAAAGATCCTCACTATTCAAAAAAAATGTTTTTGCCCATTTATTTATGTGTTGGTGTTGAAAAATGTTATGGAATATTTAGGATTTAGTTTTTTTGCGTTTTAATTCCTGGCAAAGCTTTATTTAACTGTGTTCTCTATATGACAGGGCTATAGAGGCTTGGCCTTTAAAGCGAGAGAGAGAAAGAGCCACTGTTATTCATGCTGCATTCAGTGCTGAGAACTGAGACTCAAAAACAGCAGTATCCTCTCATACCTGTTGAGAACACTTTCATCCTTAATGGGCTCATTAGCCACATTGTTAATTGAGTGCTATTCAGGGCAACATCAAAGCTAATAATAATTGTTTACTTACTTAGTTACTTAACCAAAATAGACCCAACAGTAGAATAATGCTGCTCTCTTGGAAGGTATATGGTTATAAAGGGACTCGCACACCCAGCTTGAGAATGTGCACCATTACAGCTGAGACACAAACCAGAAAAAGAAGGAAAAAAAAAAAAAAAAAAAAACTTTCAGCACTAAATGAATTTATGACTGCATGTCTTTCACTTCAAATCATAGTCACAGGTCTGCTTCAGGGATAGGGGGTGAAAAAAGCTCTACTGCTGCAGTTTGGCTGGAAGAAAACCCTACTTCTTTAAAAAAAAAAAAAAAATCAGATTTAAAAAAAAACGGTGTAAATGAAAAACAAACAAAGAAACAAACAAAAACAACAAAATCCAACAAAAACAGCTTCACTCTGTGACTGAAAGCTGCATTTTAAAAACAGCAGGTTTCCCATGGTACACACATTTCAGTGAGTTTATTGGGTAATGGCATATGATAAAGGACTGCACATCATGGTATCTTTAACTTAAAAATTACATGTAATCCAATAATAATAATAATAATAATAATAATAATAATACAATCTCTGTAAACGCACACACAGAGAGATATATATCTAAAAGATACACATCTAAAAGTCATTTATATTTTTTACATGTAAAGACATATTTTATTTTCAAAATTCTTGTCCTGTAAGTTTTCTTCTCCCACATGGTGCCACATTAGTGGATAATGGGATCCGAAAATGGAAGCTAACTCATTGGAATTAAATTTATCAGCATGTGCTCTGAGGTAATAAGCTGTCAGTTATAAAATGAAGATTTGTATTTAGATATATGATAGGAAGAAAAATGAATAGGCAAAATAAATGAAGCCGCTTTACAACTAAATTACTTATTTGGAGCCAACAGACCACGAAGAGAATCATGATGATGACAATGATTATTGCAGATAATATTTTCCCTATGGAGGTGAAGGCAGCAAATATGAAATAATTATGTAATGTGCGCCCACAAAGAGTTAACAGGAAGGAATATTTGCAGAAATGTTTGGAGAGAAGGAAACCAAACCCTGAGACATTATCAAACTTTATAATGAAGAAAATCTAATTAGGATTGAGGGGGATGTAACTCCATGGTGCACTGATCAAAACTAGAGCCTGTAAACTGCCATTTCTGCAAACTGCATCAACCATCAACACCAGCACCTCCTGCATTTTAACCAGCACTACTCATATTGCTAGTATTAGTATAATTTTGTGCATCTTATAAAAGTTAAAACTATATATAAAAAACAATGTATTTTGTTTGCAATGCTCTATCTAAGCCTCTCTCACTGAAAACACAGTTACACCACAGAGGAGCAGCTGAATATCTGTTTCAAAATGAACATTTTCTTCATAGGATGATGTCTATTTTCAAATGGTTGCACTAATGAAAGCTGTTCTCAGTTACACCCCAGCTCGGGGCTAAGGCAGCTGAATTTCAATTAAGTACCCAAGCATGATGAAAGTTTCTTTCTTTTTTCTTTTTTTTTTTTTAAATTTTATTTTATAAATGACACCACAGTCAAAACATTTCAAAGGAAACAATCCCTGCTGTATGTCAGGATACAGCAATTGTGCTAGGAACCACATGAGAGAATTAGATGAGAGGAAAGTGAACACAATTGAGTAGAGCAGAAGGGAATTTAGCCACAGGAAAAATCTAACAATATATGACAGTAACTGTCTTGCTTATCCTCGTTTTCCTGTGGTACCCCAGTAACTAATTTGTAATTTGTCGTTTTATTATTTACAGCCTGCAAACTTAAAAGTGACTTCAAGGCTGTGGACTGCTGTTGTTGTTTTACCTGATATCGTGCATTAATGAAATAAAATCTCTATGAGCCAAGATGTTGGGAGCAAAATGACTCTGGGTGATCAGATTTTTAGAGATGCTGATGAAATGGAACAGGCATGACAGCCACGTTGTTTCTTTCTATAAAAAAAAAGAATGTTTGAAACTATGGAGTTAAAGTGTTTGAAATTTTGACAATAGCAAAAATCTTTTTTGTGAGCAGCACAAGTGTACAGTCTATCAGTGGAAAGCTATGTGGGTTTTTTAATATATATATATCACTTATTGAGAGAGAGAGATAGTAGATACGTTCTTTCATCTGACCAGCTTGGTGTAAACAAGCAAAGAAAAGTGTATTAAAAAGGGCTGTGTCTATAGGGCTCATGTCTGATGCCTGTCAAATCATTAAAAAGGAGAGGTGTTGTTATCAAATGCTTGGGATCAGCAATAGTGGTGGCACATCACTGAGATGAGGTATGTCTTCCATGGGGGCAACTTGAGGGCCTTTTGTGAATTTATAGAGTAAGATAAAATCAGCTTCATATTTCTCCACGAAATCGGCTGATGAAAGCAGCCTGAGAGAGAGAATTACATGGCAAGAGTTTTGTCACCAGCCCCATAGGCTTTATAGGTTGGGAATTGAAAAGGTAATGAGAAAAGCCATGCTGCAGGTTGGCTATGTTTAATAAGTCATCATGCCACTATCTATTGTTACTCGCAGGGACCCCACCAAGATTGTATTTGCACCATACTTAATACTGTGCAGCTACCAGGCATTTCAATGGATATAATATATCCTGCACATTGGAGCAGGCTACCAGCTTAGCACAGACACCATTACACAGAACTGTGTGATAACAGTGAACAAAGAACAAAGCCTAAAAAATGAGACTGTTCTCCAGTTGCCTCTCTTCTTGAAGAATATGTGATTGCAATTAAGATAGATGGCTTAACCCAAAAAAAAAGGAACAGAAAAAAAAAGAAAATGCCAATTCTGGGACACAGTAATTATGTGCAGGACTTACAAGTAAAATTCTCCCTCCCTGCACAATGTACACGTACAAATGCACACAAACATGCAGCAGACAGCGAGATAAAGAGTGACGTAAATGGTCCTGTCCTCGGGATAGTACGAATGATACTTGGCAGATGTATTTTTATGCTTTTTAAATTGGTTCATCTCATAACTCATCAAGCAAATTCCCGCCATCCCAGTGATCTCTTTATTCTTCTCCCAGATTTCCTTTCTCTGAGTAAACTCGGCACATAGGAAAAAAAGAAAAAAATTGCAGCCTGAAGGAAAATGAATTTAAATGCGAGCTGATGATGAATGGTTAAACTGATTTTCTGGCAAGAATTAAAGCTTTGCAATGACATTTGACACACATTTGATTAGAGTAGATAAAACAAAGAGGAACATAAAAAAATATATATATGAGATGAAAGGGCTACATTTTACAGTTTGTGTAGTTACTGTATGACACATAGAGGGTCCCATATTTTCCATTTTGACAGCAAACTGGTGAGAAATCTTTTGTCTTTTATGTCATTGCCTCTGGGTATGCATGAAAACAACACCATTACCACACTTCAACATTCAAACCTGGCCAGAAAAAGTGCATTTGTTGTCGACTTGTAGACTTCCAGCGACTTACACGAGCAGCCCTGTTTTAAAAGACAGGCTTGTCACATGCTCTGATCAACGAGAGTCAGTCAGAGGGATTTTTTGAAGCGTGTGGAGTTTTTAACATGGAAATTGGCTTTGAACCCCATCTGCACAGGTCGGCACATCTTTGGGCAAAGCTCTGCTACTGCTGACAGGGAAAATGAACCATCAATTCCTTATAATGTGGCCTGATTATTATCCTACTTACCCCCCACAAATTCAAACTTGGAGGATTTCAGCACCCTATGAAATCGTGTAAAATCAGGGACAGTTAGGGCCCCATGAGTTTTTTTTTTTTTCCTCCAAATGCCAGCACCATCAATACATCCATTTTAAAGTAAAATAATTCTAATCACCAAACCACTGCCAGAGCAATGCGTGCTACTTTCACACAAGTCCATTTAAATACATCCCACACTGTTTAATATATGAAAAAAAAAAAAAAAATAAAACATCAATTTAATGCTCCAACCAATAACCATGATCTAACTTTGAATTCTTCGAAAATATTTAAAACAGTGAAATTTATAACTATTAATGACTTATAAATAAAAAAAGGCCTATGAGCTGCTTTGGAAGTCAGCTTTAAGCTTTAAATTCATGAGAATCACACGGGGGTGTAACATTAAATTATGGCATGATAAAATGATTTAAAAATTGGCTCCTACCTGTGTACACGTTGTTTTCACCAAAGTATCAACATCAAAAAAAAAAAAAAAAAGAAAAGAAAAAAAGAAAAACAAACAAAAACAAACAAACAGAAAATCAGACATGAGCCCTGGCTATTAATTTAACGAGTGAGACGGGACACGAACTGTGATATATGATACAAACCGGGCCAAAGATTGAATGTGTGAAGTGTGTTCAGCAACTTTGGGAAGGGATCTGTCAACGTCCAATCTGGGATGTCTTTATTTGACATGATTGGTTTTGTTAGGTTTCTTGAGCCAGTCCAGCCCGCTGCTGTCCCTTTCACCCTTTAAAAGCAGCTGGGCCCTGACCCTGCAGCACTGGCCCTCAAAGCAGGGCTCCTTTCAGCCCAGCGCAGGGACCCTCCCTATTCCCTCCCACCAGCAACATCCCATTCAGCAGCAGAGATAACTTTATTCATCTTGTGCATCATTGTATCCAACTGAATGCAGAAACTACGCAGACACTCGAGTGAATTGAACAAGCATGCGTGCATGTGTTTGGACGGGAAAGGAGGGGAGGTGTTATGTCTTAATTTCTTCATTTGGATGGAAAATCAGTGTGCGCATTCATTTTGAGAAGCAACCCTCAGTCATTTCACTTTCATTACGAGTGCCTGGAATTTACCTGCATTATCAAAGCTGGAGAAGTTGCCCGTTTTGATCCTCGCACATGCTGGTTGTATTTAAGAAAACATGTAATCACGCAGAAGCGATTCAATTCATTTTGACTCATAAATGAATGTCTGCACAAGATGACTGTGAGTCACCAGCATTTCTGGTTGGTTATTATTTTCATTGTCAGGGCAGTGTTAAATAGGGTTTTCTGTAAATTCTGCTCCCCTGTTTCTGATTTACTGATGGGCAGCTGGCTGGGACAGTTGAGCTTATTTTCACCTGCCTACACCAAAACAGCACTAGACCACCCTGCTCTTCTCTCATCATTCATATTCAAGCCAGGGCCTCTTGACAAGTCTGCTGATCTCACTCAATGTTTTGTGATTTGGACAATACGTTTTCACTCGGTGGAGAAAAATGCTGAGGCCATCACACTTCTTGAGGCCAGTCTTGTGAGACTCAACTGAGGCAGAAGCTGTGAATTATTCCCCTTCTGTGAGAGTTATGCTTGTCAGTGGATCCCCCTGAACCCAGTCAAATCTAATGATGCAGTCAGAGAAAGGCATTGTATCCAGTGTTTCTCCCCTAATACTGCAACATCACCGTATCACATAAAGCTCATACGGGAGAAGTGAAATATTGTGTAATAAATAATGAAATAAAGATTATTTTTGTCTCCCTTTGCAGCATACATTCCCCTGCACTCTTAACTTTTAGATGCTTGTAATGTTAGGGATCTGGGAATTTAACCTTTTTATAGTGTGACTGCTTCTTATTATGTGTTGCTTAGGATAAGAATATAAAAAAGAAAACATAAAAAAGTAGATTACATAATTCCTTAGATTTCAGCTTGGTCTTAAATGCAGCTATAACTTAGCTGTATTTATTGTAGGAAAGCTACCCGTCATCCTTTTTTTTCTTACACTGAGACAAGCTGGATCCAACAGGCACTATCTACACTTCAACTATGGAAAATAAAGGAAGCATTTTAATATGGAGTGCATAATACATGACTTTTTTAAATCATAAAAATGTGTATAACTCCTGTGCAAAACTCCAACACATTCTCGTTTTTATAATGCTATAAGCGTTTCTTTTTCATGAAGTGCACCGATACTAAAATTATGATTCATCATAAAGAGTGTGAATATTTGTGATGTAACCATTGGTAACATCCTTGTGGGGATTTCGATATCTAAAAGAGAGAGGTTTATACATTAGCGCTGTAGTTGCAAAACACTGTTGATATTCAAATGATTATTGTGCAAAATCCTGGATAAGCTTCTGTGTGAGAGCTCTTCTAAGTGCCTACAACTATTGCTAATTCCCCTCACCATTGTGGGCTGAACAAAGGCCTTAATCCCATTTCACTTTTGCAGAAGGCTGGGGCTATTTTCCCTCTCATAAACCAACAACACTCCCCCTAGCCAGAGCTGAGAGGGTCTGAGAAAGGGGCCAGTGTGTGTATACTTCAAGGCTTTTTTGTCCAACTTGGCTAGTGCTCTGCATAAACTTTTAAGTGGTCCCAGTAGGCCTCAAACACCTTTTGGCAGAAAAAATAAGCTACCACAAACTGTAAAAAGGAAACCAAACACTCTCTTAACCTAGACAATACAAAAGAAAATATATGAAGTCTTTTAAAACTCAGATTGGGTCTGGACAGCAAAGAGTTAACATGTTTTTTTCAGGCACCAGCAAAGGAACTTTCATTCTCCTGAAAAGCAGCTCTCTTTCTCTGCATTGTAAATCCTTTAATACATTATTTATAACTTGGTGGTCCACTATCAAAGCAACTGAAGTAGGACAGGATTCAGTTCTTGTACTTTGTAGTTTGGCTTTAGCTTGCGGTGGAAAATAAAAACCATTCCTCTGACTTTGACATAATATTTTCCTTTGTTATTCAATCCACTTCATTTCTACCTTTCAAATTTGTAGTGTAATTAAAATAAGTGACAATTTCAGCAATGTTGTTCCTGTGATTCTAATTACATTACAGAGTTATTATTGCAAATGTGAACGCTGCCAAGAACTAGAATTACTTTTGATCATAATATTCAAAAACTTGGGTAGGTGATAATTTAATTTTGCGGCTCTAAGGAATATTTCATCATTCTTATGAATTTCCTTCCTAATAAAAGCCTTCAGGGCCAGTAATTTAAACACTGTGCTTATAGTGATCTTGCTCAAAAGCTGGATTTTCAGTTTGATTTCATGTTGGGAATGACAAGAGGAGCACAGGTCAAGAGGTCTCTTGTTGGTAAAGCTCCCCGGTACCCTAAAATTGCTGAACATAAAGAAATTCTTCAAACCCATTTTTTTTTTTTTTTTGTTGATAAGTAAGTGATGGCTTTAATTATTGGGTGTGTCAATGTGGTGCATGTGAGCCAGCGTGCACACCAGCATGTGGCCTGTGTTGGCTCATGTTGCATGTGTGTATTTAGAGGGTGTACTTGTGCTTAAAACTCAGGGCAAAGTAAATACAAATCAGCTAGAAATTTCATGTCAGCCAGAAAAAAAAAAACTGTCTGCCTTTAATTTTAATCAATCTGACATCCTTGAAGTGCAAACAAACTGCAGACCTGTCCTGGTACACAACACAGTGTGAAGAAACTGCAAATTACAAGCAGTTTAGCCAAACCTTACATAAAGCTGCTGGGCTCCTTCTTCTGAAAGCATCACATCACTTAGATCATATTTGTGCCACTCATGTATAATGTAATAAAGAGGATCTCTTCGCTGAGATGCCCACTGGAGTCCAAACCTGATAGGTTAATATCCACTGGGATCCACTGAGGTGAGTGTAGCCTTTCAAACACAAGACATAAACTTGGAATGTGATACGATCCCAAGACAGCAAAGTTTATTTCTAACATACCCGGCTTAATAATATTTCCCTCACTCAAGTTGACAGAGAGAAAAGCTCTGATTAAAATTTGATTTAATTTTTGCACATACTGTATCGGCAACCAACTCTTATCTGTGCACAGTGCCACATCAGTGTAAGAGGGTGGGCTGGGATGGGGGTGGTTGCGGGTGCAGAGTAAATTTTTCTTGTCCTTACCTGCTTCCCTGTGCTTGTAAGCCCGCCAATCATAATCCAGTTTTAACACTTACACCTTTGAAACATCAACAAAATAACACATGCAAAACTTGAGAGGATATTCAAATAAGGCAACCGTTGCTGTAACAGCCAAATTATAAGGTACAGATCTACCAATCATTCTTACAAAAAGCCAAAAAACATGTGTATCTCTCAATGATTTCATTAAGCACTGACACTGCCTTGCATAGTTATTTTTTTTTTAACACTAGCCTCTCAAACAGTGCACAATATGCATTTAAGACTACTGTAACAAATTTTGTGAAGATATTGGGATAGCTGAAATATTTTAGTACAACAGTGGGTGCATGACAATACATTTTAGCACCCAGCATGATGTTGAAAACATGAAACACTAAACTGTAAAGAACATTAAGAAGGAGATGAGTCAATGATGAGTATAGCGATTTGAAAGTGTAACTGAACACATTCACATGTACATTTAGTTACAGCATATCTCCTTTTTTAACACAAAGCAGCTGAATCGACTCTGTAGAAAATTTCCTGGTGATTATTAAGCAACAGCCAAACAAGTTGTGAATCAATGACAGAAAGTTATTCTCTGCATTGCAAAAGGTGAACAAGCTTCTCTTCCATCCACTTCAACATGAAATGACAGTAGTGATGGCAATACCTCACAAAAGGCATGGCCCCTAAATATTGGGGAAAATAATGTTTTATTTTGGAGGACAATGAAGATTAGGCAGCTAGTTAGTTATGCTAATCATATTTTCAGACCATATTCACTAATTAACCACGCCAGGCAATGGTAGGTATTCAATTGCACATTATTAACAGGCTGGCTCACTGCCATTTCAGGTTTGGGAGACCTTCTTCATTGCCACAGCATCCTAGGACGTAAGTAATGTTTACATGGCATACAAATCCCATTGTGCACAAGATATTACTCTAAGGTGTTACTGGGAAAACAGAGATATTAAAAGCAAACAGTTTTTATTTTGAATCCCAAAAACACTCCTCATTCTTAATCTTTGGCAAGTGGCCATTGTACCAGCAGTGTAATACCTTTCGAGGAGTACATTAAAGGAATTCTTTCATCGAATGAATTCTGCAGGGACCAAGAGCCACTCCAAGTGAAGTGAAATGTGATCATTCAACAGAACAAACTGTTTAATCAACACCTTGTTCCTGTTTTCTTTTTACTTGTTGTCTTAACTTTCAAGAGTAGGCTTGCAACTGATATCGTGTAGATATGAGCACCTCCAAAAATCAATAACCTTTGTGATTTATGTCGTGCCACCTTTTGGTATGCCTTGGGAGCTTTCAGATTCAGAGTGATTCTGAGTTCCCCTCTGGTCGGATTGAAATATTGAAATATGCTGCAACAAAATCACATGAGGCCACATGAAGTTACATTTACATGAAGCAGTGGTTGCAATCAGTGTCGTTTTTAAGGCAGTGATATATTTGAAGAACACTGCACAGGTAACACAGAAGAACTACATTTATTATTTCATCCATTATGGCTTTTTAGAGACATTTCTTAGCTTAAAATAGCATAAACTGCATTACTTTAGAAAAAAAAAAACACATCAAAATGGCTTTTCTGGTTTCTTGGTGTCGTTGCTCAGTGTGGAGATGTTAACCTCACACAGCTGCAACTTTTACCATGACGGATGTATTCTCTGGTATTTTCAGCAATTTGTACAAATTTGTCACTTTCATAACTCTACAGCACAACAGGAACAGTTCAGCTGACAATAATTAGGAAACAAACTTTGTACATAATGACTGTGGTAACACTAAATGAGCTTCTGAATGACACTGATGTAACATTAGACATTATGAGACCTGGGAAACTGCTCTCTCTCTCAGGCTATAGTAGACATTAGTTTACAGTGACTGCATTTCCATCGACCCTTTTGTTGTATGCATTTTGACTTATCAAATGAACAACTGGCCAAACCCACGGTGCACGTGCATGAGTCTGTTATTTTCCAAATATCAACAAAACCAACTCAAAATGTCTGCTTCAAATGAACAATATTAGTGTAAGTGAGATTTTTTTTTTTTTTTTTTTTTTTTACATGGGTAGATTATCAACTGCAATACAACTTTGATGAGTGTTGGTTTGGCATTTCCTGGTTGTACACAGAAAGCGCCACCCTTGACAGACTGTGGCCTGGATGCATCCTGCGCATGCGTCCTACTTAACATCACATGAGTAAGTGAATTACCACAATTTGCCATTCACAGCCCATGGCAGCAGTACTGCACTTAGGAAAAATTATTAATGGAAATAGCAAATGTCAAAATAAAACCCCCAAAATGTGACTAAAACTTTATACACTGCTGAAGTAGATATTCTTTTGTTTTTATTTTATAAAAAAAACTGATAATTTTTGATGGAATACAATAGTCAATCAATCGATATTTATTTAGTCCAATGTGCTGCACATGACCAAAAGACATACCGAACCAAACACAAACAGGACATGGATGCAGGATTTAATAACATGACCAGTTTGTGTTTGACCACTGACTTCAGACTGAGCTCTCTGTCATGGCACATGGTTTTAACGCCAACAGGTGGACAGATGAAATCAAGACATACCTTTGTCTCATATGTGCAAAGAAAATAACAGCATTATTCGACAGGTAACAGCAGTGCAATGCAGCTATAATAATAACTGCTGATAGATTCTGCCCACTTTCATAAAACCTGTAGCGATGGTTATTTGCTTAAACAGATGTTATGGAAAAGCACTTTAAGTTAATTGATATTTTTCTTTGCAGCATCTAATTTGCTTACAATAAATTTAAATGTTTTATGGAGACGTAGCTAATATGTTTACTTTGTTTGAAGTTAGATGCCAAAGGGACAATACTTATGGCCTATATAAGCATGAATATACATGAATAATAAATGTATGAAAACTGGCATATAGTGGACTGCAAAAACCTGGTGGTGACACTATTGTGGACAGATGGAGTCATCTCTCTGGTTTCCTGTCATCTCTGTCATCAAATATGTCAAACCTGGCAGGCTTAACTCATGCCTTGGTTTTACTTTAAGTCCATAATGATATAGACTAAATTTGATAGAAAAATATTCTCAGGCAAGTATATTAAGAGGTATATGTGCATATGTGCCTCTCCCTGTTTCTCCAAATGAGCGAAGACTTTGTGGGACAGCTGTGCATGCAAAACCTTGCAAGTGGGAACCAATTATCATCATACCTCATTTTAGCTGCTTAGCCCAAGAGAGGAAAAAAAAAAAAGAAATCACAAACTAACTTCACAAAAGACTTTGAACAATATCTGCTACTTGACACATTCCCCAAAGACTCTCACAACTCATAACCAGTTCGCATGATGGTTTGATCAAGTGTGTCTTTCTGTAAAAGTTTCAGTTACTAATTCTGCGCACATCTCTTACACGTTACAACATTGATTTTACATGATGATTGCATTCAATATTCCCTTTACTAAAACAGAATTCTGGAAGACACGCTGATATAGCAATCGCAAAATTTACTTTTTACCAATCTTTAATTTTAATACCAACAAAAATACTTACCTCTTGCCAATGATAACTAACAAGAATATATGTTTGGCTGGGTTTTTGATGAACAACGTGTAAAGCAAAATAATAGGGAGCATAAAGGTGGTCAGGCACAGTAGCATCTCCTTGTGTTTTTTTTTTTTTTTTTTTTTCATTTTCTAAAGCTTCTGTCAAATGGTCAGACCAGTTGCTAGGAAAAAAATGCTGGCTTCTCACGTTTCTGCAAACCAAGGATATGTTGAAATGTCACATTCTCAAAAGTGTTGTGACGTAGTGTATAGTGAGGAAAATACAGACTGACATGTTTGGGAAAAAGAGTTATGTGGATTTGCAGGTGTTTTTCCTGTAAGCACTGCATCATCAACAAACAGTATATCTCTGACTGGTGGTGGAAAAAGATCTTGTGCTTACTTAAAGGGGCAACATGATGAAGAAACAAAAATACTCAACTAAAAGGAACTGATATGCACTGAAAAACTGACTTAAAAGTGTGGAAATATCAGTAAAAGGTATTGTATTAAGTACAGTATTAAGTATTAAAAAAGTATTCACTGTGGGAAAAATGGTCCCTTTCATGGTATTAAATTATTGATGCATCAGTCCATAATAAGTATTTTAAAAGTCTAACTACCCGATTGATTGATTGATTGATTGATTGATTGATTTATCTATCATTACATTTTAAGTCTAACTACCTGATATATTTTTTGTCTAATTTTAACTCTAATAGCGCATTATATTTTACTATCATATTGTGTATTTTGCATGTAAATCCTTGCTCTGCAAAGTATCTAACACAGCTGTCAGATAAATGTAACAACACAAATGTCAGAAGTCTCATGGAATGGAAATACCTGTAACACTTGGGTGAATTTACCTTGTTATATCTCTTTTCCTTGTTATGCTGTGAACACTTAAAAGGTTAACTAACAAGGTCTCCAGTAAAGTGATTGCTTTGAGTTATGGTCTATGACATGGGACATGGTTGGCCAGACAGCCACAAAAAAGTTACACCCATATGAGTTAAAGAGAAATTACACCAACCAGTCCAGCACAGAGCAAGAACCAAAAAAAAAAAAAACACCAGTGCAAGGAGCCGCCCACCACATGCATGCCCACTCTAGAACAGCAACAGTGACTTAAAGGCCTAATCATTAGGCCTATAAGTAGGCCCTAATTAGGCCCTAATGACATAAGACACAGCCTAACAGTTTTCATAGGTCTTCTGTTACCTCACTTCACTCAGTGGGACGCCAGGCAGTTTTTGTTTCCTACAACCCTTTTCAGGTCTGGCTTGTACTCAAAGCAACTCTTTCACGTGCGTTTTTAAGATCAGAGTGATTTCACTTAACTTCACTTGTTTCTGTGTAGAAAAAAAATGAAACATTGACACTGACTTGAGTGCAGCCTGTTTGACATTGGAATATCTGTCTATGGGCACAATTTGTCAAAACTCTGTGGTTCCTTCTCTCAAAACACATTCAGGTCAGTCATCTGCAGAATTTCAATTAAATCATCTCCAACTGAGACACCTACTTCATCTGCCACTAACGAGGCTTTCAAACAATCTGATTCAGGGCTGATGAGGAACGTGATCTGTACCCGTTTTTGCTCCAAGTTGCAGATTTTCAACCAGTGCTTCACAGCAAGAAATGCTTGCTTTTGAGACCTCAGCTGCTGCTCCACTTGCCTTCAACAAGGAGGGAAAATGTGTGAGCTCTCTATTTTGAGGAAGGGTCTGGAAGAGCTTGATTTTGTTGACAAACATGAAACCACTTTGCACCAGGTCGGGCAGCATTTTTAAGTTCCCTTGCAGATCAGTTTGAAATCCACGAGGGTTATGTAGCTCACGATGGTCCTTATGTTTCCCTTCCAGAGACAGCTTCACTCGGTTCAAAAGTTCATAAAAATTGGAAAGCATGTCACCTCTTGAAAGCCATCTCACAGTGGAGCGGAGAAGCAGATCACTGAGAAGGTCTCCATCAAGTTCAGCGATGAGGTTTTTGAGCTGTCTACAATTGGCAACATGAGTGCAGATGAAATTCAATCTCTAGCACAGGTTTCATGATGTGGTCCAAGTCCAGCTTCTTAGACACTGGGTGCTCTTGAGGGATGATGCAGCGAAATGTCCAAAAATCCAGGAAAAGGTCACCAACAGTGCACAGCCCTACAAGGCCTTTTGCAGATGCCAACATAGCTGGTGCACCATCTGTGGCTATTGCTGTTAGTTTTGGAAACTGCAAATTTGCTTTCTCAACAGCAGCCATGAGCGTTTCTGTCAGGTTGATGCCACGGGTCCTTCCTTTTAATAGCGCAACATCATCCAGCTCTACCTAAACTGTGCAGACTTCTAACACAGATTGTACAAATATTGCCAACTGTGGCTCATCATGAACATCGCAAAACCAAAACCAAACTCCAAAGCAATGCTGAAATTCCAGCGTTTATCAAGTTCCACGTATAACTGTTTCAGCTGAGTTGTAAATATATGATATCATTCACTTCAATTCAATTCAAAAATGTGGCAGATGCTTTTATCCAAAATGATGTACATATGAGGTTTTTATACACCACAAGCAAAGATATTCTCAGTTCAATGGCGTGCTGTGACAGCTGCAGGTCTGACACAGGATGCTTCTGTCACTTTCTGGAGTCAGGACAGCAACATCTCTGAGGAGAAGCCTTTGAGAAACTCCTGGGCCAAGTTAGAATGGAACGAGGTGAAACAGCGTTGCAGTTTTGAAGCTTGAAACTGTGACATTGCAGCACAAAAAATACAATTCCTCCAATTCAAGTAAGAATGTCCTACACTCCTCTTGATATTTGCCATTAGCTTTATGTTTTTACGACTCCGCCATGACGATTCAGTCAGTAACACTCACAAGGCTAACGAAATTCTTCATCTGCACAAGTGTCTTTTATGAATGGGCTAGAATAGCTACATGTGTGACACATGATGACATAATTATTTTATATTTTAAAAATAATGGCAATGGCAATAATGGCAATATTTGCAGTATTGTCAAATGTTCAAATGCATTTTGATTTATCAGATATATATTTTAAAATGTCAAAAAAAAAAAAAAAAAAAAAAAAAAGCCACCCTGATAAACTCTAACTTCTTAACGATAGATTTGAGCAAACTGTTTTTCCTTCTCTCACTCACCACTTCTTGTGGTCTGGTGTGGCAGAAGAGCTGCCACCAACCTAACTGCCACATAAATATTTGAGAGATAAAATTAGTAGAGAAAAATTATGTATTTTTTTATGTCATTGAAATTTAAATAATGTACTAACAAACATAATTAAGCCCACAGACTGCCAAATTCAATGCTACATATCTTTTGCCGAATGTTTTTATTATGGATTAGGGCTGAAGCGAATAACAATTAGCTTTTTATTCATGACAATGCATGAAAAATGCATAAATCTTTAAAGTTGTACGGAAGAACCGCAGCGCCCCAATAGGTTATTAGTCTTATTAAGGTCTTAACTGGTGGGATAAGTTGTAACATCCACATAGCCATTAAATAAAATCTCTTATCAGGTGTTGACTCTTATAGGAATTAAGCAGTAGTTTGGTTAAGAACATATTCACCCCAGAGTTTAATTAATATTAAAGGAGTGGCAAAACAATAGCCCCACTGCATTTGAAATCTTAACCCCGGGAACCCTAATTTGGAACACCAAGCCTATCTCTATGCTGCACCAGTCTAATCTATGGCACGTCAGCGTGACCAGGTGAAAAGTGGCGTTAATTCTATATTGGAGCTGGGCATGTGTTGAGAGCAACAGAGACAGGTAGAGCATGCCATGGGAGTCAGCGCGTGACCTGACAGGGATTGGCAGGCAGGGTGTTAATTGGATAGGTGCGCCAGCCCATTTGTGTTGGCTGTCCCATTGCTGAAGACATTGTACTGAGTTCTTGACTCCCAAGACAAACTGCTGTGCTCTTCTTAAGCATGCTCATAATATAGCCAATGAAATCATTTGTTTCCCAACAGACACGTGACTTTCACCAGGCACAAAGACAGGGGGATGGGAGAGAAAATACATCATGTGGTGGAGCCTCACTAAGCTAAAATGGAGCTTGTTTGGACTAGTAAGAATTCAGCGCATTTTTATAATGCCAATAAAAGCTGGGAAATTCCATTAGCTGTGCAATCATTGGAGATTGGGTTGTATCACCTACATGTATGCTTATTTCTAAGTTAAGACTTAAAGTAATTTGTGAATGTTATTCATAAATAAATTCATCTTAACTGCCATTAATAGATAGATATACTTTATTGATCCCAACCAGGGAAATTCTGGTGAACATACTGTCATTTTATATTATGGCACTTTAACTGTTATGGTGACATGAGTAACGTATGTTCAAGATACAGAATGAAAGAGAAGATGTGCTTGAAACATCACCAGTATGGCTTCAACCATGGATATTGAATTCAGCAGCCACCAAAGGGGATGGCGGGATGTGTGTGCACCTTTTTACTGATCAACCTACGTTGAAGTCAACAACGCTGGCGATGTTTGGTGAATAATATCTTTTCTGGTAATCATTACTTGAGAAAATTATGCTGCATGCTACATGAGTTATTATTTAAAGCAATAACATTTGCTGCTTATATTATTTACACCTGTATTCCAACTGCCTATGGCCTCAACTAAATATTTAGCTTTTATGCAGATTATAATGTAATTAACTTGTGTGGTTTAGCTATAGCGATTTATAGCAGTTATGTTTTATGATTATATCGCCTAGTTGAATACTCAAACATGGCCGACCGATGAACACATTCCAAGGTGCATTATTTGTGGACATAAAACACTGTTTCACATCTAACCACATCACTCTACAGTCATGAGGTCCGCTCATTTTTATTGACTTCTATTCAAAATTACAGCAACTAGTGACACCTGCCACAAAACGATGTCATTACTAGGCTGCTGCAGACAAACGCTCACCTTTTAGGTTAGGAACATGGAAGATTTTCTCGTATTACCTTGAATTAAATTAGAAACTGTGACACAGGCAGAGGCTGAACAGCAATCTCACTGGCTTTGTTGACATTGCCATGGTTGCAGTTCTACTATTGCTGACGGGTGCTAGCTAATGGATGTTTCTAGCACTGCTGTCCTTCCATTTTTTTTTTTTTTTTTTTTTTTTTTTTTTGAGGAAGCTGATAAATTCCACTAGATTACAATTAAGCAATTTCATATCAATATTTTGAGTAAAGTGCTGTATGTCTTTGCTTGATTCCTGTATAATGGTTGAGATAATGTACAGGGAACTGGTTGGCATTTCGAAATCAGGCCCTTCGTGACCAGTTCCTTCCACATCATCTCCTATGTGTTGCCTAAACCAGGACTTAATGTGTACTTGAAGATTCAAAGCATTGCACAAGTTAAGCCTAACTCGCCTAAAATCTGAAAATTAAGACAATTTCATGTTTGCTTTTATTTAGGCTGTATTTTGACTCCAAACACTGTCTGAACAGTAACACTGGCACTCATGGCAAGCTTTCCCCGTGGATGCAGCAAAGTTGGATTTATTAAGTTAAACAGCTAAGTAGCTTTGTGATGCTGCTGTTTGCATTGTGGAATTACAGTTCCAAGTTTTTGAAAGCTCCTTGGAATCAACAGAGATCTTTGTTTTTCTCATTTGAGAAAAATCACAAAACTGTATTGGGTTGTAAGAAAATTGGTAGAAAAAAAATTACATTTTATTGTTAATTTTACACATAGCCTAATAACATCGTATTCTCTCAACTATGGATGCATGTTTGAAATATTAAACTCTCCTGAGTTATTACTGTCAGTGGTGATGAACTGTATACTGTATGCATGGTTAAACACCCAGTGATCTTTTCTGCATTACTATAAAAGTGACATGTTAATTAGTACTTAAGTTTAAAAGCTGCAGCGTATATATTTCAGTGTTATATCGTTGCCTGTCTTTTCAAAATGTTGACATGTGTCATCAGATCTGAGAACACTCCCGCCCGAAGTGTTGAAGAAAATTTGTGGTCATAAAGTATGCTTCTGCAATCACATCAGACATCGCTGAAGTAACCGGTTGAGATGAACATATTTAAATGTTGATCATGCAGTAATTGTCCACACAGAGGTTCTGCTCTGTCTTCTGATGGCTTTTCAAAATCATCAGCTATCAGGAAGCTCACCTCACTTCAGACACCAGGCTCTATTAAGCAAAATGCCACAGTGTCTTTTTATCCATATTCCAGCTTGTCCATTGTATTTGAAGCTGGTCCATAATGCACTATATATCTCTTAGAGGGTAAGAAAATATATTTAAAAAAGCCACCTTTAAGACACCTTTTAAGACTTTTTACTTTATTTTTGTTGGGATTATACCAATTAAAAGGTATGCCATTTGCCATGTACTTTGGCTGCTCACATGCTTCTGTTTCCCATTATGCACTAAAAATAAAATGTGCCTCAATAGCGAGCACTTTGGTGATGTTTTTTCGAGTATTCGGCTTAAGTGTGTGACTTGTGCTCTTAGTCAGACCTGCTGACCATGAGAAGTCAAGATCTCTGACCTTAACTCGTAACCCTCAACACCTCATCTGGACTCTGTCGTACTATCAGTGGCCGGGGTGACAGGGCTGAAGCTGAGGCTAAACATTATACGATATGGTTTGGTTTGGTTTTTGTCCTCATTTAGCAAGCCGGCAGCAAAAAATGCATGAAAAAGATAATGGCTGAAATAATATTTTCCACATTACATATTTTTTCCCTAGTCTGCCCACAAGTACTAGATACTGAAAACAAGATGGAAAAACAAGAACTATGTGATTATGAAAATAAAAATATTGAAAATAACTTAATGTTCAAACTTACAAATAAGTAAGTAAATAAATAAATAAAGTGATAATAATTGATGTACATTAAAAAAAAAATCTGTAAACTAAAACTCGGCATTGCATTTTTGCTTTGTGTGTACAACGCACAATTGCACAGTGCTCTGCAATAGCATATTTCCAAGGAATTTCCAGTGATGTCTGCTGTTATTTGAATATGAATACTCTCTAATACAGCAAAGGGTATACACAACCCTCAATTTAACCTTAGCCATTGTGTTCGATGGAGACTAGCCTTTCCATTGTTAAAGATGCTGCATCCTATTTTTTTAATAAGCAAAAGGATTAAATTAAACCCCATGCAATGCAAATGAAATGGGGATTTTTGGACACATTCATACAAAATGTGTCTGGAAAAGATAATTCCACTTAACAGAAGCATTTAAAGAAGTTGGCTGACGTTTCTACTGGAACTTGTATTATATCATGTATTTTTCTGTGTTGTCATAATTATCTTTAAAAGAAACATGACTTGAGATTGCTCACTGTCAACATGAATGTTTGCCACATATTCTGCCAGCAAAAAAAAAAAAAAAAAAAAAAAAAAAAAAAATCTGTGACTGTGAATTTATAGTTTTGATAGACACATATGCAACTTTGTCTGCACTCTGAGTTGTGTCTAATAAGGCATATTAATAGAACCATTTTCACCAATATTTGACAGCTATCTGGAGACTATCGCTGTTCAGACTTATGTTTGCTGTGAGCTGCTTAATTATAAACACGGATTCTTGACTTGGTAAAGGTTCAATGTGATATAAGTATAAACTTCAGTGCTGTATTTGCCTCACTTCCGACCTCTTTAAATAAACATATTTCCCTTCAAATATCACCAACTGCACTCTTGATTCAAATAATGACAACACATTACAACTTAAGACAAATTCTGCATATTAGTTTTGAAATTGTAAATGTTTTGTTCATATTTATGTTGTTGGTTAAAAGTGGCACAATGGTTCTGTACTGCATCTGCAAACAGTTATGTGTATGTAAAAAAGTCTTACCCTTCTAAAATTGTTGTGCATAAATAAATCAAAATGGAACAGACTTTTAAAAAAATCCAGAGATCAGCACCTTAATTATTATTTTTTTATTATCATTAATAATAATGTACTCCTTGCTATTTAATTTCATTCCACATTTGTTTTGATACTGAAAATTCATCTCCCTCTGTATTATATCATTTAATAAAAAGAGTTATCTCCGCTTGAAGTAGGGCTGGTGTGAGCTGTCAGATTTGCCGGTGATATCTCAATTAAGCAAAATAGGAAAAACTATTGTTTGTGGGGGTGTGAGAGGGTATTTCCAAGCACCACCCTTCAAAATGGGAACAAGAATGTGTTCGGTCAGCTTGAACAGCGCAGGAGGACTTTGGGGAGGACTCCTCCTTTGTGACATATGCAGCATAGACATAATGAATTATATTATAATTACAATGCACAGTCTGTAGAAGTGGACAAAATAGATATTTGGCCAGGGGGTGGAGTGTGCTGCTCCATAGAGACTGGGGCACTCCAGACTGCATTTCTATTCAGATCACTTTAACTTAGACAAATCTCAATATGAATGAATGGGGCTTTGTTCGGAAAATAAAAACATTTGAACAAGGACGCCACATCTTCTCATACACTGAAGCCACATAAGCAATTTTAAACACGTCTGAAGAAGACATTAGGCAAGCAAGACCCTATTTTCTTTTTTTTTTTTTTTACTTTGTCAGAAAGTACTCACTATGCTCTCATTGTTAGATAACCCCAAAAAGACATCGGCCATACCAAAAGACCATAAAATACACTACAATGCCATAACTTAGTCCAACAATTGTGGCCCCGAGTCTAACACAAGCACTGCATGTTTTCCGGCAGGCAGGAATCCGATGCACTTGAGAATTTTATTTATGTCTGTGGTCATGGTTTAACTGTGGTTTGGCTGGAGGAGCGCGCTGTGGCTGGTGATGGTGGCGGTATAGCGAGCGGCTCCACGCACGCATGTGCGGAGAGACTGGGCAAAGCGGAGAGCAGGGAGAAGCAGAGGGGAGGGAAGCTGGCAGTGACTGAGAAGATGAGGATTTGACGGCAAGGTGACAAAGAGTTCAAACAAAATGAGGCTTGTAGATTAGCAGCACTCCCCTCGGTGACAGGTGTCATCTCTTGGGGCAGTCTGTCACTCTGCCTGCTGCCACTCTTTATATAATATGAGGAGAGAGAGAAGGAGAGGAGGAGAGGCAGCACCAATTGCACCTCACAAGGCATGGCCTACCCTGCTCTCCCTGCCAGTCACTAAGATTAAAGCCTAAGTGGCGGTGGGAAACAAGGATGAACAAAAGTCAAGCAAATATTTACCTACTTACCTATTTAATGACCAAGATATTAAGATTTGCATCATAATAACATGTACAATTTCCACGTGATAAATATGTACCTTTTTTGAATCAAAGTGACTTAATATAAACTCACCGATTTTCCTATGATAGACGAAGGCTAAGATCCATAATTGCTCTTTAACATTACAGGTATGTTAATTAAATCACAGTGCTGCACATCTCTAATCAGCGTCATATCAGTCACCTTACTCTGTCAATAATTACAAGAGTGTGTAAAATAGGAACTTTACAAAGATGTTATTCAATTAACCATCAAGAAGACTAAGTAATATATGGAGAGGTCAAGGGCAATACACAACAGCAAAAAACATTTAATAATAGCCACTAACCCAAGGAGGGAAAGAGCAAGAGAGAGAGAGTATTCTTTTGTAAAGAGTCAGTGAGTTTTGCCCAGTCCCTTAACAAGTCTGTGATACAGGAAGGTATTAACTAAAGCTCGCAGGGAGCCAGCTCACATCATCCTGGTGACATGCAGGCTGAGACCTGCTGCTCTCTGCCCAAGACTCTAGCCATCTGGTCCACAGATTGCACTGAAATACACACAGCAAGCGCTGCTGCCACCCCTCTGGGTTAGAGAGTCACCAGAGGGTCAGCCACTTCCTCAGGACTTTCCCCATTATGTGTGTGTGTTTTTTTAATGGTGTTACTTGCTTATGTTGATGATATTGCCAGGGGAACCCAACTGTTAATCTCATAAACTACACTAAGTAACAAACAGAGCATCTATTTCCAACAAGCAACAGGGGAGACAATGCAAAAAGAGCAAGTAAGAAAAGAGGGAAGCAGCAGCCAAAGAAGTATTCTGATGTTTGTCTTTTGACAGATGAGGGATGCCCCCTATTGACTTTGTCAGGGAAGCTAGAGCGGGGGGAGGAGAGTGCAAAACCAGTGTGTTGTGGTGATTGCAAATTGTGTTGTGAGACAAACCAAGTTGCAGCGTTCTTAGCATTGCAGTTCCAACCACAATAGTAGGGGAAAAAAGATCCCAAAGATAATGTAGACAAAGGAAAGACCCACGTTGAAAATTCAGATGGACAATATACATTAAGGTTTTAAAATATTCATTGCGCAGGTTGGAGGGGAAAGAAGGTTATGTGTGTACTCGCCACCCTCCCAAATGGAAATTTCTCTCTGAATAACAATCATGTGGTATAGAGTCAGAAATATAATGAAAATGAAGATGAGCAGCGGCTGGCGATATCCTACATGAGGCAATTTTCCGTAGCCTGCAAAATGAGTGCAAAATGATCAGTTATATCTAACTAAAAATGTCCCGATAATTATGAGTAAGTCACAATGTGAAGCATGTCAATGATTTCATACCTCCATATCTAAGGAATTTGAAATATTTAAAAAAAACTGCCTGTCTATTGATTTCCTTTATTAAATGGTTTATTGATAAGAGAATACATTTCCTGATAAAATGATTTCACAAACTCGTGCAGCAGAGCGGCATCTGTACCCCGTGTATTTTTTAAAAACAAGTCCTATGCCTCACAGTGGTCTCTGAACCGGTGTCCACTGGGGAAATCGACCACCCTGGGCACAGTTGTGCTGGAGTGAGTAATGAGACAGGCTTTCCACGATGGCTGATAGAGGCTCCCATTAACAGCCATGCTTCAGGGTATTCTCTCTCTGTGTTGTGGAATGGAAATGAGATCTGATGGAACCATGTATAATTTGTTGTCACATCAAAGTGACACTTATTAGCTTTATTTCCTTATCACTGTTACATCTACAGTACCTCTGGGTAAAATTTTCAGTGAAGTGGACTGTGATGCCGGCATGCTTCTGCTATATCATGTGTCACTACGTCTAACAGCAGTCAGTGTAACTTTCATGGACTGGAGTATCTGTGACAACTGGTTACAGAAACGTGTGCCTTCTATTGACATGTTTTTATATCGGTTTCAACATTTATTTTATTATTTTTTTTTTAAAAAACATTGATTTGCTTTTGTTTGCTTTTAAGAATACTTTCTTCTCTAAGTGCAGACATACTTCTCTATGTTTCCTGTTCTTCGACATGTCATTTCTTTCTCAATAGTTGATAATCTCATCCAACATCAAACCATGTAAAAAATATTATGCAAAAATGTTTTTTGATAAATTTTACTCATCAGTCGGCGGTGCAAACACATAAACATGCATGTTTGCTCATGCGCACACACTCAAATGTACATTCAGACGCGCAGAGGAAGCACATATTTTTTCCATTAATATCACAGCTATCCTGAAGTGGATTATTTCGAATTTATCCAACAGCCCTCTTCATATCTCTGTGACTTTGAATTGGGATATTGTTGGATGTACAGCTATCAGAGCAGAATTATTTTCCCAACTCCAGCAGAGATCTGAGCATCGACAGGCTATATTTTGCCATTGCATCTATAGATGTGCAGCATTATAACTCATGAGTGGCACCTCATTTCACACAGCCTAATGGCTTGACACTGAGAGCACACTGGGGATCCAGGCTGGGGAGCTTCCCTTCATTTTTTTGGTCTAAGTTTTATGAGGTACAAGGATTAGGGTTGATTGAAAGTCACAGTGAGCTACTCCACAGCTGCTGAAAAGCACTGCAGTGTGTGTAAGGTTTTACATAAAACTTCTCTCACTGATGACTTAATTCTGTTAATGATACACGGGCAGGCTATGTGATGTGATAAAGAATAAAGAATATCAATTCGCTTTATTTTAGGTTTTCTAAACTCTGTGTGCTCAATTTGCCGCGCTGAATAAAAAAGCCTGTCAAGTCAAAGATAAGGTAAGATTTGGGTCTTAATATTTCCCCCCAAAAATCACCCCAGACTGTGGCAGTCTTGTGATATTTAACAGATTTAGATAGAGAGCAGCAGACATTGAGGCACAGTCTACTCTGCAGTGAACTTATCTGCCCCGGCTGGATATGACAGACAGTGTAGCCCTCCAGCTTAGTTGTCATACACCAGCGACCAGAGCTCGTCAGGTAGCATGATTGTATAATTGTGTTGTGACACCTTGAACCTGCTGGTGATATATAACCATGTTAATTTTCTGATAGCACACGGCGGGCCGTTAGAATCAGAGTTATGATGGGTGTAATTTGTGGCTCCAACAGCACAGTGAAAGGAGCAGGTCATCAGCAGGATAAATACAAATTAAAATTGATGCAGGTCTCATTTCTGCTTGACCAGTTTGTGTTGGGAGGCTGCCGAGAGCCAGGAATGGTGCACTTGCCATTTGGTCTTCCATTTCAATTCAGAGCCTGAAGGCAAAAAACTCCAAATAAAATGTACCTGCACAAAGATACGGCGCAGTATCACAGGCTTTATAATAAAACTTGGAACGGTGGGGAAAAAAAGGGCTGCTGATATAGTTCACAAACTAGTGTTTTGCTTCTATGAAGTTTCTCATGTTACGTTTCTGGCCTCTCATTTCTGGTCAGCGGTGTGCCCAAATACTAAACAATATTAAAAACAACATGTGCAATAAAAGAACGGAAACACTGTTGTAGGTTTTGATATGTTTCCACTGTCAATGGGAAGATTGGACACTGGACGCTGCAGGGAAGTTTGAAATGAAAAGCTACTGATTTGTGAAACAACACCCTGTATGAGTGACAGCCTCATTTTGATTTCTGCTTTCTTTTTTCTTTTTTTTTTGGCTGAAAGGAAATTCCTGTATGTATATGTTTGTTGATGGCAGGCTGCCCGCCAGTGTGCCCGAGTGTTGTGTACCTGTGTATGTGTCTTATGTCCAGCGGAGTCAAAGATGCATCCTCCTGAACCGCTGTCACAGCTTCTCAGACTGCGAGTTCAAGAGCTCTTCATTACAGCCGCAGCACATCTGAGGGAAAAAGAAACAATGCGCAGAGCCTCGTGCCCATAACCTTGCCATTCAATCAGCAGTTCAAATTGTCTACCACCATTGTGTTCATTCTGTTTCTACATACTCAAGTGCATCACTGTGACCAAAAGCTTCCAATCAAAAATGGGAAAAAAACATCTCCTGCTGCACTGTGCTATAGACATAAATAATACAAAGGATGAGAGTGAATTTGTGAGAGAAAATACATTTTTATGCAATTCTACAGCAAAGTAGGAACTCCAACTGAAGGTAATAATCAAATAAGAACAAATAAGAAAAAGCTAGAGTAAAACTGCAACGATGATGTCGAACAAAAAAATCATCAGTAATGTTTTATTGAAATCCACTGATATAATAATTATACTATCCCTACTCTTTAGTGGAGGTTGATTGTTCTTGCTGTGAGCTAACACACTTAATTGTAGTATGCAAATGAGAGCAATTACAAAGCTTTTAGGTGAAGAGATGACAGCTGAGGTTGGTTTTATTGGAGGCCTCACCCAAACAGTTGTCATGGAAACAACGTAGAATAACGTATCTGTCAAATAGATATAATCTCATGATATGTCCAGAAATTGCCTCCTCTCTACTTTCTGTTCCATAAACCAATCCACGTTAAAGAAAAATGTCCGTGATTGCTGAATAAATTGCAGAATTGGTTTGTGAAAGGGAAGAGAGGTCATTTGAGAGAAAGAAACACTGGAATGGATTCAATTTCCAGACCAAAGCTTATTAAGAACATAAAATGTGCTTGCACACACATTCTGAAACGCTTTGAGTAGGCTTTTTTTCAGTTTTAACATTCAGTCACATGCATCAAAAAAAAAAAAAAAAAAAAAATCCAACAATTTAAGAGAAAGTAAAAAAAAAAAAAAAAAAAAAAAAAAAAAAAAAAAAACTCTCAGACCAGTTTTCACTGTACCGATTTAGCAGATAGATCAGTTTTTAAATCTATGGTCCAAATACACGGGCCTCTATTTTACATGTGTTTCATTGATGAGAGATAGGTAACAGGTTATTGCTATTGCAACAATATTTACTGCTGGTTTGGCCTTGTGTCATGTGGTGAATCTACACCAAAGACCTGCAAATTACCCACACTGAATCTAAACTGAGGAGAGTCTGGGGGAATGCTTACTGTATGTTGTTCAAACCACTCAATCACATGACAGCACTAATTATGGTGCTAATGACTGGTATTGTCTGCAGTATGAGATACAGAATCAGTGTATCTATCTATCTATTTATCTATCTATGTACACGTGCACACACAGACATATGTGTAATCAAATCTTTGCTATTTTAAGAATATATATATATTTTTATCAGTACCAAATTAGACATCCACTTTTCATATTTTGTTTATCCAAAATTACAGGAAATGACACAATGCATGCCTCTCGCATACACATTTTAAGAAAAAAAAAGTTTCAGTCTCAATTTGATATTTTCTATGGCAATTTATATTACAATTACTCTCGTGGAGGCTGTCATGAATTAAATATGAGTTGTGTCTGAGAATGAGATGTTATAGAGGTAAATGACAAGAGGCAGCCTGTAATTGAGGTGGTGGCAACATGGGCCTACTGAACTAATCCCTGACTCGGTCATGTGACAGGCTGTTCTCCAATAGTGGAAGTTCTTTTCACCACAAAGCCAGGGCAGCTGGGAAAATTGATTTCTCATCTGAGCTGTATTTGATAGCTTTTGAAATCAAAAATTGAAATTAACTAACCTACGCCCCATTATTACAAAAGAGCAAATTAAACTGTGCAACAGCGTTTCCTGTGAGCCTGGGAAGCCTGTGAAGGAGACAGATTCAAAGATGCGGGATCTTAGTGGTCCATGCCTGCCTTTAATGCTCTCTGATGAGTGTATTGTGAAAGTAAAATTTAAAATGTGTACCATTTTCTTGTCATCATACCTAAACCACTGAACCATTTATTTTTAAGATATAAACTTACAGCACATTTGACTGAAATGAATTTAAATTTTGCTTTTTTAAATCAATTCTGCCATGTGCGGTTTGTTTTCTGCATTCCCTCATCTTAATTAAATTTTACTTTCTGTAAATATAATAATTGGTTTTATTATGCAGAATATGACATAAAGGGTTTTGTACAAATGAAGGACAGGTAAATGTTAAGTGCAATTACTTTCTGATGTAGTCAAAGTTAAGGTTCAACAATCTGGCCACCGTACACTGTGACCTTTAGGAGTTCAATAGCTTCTCCAAAAGTAAAATTTCATCTGACTGAATCACAAGCAATTTTGGAATTAAACACAGAAAAATATATTTTAAAAATCATGTATAGTTAAAGTATAAATCATATCCCAGCAGAATCACTGCATCCATTATTTGCAAAGGACTAGGAAATTCAAAAATTACTATGAATAATCATTTTATTATTCATTTTTAGAGCATCATGAACACTAATGTAAGAAGCAGTGAGAGTAAAATCTCTCTGTGAGAGTGAGTGAAAGTGAACAAGCCATGGAGTGAAAGGTAGCTGGTTGAGTTGACAAAAGACATGCTGAAACAGATGTTTTTGCAGGTGGACGTGAAGATCAATAAGCGGCGGAGAGCAGCTAGATAGTTACCTGAGCTGCTGGAACTTGTAGCAGATGTTAAACAGACTGATGCCCTGGAAGGCTGATCAATGGACAGGAGGCAGATGGAGCAGAACATGGAGGAGTGTTGGGAGGCACTGTTAGCGGAGAGAAACATAAAATAATGGGAGTCACATTTGATATGCAGATAGGCTCCTGTCCATGTCGAACCATCAACATGAAAATAATGGGCTTCAACTTTGGGAAACTCTGACTTCATCCAAAACTCTACTCCCTTCATCAACTTCAGTGTCATACTAATTACTGGTGAATTCATCTGGTCAAAGTCAGGATCCTGTAAAACTGATTATTTGTCCAGTATCATCATTCTAAACAGGTGGGTTAGGGTGGCATGACAATTATTAGGCCTGAGATATGAGATATTCAGCAGTTTTCTGGGCTAAAACCCTGCCTAATTAGCAGTGGTAATAAGTAGTGTCAAGCTGTGATTTAACAGACTATCACCTTTACCTCCCATTAGTGACTTAAATACATACTGAACAACCAAAAGTACCTCTTGGGCTTCACTATGTGGTATAGCTGTTACAGTATAAATTTTATTTCATGAGCACCAGAGGAAAAAATAAAAATCCTTGCCATTCTTATTTGCAGCATTGGAAAGGACAATATATTTTTCAGGTAAGTGTGAATGTATTTTTTTTTCTCACATGCACACAATGTGAGATAAATAATCTAGTGTATATAAGGGTGCAGTTATAATCAGTTATATGAATGATAAAGTGACATCACAACACTCTCATTATGTCCAGTATATAACACTGTGTTCATAATACTTGATAAAATAATCCTTAATAAAATGTATTCTGCATTTATTTACTTAAATTGTTTTAAATTGTTTGCAATGTCCAAATCACATAATGTGTCTAGTTTGTAAGCATGTGCAGTGTGTCTTTCAGTCCATGTGTAAATGCACCTGCATGAGGCCCACATGTACAGCCACAGACCGTCAAAAACACACACCTCGCATGCATACTGTAACCACACACACACACACACTCACACACACACACACACACACACACAGATCTTCTGACATCCCACGTCCCAGTGGCCTTGCTGTCCGAGAAGCAACTTGAACTAGGCGATAACCTGATAGACTTTATCTTGTCTTCCCTGGGTCTCAGTGAAGCCTGGAGAAGACACTTCAACTGCACAGCATCCCCCCAGAGTCCTAACCTTCCCCTCATCTCTCCTCGCCAGCATCGGTGCCTGAGAGCTGTCAGCGGCCTGTTGCTTATTGATGTTTCTGCATGTTTTATGTCTTTCTGAGATATGACGGCCCTGACACAGTGCTGATTTCAATCAGCCTGCCACATACCACAGAGAGTGACAGCTGGGGAAAGTAAGAAGGACAAAAAAAAAAAAAAAAAAAAGAACTGCTGGGGATGTCATTGGCTCAGATCAGCTCCGGCCTTGTCTCTGACCGGGGATTCTCCTCCCTTCTAATGAAAATGTTTCATTCACATCTCATGCCTCCCTCGCTGATGAATTCAACAGAAGAAAAAAGAGAAACGAATAGTGAGGGAAAGAAATTCAGCTTTTGTCAGATTGGGGAGGCAAGAAGAGAGGGTGACCCCTGAGCCAAAGGTTTTGACACTGCATCAATCCCTTTAGGGGTGAGGCCTGCTGGACCAGCTCTGGCTGAAGATTACTTCAGCACATCTGAGGGATGGGTGCTCTATCTATTTCACACATTCTATGCAGAGGACAGCCTTGTATGCTTTGGATCCTGAGCTGCCCAGTAAATTAGGTCTGAGATCATTCCATGGAATGAGGGGAGCTATCCAAGGCAATTCAACTCCAAACCATTGACTGAGAGCTTACCGAATCCCTGAAAAAAAGAGACACATCTACTCTCTCTTTCTCTTTATGATACCAACTAGAATGTACCATGGGTAATCCCAATAAGGCTCTTTACTTGCAAATTCAAGTATATGCACACATGTACCGATAAGACGCTCCCACGCAGCTTTCTCACATACACGTTACTGACAAGCATATCACATCTATTCAGCTCTCCGCGCTTTTGTCCCTATCGAAGGTAATATCTTTGACTTATTAGGCTGTGTGATGCTTAAACATGATGTAGTGATAATTTTAAATTCTCATTAAGATTTCATACTGCTGGGGGAAATATTTTTGGCCTATGTTGAAGTAATTGCTGCAACACCTCTGGGCCATACAGATTATATTTGTGTCCCGATATTAACCAACACAATATATGAAAATATACAACATTCTCCTTTTTCTGGGATCTCAGATTATTGTATATATTAATTTCACTAATCTAATACACTAACCAATATTAATGCTTTGCTGCTTTTTTTTTCCCCACAGCTGTTTTATTTTATTTTTTTTTAAATTAATATTATTATTTTTTTGCTCTGTATTTTACAGTCTTATCTCTACCTTTAACCTAATCAAAACTGGATTCTTAAGATGATCTAAGATCTTTTACTCCTTTCAAACTTGTGTTTGTCTGAATCTGATAAACCACAATTTATTCACTTCTGTTTTCCCTGAGAGATATCAAATTAATAGTTCTAGTCGGGGTACTTTACTTTGAGTGCAGTCATATTTCACTTTCAGTTTTTTTATTTTTTTATTATTTTTTTATAGAACACAATTACTGTGCCCATAATGAGATTCAAAACAAAGACTAAATTAGCTGTCATTAAATTATTTCAATTTCCTTACCCTAATAGAAGATTGTGACAGGTGTCATGGTTGCCTTTATGTTTGGCTTCACAACATGTTATAATGGATAATTGATCCATCAAAAAACATCAAGCTACGGCAATAACTGGCTTGAGACTACCGTACTGAACATGCAGAAAATCGAATTTAACCCCATGTTGACTAAAATACTCCCTTGCTCTGTCGATCAAGCATGTCTCTCCTTGACAGCTCTGTTCGCATGTTGTTAAATAATCTAAAGGGAAAAAAAGAAACATGAAAGAAAAAGCAGTCTCAGAGGAACTGTCACAAAGAAAGGAAAATGCCATGGGGGGCGAGGAATGCCTTCAGTCGCACAGCTTTTCACATTTTAATTTCAGTCTCCGGGACTGACTCATGGTAGCGCCTGAGTGAGTGGGTCCTGGGAGTCAGGGCTTACGCTGACCCCTGAGCATAGACAAGCCCAGAGAGATGTCAGCTGAGAGCTCCTGAGGATCACCAGGCTGCCAAGCTCTTTGAAAGCTGCTGCCAATTCAGACTAAGTTTCAGCTGAATGGTCGCCACAGAGAAGGGGAGCGACAGCAATAAAAACAGGTTGCAAAAGGAAGAGAATTTGCTTTCAAAATGTATTTGGCCTTTGACCTTGCATCCAACCCCCTGGCCCCTGTCTTTGAAGCTGAGCATATTTTTTGAGGGACACTGAAAGAGGGGAGGGTTCCAGGGGTGGACTTGGGGCCTGTCAGTATAAATATATTAATAATCTGACAGCTTCATCTGCTTTTGAGGGCCAGACTTGACAGCTTCACAATGGCCCGCGCTGTAGTCCTTCTCGTACATGTCTAGCTTTCCTGTCTGAACAACAGAGAGAGTTTATTAAGACATCACACTCCTGTGAAGTATTGATTTTACACCAGTCTCTGTCACTTACTGTATTAGCCCAAGCAAAAACGCCAAAATAAACTATGACAGCTGCATGTAACCTGCTGAATATGTTTGAGAGAGCTTTTCAGCGCAGGTAAATTTGCTTTATATTTTGTTGTACATCTTTAATCCAATATCGCATAGCCAGGTTCTGTGATCAAACAAAAATACACAGTAAGAGAAATGCTTTGATAAAAAAAAGAAAAATTCAAATTTTTTTGACAGTGACAAAGGAGAAAGGTACACTGCATAAGGGAAGAGACTGTTGCAATTAAGTTTATGTTGCTCAGGAGAAGGAGCCAATGCTATCTTGAACAAAGGAGGGGGATGTGCGCCTGCCTGTGGAAACGTGCCCCGCCCCTCAGACAGTGGGTCTGTCCGTGGAGAGACAGAGAAGGAGAGGGGTCAGAGGGAGCACAGGTAATTGAGGTGTCCCCTCCCCTCCCTTTTTTCCAGGGCTTCTCACCCCATCCTCTCACCCCCCACCCTATCCACACAGCGGGCACAATTACGCTCCCCATCACCCCACCAGCTGGCCCCCATGATCCCACACTTCTTACTAAACGCGACTCCATCGGCCCTTTCCCTCTTAACCTCTCAGCACCCGCTCCAGGGGAATGGTAAGGCTGCACACCAAACTGTGGAAAAGGAACTCAGACAGTTCTAGTACTTTTAACACTTTGGGGAAAAAAAAAAAAAAAAGAATTAAAAAAAGAAAGAAAGAAGTTGAGTTAAATGGAGGTTGTGCATTGAGTATTAAATCATAGAATGGATATATCGCAATATGGCAAAGGTGCTAATGCTTTTCTGCAACAAAAAAAAAGGCTCTGTGTGGGAATCTGTGGTTACATTATGACTTAAAGCAGCCCTGAATCAAAATTCACCAAAATAAGAGACTTTATTAAATTTATGACACTATTGTAAAAACCTATCGCATTAGGTAACATGACACCTCTAACTTTAATATAGGCTGCTCACAGATTTACATGATAAATTCTAAGATCCCCACTACTTTAGATAAGAAATAGCATGTCCAACGTCCAGCGTACTAAAAAGCTAAAGTCAGACTGTAATAGCTATCAACATGTATGTTAATTGAGTGGCTTGAAATAGATTTCAACACCCAAGTGTCAGTCTGATCATATTTCTTGAACACGCTCTGAGTGTCTCCTGATAGACAGTGTTTTCACTCCATCCCTTCACATTAATGAGCGGGAAGCCTCTCCTGTGCGTTATTACCTGAAATAATACCATATGGTAAAATGTAAACAACATCTGCATATTCATGTCATAACTTCATCTGTTTAATTAGTTCCAGCAAAGCAGTTTACCCTCTGAGGCCCTCCCTGTCAGAGCAGTGATGGTAGAGCCGTGCCCTGCTGTCGGTCCTGACAGTCCTCCATTGTTCAGTTGACGCTCCTGCCCCGTCTGTTTAATGCCAGGTGCATCTTTACAGGCCGTGGATCAGGGGAAGTGAGTTAAGGGGCTTCTTTCACACCGATGCCAAACCTGACACATCCCTCTTTAGTAACGACACCCACCAATTATTTGAGGATATTCGATTATATGTAAACATGACTTGGTTAAAAGCCAAACTTTGACTAAAATGGCAAGCATGCATCCGTCGATATTTGTGGTAAAGTGCATGTGCTTTCACTTCAGCTGACCACAAGGTTAGAAAGTGAATCAGAATCTCCAGTCATTTGTTACATGAAATAACAATGATTTTCCCCCTCCCCTCTTCCATATTTTATTCCTAAGATTACACTAAACAGTGCAATAGACTTATATCATTATTTGACTCTGAAAGACAGCTCCTTCATGTATGGTTGGTTTTTGATATGTAACACTACCTCAAAGTATTTTTATGGATATTTAATTTAGCACCCACTATAATGGCCATGCTATCAGTGGAAGCAAATTCACACTGGCAGTTTCAAATATGGTCACTGCTGATTTGTGTGGAAAGAAAGTCCAGCAAGCCAAAATAATAAAAAAAGGAAAATAAATAAATAAATAAATACAAACAAAAAAGAAATAAAGAAAAACAGGGCAATGTAGTATGGCGAGCTTGAGTGGGCATTCTCTAATTAAATTCTCCTTCATCAGGCGCTCGTATTAATGCACAAGCATTAATACTTTTGACCCCGTGTAGCCCAAACACTAACATGCCTGCAGAAGGAAAAAGAGGAGGGAAATGAAAGAGAAAAACATGAAGGAATATCTTATTAGGGGAGTCAGGCATGTTTTGGCCCTCATTTCTTGATGGCTGCTCTTGGTGTCGCGACCTACTGGCGTCTAGCTAATACGACAGTGTACGCCGTACCATTGTTCTCAATCAATAACTAATTATCAAAGTACTGGCTCCGACTCGTATTGTCCTCTTTGCTTGGAGCCCCTTGTTGAGGACTGAAAGACAGAAATGGGGAAGAAAGGGGAAAGGAGGCTGGCTTTTGGCTGCATAGTGATGCTGCCGCCACAACATCCTCGCAAGCCTTTCAAGATACACTGTGCCGTCAGTTTGAATTACCATCCCCTACTAATTGATATGAATTAGAACAGAAGAATTCTTGTTGCTGCTGAATGTCATAATGATATCCTCAAAGTAATCATGGGAGACAAAAAGAGAACAGCACAAAACACACAAGCAGACCAAATAAGAAAAGACAAATTAAGCTGACTCCTGCTAGGGACTTTGCAAACGAGGCTTTAGACAATGGGGAAAGAAAATTAGACTGCTACCAATCTGTATGTTTCATTATTTCAATCTTGTTTGCGAGTATGAACCATGATTTTAACTAAACAGATAGGATTCATTTTCCAGAAAGACATCATGAAGTTGTGTTTTATTTGAGAGTCATATCTTAATCATCAACAGGTCCAAATGCAGCACTCTAATCACTGATACAATGTCCTTTTATCACCTTGTCATTGTTAGTTGCTTTTTACAAATGAGCTGACAGAAATAGAGGAACCCAGTAATTCGTAGTTGGCAACACAGGGTAGATTGTGTGCTGGTGCCTGTCTGTCTCTGTGCTTCCCAGTGGAGTGCTGAGTCCTGTCATCCCACGTGGCAGCACAGTTCACTTCTCCCCAGTCCTGTTGGTGCCACTGGCACCAGCACTGGGGGCTGAAGCCCCCGGGAGCCCCGGGGGGGCGGCTGGTGCCCCAGTGGCAGGCAGGGGTCAGCCTAGTAAAAGTGCTGCCCTCAGGACAGTGAGTCTAATCCCACAGTGAGAGCACGGCAGCTGGAGCGGCCCGTCCGTTCAGCCTGTGTAATGATATCGCTTGCACTGGATCTGATGTCTGACCTCATTACCAGAGTTTAATTGCATTGCTAACAGAGTTTCTCTTCTTCTTTTCTCTTGCCTCTTTCTCTTTGTGACAGCTCTCCAAAAGAATTCCTGCTTTGCTTATAAAACTAAATTAATTACATATATGTTTTGTCCTTTTAAACACCATGCTTTTTATGAAAATATTGTTAAACTAAATTTACAAATATCATTAACAATTTTTAAGAGCTCTACAAGATTTGGCTGGTTAGTTAAAAAAGTAAAACAACAAAAACAGCAATGACACAATAAAAATAATACACCAAATGTAATTACAAAGTCTATCTTCATGTTGAGAAACACTGCTGTCATTCTAACTCACAGAGGAGCTAATATAAAAACAGAAGTCAATCATTCACTTTTTTTCTTAAAAAAAAAAAAAAAAAATGCCAGGATATTCATATGGAAATCATCTGAACTAGAAGGAAAGACATTAATTCAACAGTTCATTAACACCTTTTTAGATGTACCTGTTCTTTATCACATTGCGTTTATTAGAGACTAGTGTGAAAAATCTTTTTACATCTACATATGTAAATGACAGTGATGTTGTTCACACGTATAATTAGGTACTGATTTTTTTTTTTTTTTTTTTTTTTATTGCACAACTACAATAAATTATTTAAAAGTGACAAATTCACCTTTGGATTTCTACATCATTTCAAATTTTCACTCAGATTGAAACAAAGCTCTAGGCATTACATCTTAGCGGAGAAAAAAAAAAACTCCTCTATTTGCACAGCCTGTTTTGATGCTTTGAATCTAGAATATCCCCCCCCCACACACACACACATCACACACACACACACACACACACACACACACACACACACACACACCACCACCACCACCACACACACGCAAAAACACACATACACACACTTGTTGGGAGCCTTGTGACCTAAGAGCCAGCCCTACCCTGCCCTCCACCACGAAGGAAATAACTCTCTTTCATGCCATGATACCACATGAAATATGAATAATGAAAACAGACAGTGTTGTGGTGTAAATAGGAAGCACGACTGGGGCTTGGTGCCGCAAATAGTGGTTCTGTTGCCTTGACTGTGTGAGCTGTGCTATCACCAGCCGTCTCCCTCCCACACAGCTCAAGAGGCAGTGTCATCCTGGTTTCCTGCTTGGTGCCCCAGCTTCAGTGCTCTGTAACCTGCACACCCTTGTGTAGCTGTGGCTGGGTCGTCGGGAGCGGGCCACCACTGTTAATGGGGTTGCACATCACAACACAAGTAAACAGGGCACTCCATTGTATATTAACTGCAGTGAAACTTTGAGTAAAAGTATCATGATGAGTAAAGGTTACAGGCAGGAAAGAAAGGTCAGTGAGTGTGTGTGTGTGTGTGTGTGTGTGTGTGTGTGTATTTGTGCGTGTGTTTTTGTGTGTGTACAAACTGTGGTTTCTCTACAGGTACGGTAAAAAGATGTTTTGCCGTATTTGAAATGCCTCATTACTATCCTTCCTATTTTCTTGGAATCATATAGTGTAGCAATGTGCCCTTGAAAACAGACCCCAATTAATTCTTTGCATTGTGGATGTGGATAGATTTTCCAATATTCTCATCATGAAAGAGCAATTATAATTCCATGATTCATATGCACACTCCATTTGAGGCAGCTATCCTAGCCCATTGTCAGTTGTCAGAGTAGAGGATAAACCATGAAAAGGCCTAATCCTGCTATGGGCAGCAGGCTTTAATGAGCAGCCTGTCTCAGGCAGAACCATGTGATACCCTAGCTGGGGCCAGACCAGTGCAGCGTTGAGGTCAGTTTCTAATGGAGGGCTCCATGGCTTCCCCTCTGGAGAAGGGCGGAGCCCACTTACGTTGACCTGTTAAGTCAAGTTGCTCTCCTCTGACCCTCCAAAAGATGCCTGGTTGTGGGAGATCGTCAGGCAAGCTACAGTGCAAACAGTCTTGCTGCCTGCAGGCAATGAGGCTCGCTAGAAATGAAAGGAAGAAAAAAAAGCCAGTTCAGAACAAGAGACTGGAGCCTGTGAAAGATGAAAATTCAAAGCAAAAGCAGCAGAACTTTAACCTATGGGCTATTATGCAGCAAGTGAAACAGAGCTGCCGCTTGGAATTAGGGGACAATAGGGAGTTCAGGCCAGGGGCATTTAACTAACGGACATCTAGTGTATCAGATCCCAATCTTAATGACATCAGTGAACGAAGCTTTGCAGAAACTCTGATCACTGATGGCATAAAGATAGGGTCAAGGCCAAAGGGGACTAGTAAAATATGTGAAAAACAGAATGAAAAAAACAGAAAAAGTATGAAAAAAGAAAGGATAATGGAAGGAGGTTATGAAAAACTAGGGAGTATATTATTGCTGGACTTCACTGAGATGCAGAGGGGAGGAAAGCTGTGCAAATAGTTGTGGGATTGCAAAGTCAATAATACGTGCAATCTTCACAGACAGAAAGCTATAATCAACAAAAATCCATATTGAGGGTGAATGCCAGAGTTTTTCAAAATGTCAGGCGAGTGTGTTTGCAGAAGGGCAGAAATGACAAATGAAGAGCAGGAGGGTGAGCGGCAGGGACACGGGGACAGACGGACTCTGTGCTGATGAGGTCCTGGACACAGAGGCCAGGCAAAGTGCAGAGCCGGGGCAAGAGACCAGACTCCCACTCTGCCTCATGCCACTTCCTCCAGAAAAGCCAAGGAGTCATCAGGGGTACTGCTGTCTAATTGGAACTGTCCACTTGCAATGCATAGGTTAACAAGACTGCATGTGCTCTTGCTCACAACATGGTAGGAAGAGTGATTTGTGAACATATAGTTTTTATTGAAGATTTTTGCAATGATAAAAATGCCTTATTCCTATTCAAGTCAATATAATCCTATAAAATAAAAAGACTTTGTAGATGTAAGCGGAACAGAGCCAACTGAAAACTTGGTGATTGCGGAGGAGGTACAGTTATTGTGAATTTGAGCACTTAAGTTTAGTCATTTTAGGGATATAGATATTTTCCATTTCAACTTTGTTGAAAATGCAATGAAATTGAGGTGCCTCTTTTTCTTTTCATATCTCTGTCTCGTAAATCCTTTTCAAACGCACTGCCTATTCTTCTTTTGAGGTCTTTTAAGTCATTATAAATGTTTTCTCTCTCTCTTTTCTGTCTCTCTGTCTCTCTCTCTCTCCCTAGCTTTAGTCTTCTTGAATAAAATAAGTGCAGATTTGCTGGAAATCAGTGGCTTTTGTGTGTGGCTGCAGGAGCATGGTGAAATGTTTGGACACTAATACCCATTCATTTCGGTAGCGCCATAAATAAAAGCTGCCAGCTATGCGGCTGCCGTGAAGTGGTATTCTTTGGTGCCCAGCGGGATGTCCTGTTCACATTAGCACAGCAGGGAAAACTGGCCGGAACAGCCAGACAACTAAATCAAGACATTGTCAACTTCTGACAAAATTGCTATAGGGGGGAGAGCCAGTTTTAAGAGGGGTTGTGTATGTCTGATTGTGTGTATGTGGCTGTGTGTGTGTGTGTGTGTGTGTCTGTGTGAATAAGACAGATATGAAAGAGAGAGGGTGAGAGAGAGAGAGAGAGAGAGAGAGAGAGAGAGAGAGAGAGAGAGAGAGAGAGGGAGAGAGAGAGAGAGAGAGAGAGAGAGAGAGAGAGAGAGAGAGAGAGAGGGAGGCAGGAGGGAGAGATGAAATCTTTTCAAAATGCAGTATATTCTGAAAAAATAAATCTTTCAAGGATAACACCATGGGGCTGTCATGAATGAGGAAGTATTGCTAGAATGGAAACTACAGTGCTTAGTTCAAGAAATAAAACAGCGAATTCGACAACCACTCATCTCATGTTGTCTTTTTTCCCACAACTCATGCCAAAGTGCTTGCAAGGATCCATTTTAAAAGACTTAAAATCTATCAACATTGTAAACACTTTGAGATCTATATCTAATACGACAGGAAATGCTCAAGGAAAACAATGGCTACATTTAACTTAGGCTCATACGCTCTGAAATTGTCACCGTGCTTGAATGCGGGTGTTGGGGTTTTGCCTTGTTTTTGGATGACATCACTCTGGCCTCCTGTCATTTTGAGGCACCTCATTAGCAATTGAGCATAAGTCTCCTGTCTGTACATATAAACTTTACTAATCCCCAATAAAAAAAAGGATCAGAGGTAAATCTCGAAGCATCTGTGCTAAACTTACAAAAGGTCAGTGTGAACAGCACACATGTGGCAGAATGTCATAAAGCATACTACTTTAAACACAGTTCCAGCCCTGGGCTACATTTGCAGGTGGTCGATTGCCTGGTCTTCGCAGAGGTTAACTCTTAGGGAGTGCTAAAAGCTGCAGGTCTGAAAGGGAGGCCTATCATCAGAGGAGGCCTTAGTGCCAACAAGACCCAGATAATGACAACTCTGACCTCAGTTAAGTACATAACACAGCAAGAGCTCTTGGATGTGCTGCCCAGAACAATGTACAGGGAGAAGGGAAAAGCCACGCCAAGGCCACAGCTGAGATATACCATGCCAATGGGCCTGCCATTTTGATTAGGGCTAAGTAAGCCTTTTAACTTAGTTAGAGTGAAAAGAAAAAAAGAAGAAAAAAAAAACCTGGTTGAGTTTCTATTCATATCTTTTCTTCTTATAAAGCCTACTTGACAACACAGTGGTTCAACACTTCCCAACAACGGGGGAATGAACCATCACTGTGCATGTCACAAGCCTAATGTCTATTGCAGATAATATGTAGAGGAACAGAGGGAAATGAGGTTTGGCAGTGCCACCATGAGGTTGCGACTGGATTTCATGTATCTGGAGGCATCCTGGAAGCCTTCCAGACTGCCCCTCTTTTGGAGTTCTGTGAACTGGAGATGAGAGGAGTGCTCCCTCTTTCTGCAGGCTCTAAGTTGGAGTCTTTGCTGCAGGGTTCAGTGGACCTTGAGAAAACACCAGTGAATCCGTCACCATCATCCCTCCTGGGACAAAGCTGGCTGGCCACTTCTGAAGCTTCAGTGACCCAAGGCCTGAACCCTGCTGCTCTCCATTCCCTGCCCTACGCAGCCACTGGGAATCTATGACCTCAAGTTCATCAGGAATCACACACTTGCACGGCAGCTTCAAAAGCAATGGCAGGGACTGTCATGTTTTTAAACTGTGCTGGCCCTCCACTGGCTCTGTGCAAATTAAAAAAAAAAAAAAAAAATCCTGAGTGCATGATCACCGGACGCTTTTAAATTATTACTTTTCAAGGAAAATAAAGACCTAACACAGAAACAATGCTAGGCCATTTAAAAAATATTTAAGCCTCCACATCAAAAACATATCATGGAAATATGACAATTGTTATGATTTTGTAATAGCTTTCTTATTGCATCCAAGCCCAGATGGCCCTTAATTGGTTGGCAAAGGGAGCAAGAGGTCTTTTTTGAGGCGTGAGTGTGTGATTGTTGCTGTTGAATTGCTGCTGTGAAAGGCTGGCTGCGTGATGTGGAGATGGAACAGTGTGAGAACAGGTCACACAAAGGAGCCACCAGCCATGCGTGAGGGGGATGGGAGGGTGGGGTATGTGTGTGTGTCTGTGGGTGTGTGTGTGGACGGGGGGCCCAAACGACAGCCTAAGACAGCAAAGTCAAAAGATATATGAAAATTGTGTGTGCGTGTGTGTGTGTGTGTGTGTGTGTGTGTGTGTGTGTGTGTGGATATGGAAGATTCTTTAACAGTGAAAAAGTCATTGATACTATTTATTACAGTGACCAGCCTGTCATGCACAGTATGCTCAGCTGCTCGCCTAAGTTTGGAGAACCTGAATGAGACAAAACCACGACTTGTAATAATCTGCTTAATTAAGGTAATTATCCTGTCTAATGTGAAGATTGAGAATAATACAACAATAATTATCTGTTCTTTCTTACAGCTACAATACTAAAATTTGCAATTAAATCAGTATTTATGTGCATCCACATAAAGCTTTTTTTTTTTTTTTTTGTCAAAATGCTATTACAACCTGTAAATACCTAGAAAAAAATGTTCCATAACTAATCATCATTTTTCCAAATTACAAAAAAAAAAAAGAAAAAGAAAAAGAAAACAAGAAGAGAAAAATGGCACAAATGGCACATTATTACCATCACTGCATTGTTGTGGACACACTCTTAGCAGTTGAATTATATTCAGCTGAGTGGCCTTTGCTTAATGTAACACGGCTGGATCTATAGGTTCTGCGAGGGGAGATATGGCGGGAGAAGATGAAGACATAACACTTGTGCAACACCTTCTAAGAGGATGTCTTTATGAGCAAGGGGCAAAATTAACCCATGTCAAAATGGCAGGCCATGGGAGAGGTTGAGGTAGACATCAAATCAACAGCAGTCCAATACAAGATCCCATTATCAGTGACACTATATGGCTGCCCCGGGCCAAAAGTCCCCTGCACTGCAGAAGTTCAGGTGTTGCTTGATTCATTAGTGCCTGTGTCTCAGCCAGGGTGATGGCTCTCCCAATGTCCTGAGAGGAGCGAAAACTGGAATGTCTTTTCTTCCTGTCAACACTATGTCACTTTAATTTCTTTTTCAGACACCCAGTCTTGACACCTGGAAAGGTTTGAGCGAGCAGGGTAGCAAGGGATCATAGGAGAGTCCTATTTAAAGGGAGTGGTTGACACTGTTGACATTTCATCCTCCTCCTTCCTTGCAGCCTCACCTTTTCTTGTTAAAATAAGAAAATACATCACATTAAAGGAGATATGTTGTACATTGTTTGAAACGGCAGATAATGATCAGTCATAACTCAATGTTCTTTAAAAATTTGGTCAGGCAGTGACACTATCATCTGCATGTTTGAAACTGATCACAGATGGCCACGGGAAGGATTCTAGATATTAAAATATCTTGCAGTAATTTAAATTAAAGATGCAATCTCACCCACATTATTAGTAAGTCGACTCAGGAGCAGACTTTTTTGTGGCAATTGTATTGTTGTTGATAACATACTAGACTCAAGACTGAACCAAATTTTAAAAATGACTGCTATGTGCTTTATTGTTTAATATTTGTTTCTAAGTATTTATGAAATCACCGATAATACATTGTTAGAATGTAATAGCTGTCAATGGATGCACAGTGCTAATAATGTAATATGCCCCTCCCTTAGGGAGCTGATCTCCTCATCTGGGTCATGGTGAGTATTAAAAGGGTTAAGGGTGCACAGTAAATTTATTGTGGGTCTTCCAGCACCAACGGGCCAGAGCACTAATGGATGACCTTGGGGTTTGGCTGTTCCAGACTTGAGGAGATCATGTCTCACCACCTCCCTAGCACCAGGATGACCCCAGCCCTCTCTGCCCCTGGCCTCAACCTTTAACTCACTGATCTTTGACCAAATTATTAAGCAGACACCTGCTTTCCGGTGTTTGGTCAGAGTGGGGGATGGACTCACTGTGGGTACTCTAATTTGATGTAGATGTGTGGTGCGACAGTATCCATCTCGCTATAGATATAGCCCATCTGTTAGATTTCCCAGCAGTATGGCACCAGCATCTATTCCTAAAATTGATATAATTTCCCAGACTTCACTGAAGCCTGCACTACAGCAATTTTACTATTTACATCATATAATTGTAACCTCATCAGTCATAATAATCTATTTAGAATTTATCATCTTTATTTGAGACACATACAGTAGAATTAAACAATACTGTTGCTGCATGACCACATTCTCACCACACAATGCTGCACATAATTTATATGGATAGGTCCCTGAGTGAGGGGACAGGTATTTGCAGGAGATAAACTTAGTCCCCACAGCAGTTGGCTCTGGTGAAATTACTTCCTGTTCCATGTGATGCGTTGTGAAAGCTATATAAACTACCACGTACACTTCTTGGGGGCAAATATGTCCACAGTATTACGGCTGCCACCTGATGTTGATAACAGAAGTAGATGAATGGCTTCATCACACTCATTTTTTCCATTCAGATATTTCTTTTACTAAAAGCTAAGATAGCTTATTATATACATTAGCTTGCTTTGGAGCTGAAAAGAAGACATATATTTAAAAAAATAATCACAAATGTTTGACTTTATATTATTGCCTTCATATATTTGCACTTCAATTAATTGGACAGCCAACAAATGCACACAATCATGCTATATCCATGCACACATGCACATTCATGCAACTCTTCACACACACTCACACACACTTGGAAATAGAGATTGGCAAAAGTTAGTAATTTTGCAACTATATCAGCTAGAAAATGTAGCCCTCTGTCAAGGGCATGGAAGTAAAGGGACAAGCCCCAAAGTCTGCTATGGACCTCAGGGACTAGCATGCATCAAACTTCAGAAAAAAAAAGAAAAGGGAGGGGAAAAAAACTGCTACCATTAAGGTATAGCTTGGAAATGACACTGACCTAGGTCTGCCATCTTGCATTGTCCCACCATCTGCACAAATGTGAACTTTGCCTTTAAATCCTGCCTTCTCAATTAACATGTCCAGCTGGGTGGAGAATTCCGTCAGCTCCCTAATATCATTACTGCCACACCAGACTGTGATATAAATATTAAAAAAGTGCCCAGAGCTCTTTGCTTGCTATGTGAGAGCTTCTGCTTCTTGGGTCATAATGAAGTGCAGCCACACAGCAGGGTAATTGTAGAATGCATGGTCTTATTAAGGCTTCTGCAGACCACAAGGGGGGAAAGATAAATGTCTTGGGCCATCTTTCTTTGTGAGTTCTCATTTTGCTCCTGTTCGTAGGGTATCTCAGACATAAGGCAGCACCTACATGGCAACACAACACATCCTCCAATGCTCTATGACGGCTGAGGCTCAAGCCTCTTTGAGATATTCTAGTGGCCTGAGACAAAGAGGGTTTAGAAAGCATCGAGTCTTCTTCCAAAATGCAAGCTGTGTGGTCTTTGTGATAGCCCCATTACAGCATGAAGGACTCTTACTTTAGGCTGTATGTCTGTGTGTGTGTGTCTGTCTGTGTTTGCTTGTATGGATAACTGTACTTCCCAGGAAAAAAGATCTTAAGAGGAAGTCTTTGAATGTAGGACATTGGCGCTGTAGCGGTTAATCTCCCCCCACGGCTTTACAGACGGCTGTGGATTTAGGAGTTGGCATCATAACTGACCAGTGCTGTTTGATTAGATAACAGGGGATCTACTGCAGGCATCAATGGCCCACCGTGCTGAAATGAAACAGTTTGCTCTCCGTCCGTTCTGCTTAAAACACGATGGGGGTGACTCTTGAACAGTCTGACGCCACAAGCTGCCAAGCAGCGTCCACCATAGCGGAACCACAATCATGGTGATACTACGGACAGCACCAGCTTGTACCAGATGTTGGGAATTAGCTGTCCCTTTGACTATCATGGGTTGTGTCTGGTAGTTCTCCTTGAGACAGGCTGCGTGGCACTGTGGGTGCTGCTGTATTGCCAAAAAGCCATAGGAAAATATAGTTTGGGATTTTTAAAAATGGTAAGCATGTTGTTACAACTAACACACTGCTTTCAGTAACAAGCAGGTTTATTGGCCTTGAAGACAAAGTCATTGTACGGCTAAAGGATGCAGACTGGCTCATTATGCTTGGTTAACCTGCTGAACAGATGACTACCCTTTGTCTCCATGATGCTAAGAGCAGTCCAGCTACATATGGGTAGAGATGCCGAGGAGACAGACCATTGAGCAGAAGGCCCAACATTTGTTGAAAATGCTGCAGACCCAGAGTGTGTGACCCAGAACTAGTGTGTATACTTTATGACAAAAGCAAGTGAGAACTATTGAACCTATTATTTTACATGGAGGTTTTCATTTTCATTTCACTGTAGTGCTGCACTTAAATTCACCTAAAACAGAAATCAAATTTTTGTTATATGCTATATGCTTTAACTATTAATTATTTACTTTGTTATATACATAAAAAAGATGGAAAAGGATCATCATTGTGTACTAATTTGATGTAGCAGATTATAGCAAAGCTTTTCTTTGGTAAAACATGGTCTTTCTCTCAAAACCGGCTTTCAGTATTCTGGCATTCAGTGTAATTTGGAAATTGGAATTTTGCTCTGTCTAATGTTAGTGAACTTTAGCTACTATTTTACCTGAAAATCTAACCTATCTTAGGAAGGTCTGCATTCATGTTTTGCAGGTAAAAAGATCAACATTTTACCTGCAAAACATCAGTATGGCCCTGCCTCACTATTGAACATTTTGTATACACTAAGTCAATGGACCCTGAAGCATCTAGAAGAGGCGTCAGGGTGCAGGGTTTTCTCACATCACCTCTTTTGAAAAGAGACATCAAATTTGTACTGAGCACCGTGTGGAGAGCAACAGCCATCACATATCAGCATTTGAACTGTATTTTTTTATTCTTTATGTTTCATGAGGATGTTTCCAAACAGCAAAGAAATCACATCCAGCACTTTTACTATTTAAATGGATGTTAAAGACACTTTCTCTGGAGGTTTGTATGGCAGCAGCAGGACTGACTGGTTAAGCTTGGCCCAAGCTCTACTGTGGTAGAGGGCCTTTGTCCCCTAGAAGGAAATATACTTTGAGTGCATGGGGTTGGATGTCACTTCAGATACAGATGCATTTGGGGTCTGCATGGGGGGAAATAATGTACAACAATGATATCTTTGATCATTGCTAGAACTCCCCAACACAGGAACTGTGTCGAGTGTGGTTATCATCAACCCATTTCTATTCCCCCAGCACAAATCATTTCATGGCTCCTTCATCCCATGTGCCAGAACTGGGTTTCAAAAGCAATTTCAGCTGAAAAATAAGGTGCTTTTCTTCAATTTTCAAGCCATTTGTATCAGGGTTAGTGTTGTTTACCTAGCTAGTACACTGGTATTTACATACCTCTTTAAAGAAAAAAATGGCTCAGTATGATTTATGGACTGCAGCAAGAGCGCAATTTTCTATGTCGTGCACCTAATCTGAGAGGGTACAGAGAAAGGTCACATTGACCATACAAATACCATGGCCCTTCCACAGAGAGTGGGTGGATATTCATTCTCTTTAAAAAAAAATGTCAGTTAGGTCTGATTTATGATATGCAGAGAACACTGGGTTTGACAACACCTTTGATTTCAGCCATACCTGGGGACCAATGTAATAGAGAGCATAAGAGCAGAGAATAATTTGACCGCTAAACTATTCTCTTTGATAACATCATGGGTATATATGTATGTAATAATAACGTAATACTAAGATGTTTTCTGTTTCTTTTTGTATTCATAATGTAATTCATCATTGTAAAAAAAAAAAAATGGTATTAGGAAACAAAAGCAGCAAATGACTTGCATTATAATTACAAAGAAAGGAGAGATGTAGGGAGAGGGAGAGAGAGAGAGAGAGAGAGAGAGAGAGAGAGAGAGAGAGAGAGAGATGCTGTCAGGTGTTAGGATCAATGCCATGTTTCAGAGTTGTAACCTTTAGCCTCTCCCTTGACTCCAGAGTGATATGATACCATGGGATTGATAGAGATGGAAAATACATTTTCAGTTACTTAGCGAACACAATACTGCTATGAGGCTTTCTCTCTATCCCTTCATTTCCCAAACACATCTTTCTTTCATGGTGTCTGGCTTGAATTTGATCTGTATGGCAGGAAAACCATTTTCAATCCCTCATATGATTTATTAAAATATCATTGCTTACAAAGACAGCATCCTGCCTTGGGTGATGTTCATTGCACATGCACAGTTAACAATCAATGAGAATCCTTTAATTTATTATCTATTAAAACCTGACATTGTCTATGTATCCTCATTAATATTAATATCAGCGTTGTCTTCCTGCACTGTTCTGTAGCCATGTGGCAAGGATGTGTGTTTTTGCCGGAGAGAATAAAGGGGAAGAGTCCCACAAAGGTCAGCCAAATCATGGAACTGCTGAAACACTAGGCAAAATAATAAAGGGCATCACAATCAAGATATTATCCTGGGACAAATCACAGGAGTTGAAATGACAGTGCATCCAAATGCATTGTGTGGCTGATACAATGTATGCATTATTTCAGATGAAAAGCATTATATGCAATGAACTACATTTCCAGCAGCTATAATGGCTTGATGAGACTAGTGACAACAAATTAAATAGTTAAGCATCTTTATCTTTTTTCCCCACCAGATCTAACCATCATCATATCAAATCATATCAAACCAGGTTGCATGAGAAAATATGGAGGCTCCTGTTGGTTGAACATTGTCTACCTTATGTGCTAAATTTCTACTTTAAATACATAGCTGTGTAGTTTTACGTTTATTACGTATATTTGACTATGCATAAGTGGATCTATAGCTTAAGCCAAAGTACACTCTGTCAATGCTGAGATTCTGTTTCATGCTTATATGCTCATTATTTACAGTGTGTTCACTTTTAGCATAGGCAGACCAATTTCTGGGGAAGCAAAGGATCAAGTTCAGCCCTAATGACAACCCCTCGCTGACCTCTCCAGAGAAAACAAATGGAACCCCAAGGTGATGTTTCAATATCACTAACTACTTGGGTGTCCTGGGGAAAGGAACAGATGTAGCCCTGAGGATGAGGAAGGGGTGAGGTGCAGGTCAAGGTCACCATACGCCAAGGTTAGGGTCAGATAAGCATGGCTGGCTTGAGGTCTTCATATGCCCACAGGCCGTAAAAGAGAGGCGTGGAGAGAGACTCAAGAGCTATGGATCAAGTGTTATTCCACTGAGGGCCTGAGGGGTGGGTGAGGGCAGGGGCACCGAGGTTCACCGCTGTCATATGCCTGGGTTATACAGTTGCTCTGAGTGTCATCATCTGCTTTGGACTGTTGCTAGGCAAACACTTGCTAAATTACTAACGTGTGTATCAATGAGGAAATTTTCTCCAAGCATACAAGGTGAAAAGTAATGCAAACACAGGATTATGTGTTTAATATTCATCTTACTACAGAATGATTGGATGCCATTCTTAATTGCATGTATACTACAAAAATATATGTCTGATATTTTCACCACAGTAACATATGGAATCTGAGGTGTTATGGTTTGTTCACAAAATGCCCCAAGTTTAAATTAGTTTTACTTAAATGGTTCAAAACTCAGTCGACACTCGTGCACAACTTAGTGATGCAAATTTAGATATACATACTTTGTTACAGAAAAAAGAAATGATGTCTAATTGGAAAAATCCAAATGAAATACTTGTTATTTGTTAAGACTGCAAAATGTCAGACTATGCCATTAGTTGCAGTGGGAGATCCCATGGTATTTGGAGAGAATAAATTAGCTCTAGCACATTTATTTTGACTTAATTAATAAGATAACCTAAGTGATTTATTTGATTCCCAAGACTGTATGGCACAATAATAACCTACAGTACGAGGTAAATTTGCTAAATGTGTTCAGCTAGAGAAAGACAACAGGAACAGAGTTAGACTGCAATTACTGTCATATTCATAGGGAGGAGGATGCTAATAGGGAGATTTTCTGCTCCAGATCAAATCAAATGTAAATGTATCCTGGTGGGTTGTGCTTCCTTTAATTAGAAGGTGCAAGTACTGTAGTTTGATAAACTCTTAAAGATTACGGATCCTCTGGTTGTCAGCTCATTACATGCTTGCTCATTCTGCCGCAGTAATATGCAGTGCATACAGTCATGTTGTATACTGTATTAACAATATGGTGTTGTGTGTGTGGTTTTGATATGTGAAAGTTGATAATTATTCCATTGGCTGCAATCCTCGCAGTAAGTAGAAATTCAATAACGCCATTCATCAGCTACAACTCAAATGAGTGATGCATGATGATTTTAGAAGAATGTTGATTCTCTATTCATTTATTATTCAGTTTTCAGGAGAAAAACGAAGAATACCCTGCATAGAATGAGAATATTAAAGACAGATCTACTTTGAATCAAACTGAACAAGATTTAGTCATAAAATGCTACTGAAAAAAAAAAAAAAAAAATTTAGCTACAACTGCCCAACGACTTAAAACACATTATCGGCTAATAGATATCGGTAGTTACGTAAATAAATGCAATTTAATGTTTAAAATTATTATGATTTTCTTGTTTCAATATCTGAGAGACTCTTACCAATCTCTTCGTCTTACCTTGGCTGTTCTAAAAGTAGTTCAGTGTTGGTATGTGTGTATATTATTCTAAAAATTAAAAAAAAAAAAAAAGAACAGATTTATCATGGCTTTTTATTGATCACTTTCAATGAAATTTAATGCATGATGATGGCGCAGGGACAGCCATGGTGTATGTATCCATGCTATGACTATAATGTGCCTATATGTAATGGATCCAAGTGAAGCTGGTAATAAGTTCATCGCTTATCACTCATACATATGAAGCAATATGTTGTATCGTGGTCATGGATGCCTTCTTATTATAGCAGTTGTTTAGATGAGAGATTCTTCAGAAAGGCGTTCGCGACTGAGTACATTAACATTATTAACAGCATGTGTGTCAACTGGCTGTTGTCATGGAACGTGATAAACAAAGTCAGTCAACATATAGCGAGCAAGCATTGCACTGAGAGGAGCCAAAACAGACAGCACACGAGGACTGACCACTGTGAGACCATAAAGACAGATAGACAGAGAGGGAGAGAGAGAGAGAGAGAGAGAGAGAGAATGGGAGAAAGAGAAAGAGAGAGAGAGATGACTCCACAAAGGTCACTCCTTCTTTGTAGTCAATAATTGACATTTAAACATGCATTTCAAACGTCACTGATAAAATTACGCGAGATAATGGAGAGCGAGCTGCTTCCACTGGCATGCAATTATAACCATAATGAGATGCAAAAATGCAAATGTCTTTGTGCATGCTCCAGCCTCCTTTTGTGGGGTGCCGTGGCGTCTGTGGTGGATGATAGATGCCACGCTGGTGGTGGTAGACAGAATGGTGACATGTGGGAGTGGGAGCAAGCAGAGAACAGAACTGGGGCAAATATGCCACACACCCTCAGAAAAGCGAATCCCATAACTGCCTTAGCTAATGCTTTCCTGAATGCTCTCCAATTCTCTACTTTACTGTTAATTAATTGTTATAGACAGACAACTTTTTTTTTTTTTTTTTTTTTTTCTAAATTAATGGGAAATGTATACTGCATATGCTGTCTGTGGCTGTTCCGGCTTTGATATAAACAAGATGTTAAGATACAAACAGTGTGCATTATGTAGGGAAAAAAAGTGTATTTACATCCTCACATAAACTCTTGGTTGATAAAAGAAAAGAGATGATCCTATCAATAAAAGGTTATGTATGATGATATCTTCAACCTTTGAACAAGTTTTTGACTCAGGGTAGCTGTAGCTAAGTGTTAAAATAACTTGTATTCATTTTAAATTTTATTTTAATCTCAATGGTTGGGCATTTAAATATAGATGATTTATGATCAGTTACATTATCAATCTGTCGATATGTATCTATATATATCTATTAATGTCTCTGATGACAATAAATTGTGCAGATCACTTAAATTATTTCCCTGATCTCAAATTTAGGCTATCCTGCTCCTTTCAGATATGAGCATATATTATACCCACTATAAGACTTATTCACTGGGTCTATACAAAACCACTGCATAAATCCTTTGCTCTTACAAAATAAGTGAAAATGACTGTACTACTATGTTCATAGGTTCACCCCTCCCAGACCTGTCGTCTACCCTCTACCTCTGGAGGCTGATAAGAATGGCACACAAAACATGCTAGCAGTCATGCTGTTTGTTAGAAGCAATTAATTTCTCTGAGGCCTTCATTCTATTCAGGGTAAGCTTTTGTGCTCTAAATCCCACTATTCTAAGCTTCTCTTGTGCCACGTAGGAGGGTATGAGAGAGTGGAGGATAGGGAAAGAGAGGGAGAGCCAGAGACAGAAGCTTTGGATGACAGATTATCTTGGGCCAGTTAAGCATGTAATTGCTCAAATGAGTTAAAATCCCTTCAAATATCTGTCTCTGCACCTCATCACACCACTTCATAGACTCAAATATTTGACAATTGACAAAGATAAACTTGAAAGGGGTCTTCACGAGACAACTGTCATGACAATTTTTCAGCTACAAGAACACATTCCCTGGATTTCTAGAAGTGCTGAAGAAAGTAGAACAACCGATTGTTTATTACTGTTTTCTTAAACCTGAAGCCCAAATTTAACACTGAATTTCAACAGAGATGTGACAACTAAAACTACTCTGCCTTAACCATTTGGTAAAGTAAGTATTTACCTTTTCTCTGCTTTAGATGACAAATTTGTGAGAGGGTTTTTGTTTTTGTTTTTTTCATTTAAGAGTCTGTATGTCCTTATAAATTAAAAAAAAAAAAAAATGATACTGAGTCTTATTATCAATGGTCCTAGCATGAGCAGGACAGACTGTAGCAGCTAAAAAATGTCTGAGCAATATCTGAGCAAGATCAAGTAACAGAAGGGATGTGTCCTACGTCAAGAGACAGAGGGATTGTTATACAGAGTAGCAGACACAGCAGTCCACAGATTCAGATCTGGAGAATGCGTGCTTTCTTTTTGCCAAGCCTTTTTCACATAGCCACTGTTGCTCCAGACCTACACTGATGGATCCATGCCTTAGAGTGAGAAGCTGTTGCATGCCAGATTGTCTGTGGGTCATTTGAATGCACTGTTCTCTTTTGGTTTATTTATTTATTTATTTATTTTTATTTAATCATTACTTTAATCTCATCTCTGCAGAGAATCCCCCCTCCCCCACTGTATTACAAGATTTTACTATAAATTTCAGAGCCTGTGGTGTAATTGTTACTACACGCTGTCTAACATAAATAAATGTGTACTGCCTGTCAAGTAATGAGCTTCCATAAAACATGTTTTGGTACAAAACAAAGAATGTTTTGGTGTGTGGGATGGAAAACTAAATGCAATGAATATGATGGACTAGGGAAAGATGGAGACTTTTTGCCAGGTGTATTTGGCCCTTGCCAAATGCCACCCTCAGAGCAGAGAGGGTATCCTGCATTGCTTCCCTGAATGAATGCTAATGAGGGCGTGTGTGTATGTCTGAATGTTATTCACACCACATCAAACTGGGCCTGCACAGAGGTGCAAAACTGGGGCTGGCAGCCTCCCAAACCAAAACAACCTGGAAGAATGTCAGACATTACATGTGCCTAGGATATACTACATGCATGGAAACAGTGCACTGCAAAAAAAAAAAAAAAAAGGTACAGGGACTGTTTAACAGTGGTTCAGCTGTAAAAAGGAGGAGGAGTTGTCTACTGTAAAACTGTTAATATTTATGTTCAAAGCCTAAAATGTTTAGCTCTTTTTATTTGGAAAGCCATAACCCCACAAAAGAAATCATAAATGGACCTAAGGTGAAATGAAGTATGAACTCACAGTTTAACCAACATTCAGTTTGTCTCTGTGATGCATGTCTTCAATAGTGTTGCTATTTCTTTTTAATCCTGTCAAAGAAAAAGGTTGAGTTTGATTTTTCTCATTTTTAGTGGAGCTATATTTATATTTACATCATTTGCATTAATATGACTCAAATTTAGTGAAATTACTCTTTGAAATTAAACTGGGCATCCTGCTGTTAATGTGTTCTTGGTAGGAAGGCTTATACACTAAGCAGCTCATGTTTGGGAGAACTCAAAGCACGTATTTGAATCCTGAACACATTAACAGCACAGTCTTGGATAACCTTCAAATCTGTACAAAAAGGGTATGTATAAGTAACCACCCTCTCTCATTCACTTGTGTGAGGGGTGGAATTAAATTAAAAGGTAGAGGCATGAAGAGGAAAATAATGATAAATGCATACTTGAAATCTACATTCAAAGGAATTTTGATAAAACTTAAACCAGCTTTTACCATGAACAATGCAATGAAACAGAAACATTCACAAAGCCATTACAATCATTTAGGACGGTTTACTTTGCTAAGGTGAGACATTCTCTGGATAGGCTTCACATTCGCTGACAGCTGATGGGCAGACAAGGTCACTGAATGTACAAGCTCTCATTTAAAACATAGACATGAGAGCAGAACTGGGGTTAGTTGGGTCTATCAGAGCTGTCAATCAATTAATGACAATTATTGAGCAAGGACGCCCGTGGGAGGTGAGAGAGGGAATGAGAATGACCATGGAGGAACAACACAGGGAACGGGACGAATTATGGAGATTGGAAAATAATGACCAAAACTGAATGATATTACCAGCCCACACATGCAGATCTCTCACTTCCCAGCGTGCGTAAAGTGTGTCAATTGAGCACCATGACAGGAATTTGGACCTTGTTTTGCTGGCCAAAATACCAAAGAAGAACACTCTCAATAAAATAATAATTAAAATCAACATTTAATACTTAGAATTGAATAAGCTCAACTAGGTCAAGAGAGATATCAAATAAGTAAAATCATATTTTATGAATAAGGGGTTGCGAACATGGATGATGTCACCACACACATCATTCAAGTTTAGCAAAACATATCACTCAACATTATATGACAGGAATACTCATAAATGATAGTTTCTAATACAGACACTACACACTGTCCTGAGTAGGAAGTGATAGTCAAGGAGGGACTAGATGATGGTGCAACTGCTGTGCTAATATAAATGAATAAGGGACAGAGTAATGCTCATTCTAAACTAGAGGAGAAGAGAGGGAGTGAAAAAGGAGGGAGAGAAAGCGTTTTGAAATTCTCCAGCTGGCAGGCTTTAATTTTCCACCATTCTAATTAAAATGCAAATTAAATTTATAATTAGCAACCACAGTATCCGAGAAACCACCTTGTGTGCAGCCCAAACATATGGGGCAACCAGCGGTGGGCAGCACTGTCTCTAGGAGACAACAGGGGTGGGTGGCAGGACTGGGGAGGGTTTGTTGAGGACTGAGCTACCGATCATGGGCTGGGCGGGTGACATGGGAGCAGCACTGTGGTTTAACCTGCTCTCCTCAGCTGGGAGCCCTCTAAGCTCTTCAGGCGTGGTGAGGCAGGGGAGCATGGCCCAGTTTACTCTGTTGTCACTGCCCATGTCACAGGTCATTGCCTGTGTCACCTCGGCTAGGCACAAGTGCAGCGAGTGGTGCTACTGGGGTCAGCACCTCCAGATCGAAAGGTCTATGACCAAAATTAACCTTTGCTGAATCTCAGATAATTAATTTTTCATTGATGGGAATTCTTAGCAAACACGGTGCTCGACCATTTTTGTAACCAGTACCCGTCAGCTGCTGGAACTTGACATGATGCAGTTGTTTCACCCCAGTGTGTTTGCGAAGTAGATGTACTGATGTGGATCTTAGTATACAATCACTGCCACCCTCATTCTACGTTTTCTGTCACTGAACACTGACATGATGATTTAGATAGCAGCAGCAAGCACTATTTGTAAAAAAAAAAAACAAAAAAAAACTGTGTGAGTGCAGATACTAAAGTGAATGTGGCACTGCAAAATTACCACTGCTTCAGGACCTTGATATTGGTTGAAGGCCAGAAACAAACAAAAAAACACTTTCTGGGCAATTATCAGGAGCAATGGACGCAAACTGTAGTTGTCACTTCTCATTGACTATCTTTTGTTGTCCAACACAAGTCAGAGCCAGGTCACTGCAGGTCAGAGCAACGCTTTCTCAGAGGTGCTTGGCTTTCCACTGACACTGCTGAAACGGCACCATCAATCATCCATCAGTTGTCACAGCCTGAAGCTAAGGTCAGAACAAATCCATGTCAAAAGAAAAGGCCACATCTTACCATGCGCTTTCACTCAGCTGGACAGTCTACTCGTGACACTGTGTCATGAGACTGCGATCCTACTCTATAGGCATTGTCTCTGACTGACTTAGTCGATGAGAAGGTCTCAAATGACCTCTTCAACACCCCCATCCCCTTGTCACCTGAGTTGGACCCCTTGCTCCCATTGCGCAGTAAGTGTCTTGACTATACCGCCGACTTATCTAGGAAGCTGTCAGGTGAGTTAACTACCAAAGCTTTGGGTAGACAATTGGACGTGGCCCCATGTCACGACTGACAATGTTTCCTCGAACATGCTGCTCTCTAAATGACATTTTTTTTGCTGTGCAGAGCCATGCATTAACACCCTATCCTCAATCACCATGTGCAGTGAGAGCCATTCACATATGTAGAAATCCAGTTGAGGAAAAGATGCTTAGTTAAAAAAAAAAAAAAAAGAGAAAGAAAAAAAAAAAGCCAACATTTCCTCTTCAAGTGGATTTCAACCTTTCAACCAGGCAATAAAACATCTTCCACTCTTATGATCCACATAGTTCATACAATAATTATTACATTTTTTGAGACTTGATGATCTTTGAGAATGTGATAAACATTTTACTTAATCACATTCTTGGGATGTGACGTCCTCCTCTGCATCTAAGTTAGGCACAAAGGTTTAAGATATCCAGAATGCAGTGGTGGACAAAAAAGTCAAAATGATGTATGGCTTAACCAAACTGAAAGTCACTGTTGGACAAAACATGGTTTCTAAATATAGTCCTCTATTGTTTTCCTTTCTATAAGAAATGTTCCTGGTAGCTGTTTGGTTGTGCCACCTGTTGCCTTGTTAATCATGCTGAGAAGATACTCATAAATCATAACATTCTTCAATTAATCAAGCTGTCAGCTTTTAGGTGAGAGGTCATGCATGGAGGAGACAAAGGTCATCTCGGTGGTGTGAAGGGGTCATGGTTGTGTGGCATCTCTTATTCTTGGGAAGTGTCAGTAGAGGAGCCAATAGAACAAAGGAGAAATCAAAGTCCAAGGGACACGAAAAAGCGGAATGGGGGAGGTGGTGGGGGCAACCACACCAGACCCAGAGAAAAGAGCCAGGGTGCAAAGCATAAAGCCAGTCAAATTGACCTGTCATTACATCAAGAGAGCCTTGCCAAGCTGTAACATTATCACACTCACCATACCCTTTTAGATGACAGAGTTCCCGCAACCTACCAGGTTCCTGCAGCACGCCATTTACATAATTAACAAGTCATTCATGTGTCGTTCATTTGACTTCTATTCATTTGTGGGAGACTTCAGATTAAACAGTGTATACTCTGTCAGTTTCAACAGTGGAACATCAGATTTGTATTACTCTTAAAAAAAACAAACAAACAAACAACAACAAAAAAAAACTAACTAATTGAAGTATATCATTAATAGTAAGTTGTTTCTTCAGCCTGTATCATGCCATGCCAATTATAAGCAAAAAAAAAAAAAAAAAAATTGTTTTGTGTGTGTATGTGTGTGCAGTGAACATGTGCATCTACAGCTTGTTTTTGAAACGCTTGAGGCTGACACAGATATGGGAATGTGGGTCTGAAGATGGTGCTTTTCTCAAAGTAGACTCAGCCCCCTTCACAAACCCAACACGCCTTTTTGCCAAACTGGTACTTTTCCTGATTCTGTGAAATTGTTGGCTTGGTACAGAGTTCAGGAAAGTTCAGGGAAAGACCATTTGATGCACTCTCTTTTTTTTTGAATAGTTTTATTAGATGGTTTACAGAGACAATGCAGGAAAGAGTGACAGTGGATGACAAATGATAGAGGTTGCAATCTGGGCTCAAACCCATGGCAGTGAGTGCATGATTCCCTTTGCCTATTTAGCCACTGAGCCGCTTGCTATAATACACTCTTACCATAGACTCTTGTAGCTAATGTCAGGCCAACTACTATTTCTTATGAATTGTTTTACACGCATAAGCCATCACTGGCCCAGGTGTAGCCGAGCCCTTGGGAACAAGCACAGTACTCACTGGTTTGAGGTCTGTAAAGAAGCAATGGGTTGTACTGATTTGTGTTTTTCTCTTTATTCAAAGTGTAATGACTCCTTTGGTCATTTATAGTGCATTCGTGTGAATTCAAACAGTTAAGTGTGAACTGATGATTCCAAACCATGAAAATAGCTACCAGAATAAATGTACCCTCTTCCCAACTATACAGTCCATGAAGGTGAATGAACAACATAAATTTCCTCTGACTACAGAAATCATTCTTAACATTACTTTCTCACAACAATATGCCACATTCATTTTAAATAAAAGCATGCCATTTGGAGATATATGCCAATCTTTTCTTGTGCTACACATCTAAAAAGCAAAGTACAGTGCTTTAACCCGGCACCCTTTACCACACGAGGTCACTCATTGCCGATAATTACAACATCTGTAATTTCCCATCTTAATGTGCCATACATCAAGGCTGAACTTTACCAAGCTCAACATGTCAATCTGCTCTATGTATTTCCCTTTGCATTAGTGAGTTTGAATGACATTTAAGTCTCATAAATGTTATTGCCAGCCTTTCATTGCCCACTCCTCCACCCCCTCAGAATTTGCAAGTGATTTTAGTCATTGATTAGTAAGTGTTTGGAAGCCTAATGCAAGTGTATCCAGGCATATTTAAAACATCTTTAATGAGTCCATATAACCACTTAAGTCAATCAGTGCTCTTTTGTTTAAAGGGGGAAATGGTGCAAAGGTTTGAGAGAGCCACAAGTAGGCTTATGTCGACAAATCATGGCATGATTATCATTAGAGTCATGCAAAACTGAGTGAGCTGTTTTTTTTTTTTTTTTTTTTTTTAACCTAAAAATTTTATGTGATTGTAAATGTTTTTAGACTAGCATGGGTAGGTAATGAGAGAGAGAGAAAAGACAATAGTTCTAAATATAGTGTCGTTTTATATCTTACATAGGGCGTTTATGCACCATTGCCAATAGTGCCTGTTTAACAGTTTGATTAAATGCTTTAATCAATCACAATCCCAGCCTGTTTATTAATCACTTTATCAAGCAGTTGATGCATTGCTGCTTTTAATGGACTCCATTTATTTTGATTTCTCCCCTCTTCATCTTATCGAAGGGGCTCTCCCAATCTGGACAGATAAAAAGGGGGATGCGAGAATGTGCTGGCTGTAGTGGTGAGAGCCCAGGCAGTCTACTCCCTTAACTTCATTACAATCACTCTGCTAAGACTTAACCAATTTATTAGTGGCAATATGTGCCCTGAGCGATGGCTAGGTAAACCACATAGCTTAGCTCAGATAAACAGGCACCCATTCATTTGTCTCCTCACCTGACACCATGATGATGTATGATCCTAATAAGATTAATATCCCCTGGATTTATTCCCTCTCAGTCCCCATAGGCAGCTTTTAATGTTACTCCTCAATGATCTCAGACTGCTTCCCAACATCTAGGTGAGCAATGCATTTTGTAAGGAGAAATATTGCAATTTGGGATTCAAATATTTCAATGTAGACAAAAATATAGACACCTTACATGTACAAATAGGTGCAAACCGGGACAAAGCACACCCCAAAAAAAAAAATGAACCAAATTTGTCCCTTCCTTTGGTGGGATTGAAAACAAATTTATGATGCAGAAACATCTCTCAGAATTGCATTATATTCTATAATAGTATAAAGCAGTCACTGAACTTGTCACATTCTGATCAGAAATGACCACAATTAGCAAACAATTCATCGCCTTTGCGGCCCCCGCCTCCTAAACCCACTAACCACCACCACAGACTTTGGTTTGGATTCGCGCACAGACTTTCAGTCTCATCCATATTTTCCCCTGTCTGCCCTTCAGATTCTCCTCTTCTCTCCATTGTGCGCTAAAAAGCTATTGTCTGCATCATCTGAAACTCTGTTCGCTCTTACGAAGCAGCAGTGAAAAACACGAGAGTGCACAGGTTTGGAACACTGAATAGAAAATTGTACTTAAGTGGTCTTCTCTTGCCCATCACCTCTACCCTCTACCCCTCCTCCACATGAGAAGGGCTGCAGGGGTGGGCTGGAAGGGGAAGCCAGCGGGGCAATAGCAAACTTGAAAGCAGCCAACATTTGCAGCACTCTTGAAAAACAAGCATTTCACACCTGAAGCCTTTCATGCAGGGCCTCGAGGCATCCCCTTCAAGGCATTTAATTGGCTATTGCTTCAGAGCTCGTTCAGCGCACCCATTATGGTGAGGCGACAAGCAGCCAAGTATGTCGAATGAAAAGGGTCCTTCTCCCAGATGGGCCTAGTGGTATTAAAAACTGCCCGATCACTTCTTGCTGTTGACTGGCAGAGGTAATTCAGATGTATGCACATCTCCAAATACTTAAAATGAAAAGAGTGTATTGGATAAGATGGAGAAAAAAAGACTGTGGCCTTCATGATTTTCTTTTGTTCAAATATAGTAGAGTATATTTGTCACACACTGACAGATTAGAAGATGTAGAGTACCTGTTGTGATACTGATGTGAACATAATACAAGTTAAGGCACAGTTCTAAATAACACTCAGCATGCTAACATTTGACCAAACTGAGAAACATTCCCTTGACTTATTGGCAACTGATGAAAACTGCATAAAACATACCCTGCAGCATGCCTCCACACATCAGACACTTTTGACCACTTAGAAATTTTGAAATGAAGACATTTGCAGCTCTTTTTTCAACACTTATTTTATGCTTTAATCTTGGCCCTAGGATATAAGGCTCTAGGATATAATGTTCCACTTTTGTTTGGCAGCTCTACCTTAAAGATATGGTCTTTTTCCTCTCCTGTGCCATCTGCCATCTGAAGTTTCACCCATATCAGCCTGAGGCATTGGAGCCTTCATTGGCAATGTTTTTGAGGGCACCCTGACTCCCCACGGATGGACAGCCTTGGGGGAACCAGATAAAGTAGGTGTTTAGTCTCTGGGCTGCTGATGAGGAAGGGATTGGCTTTGAGCTGGGTTGGGACTCATGGGAAATCTGGCGTGCAAACTAATTACGTTGTGCTGCCAAACTGCCTGTGATTACAAAAAGGAGAGGCGGTGAGGGTGGGGCTTAGACTTTATCAATTGCCCTACTATTTCTCTTTAAAAGAAAACAGCTAAAGCTAAGGAGATCTTTAAAAGAGATGTTCTTTTCTCTGCATTAACTTTGCCACTTAACATGCAATTATTTGTCTTCCCATTTCTAACCATAATTATTTTAAGAGAAGGATTCTTGAGCAATAAAAAATAAATAAATAAATAAACAGACAACAAATACATAAATACTAAATAATAATAATAATAATAATAATAATAAACAACAAATCCTTACAAGGAAAGAAAATCTTAATAATTTAGATCTGAGTCCTGTACTCCGAAAGTTGTGTCACCTGGAGAATCCATATTCTCAGGGTGGATCTGTAACGGCAAATATCTAATTATTCCTTCCATGTTTCCCCACCTGCCAGTCACACTTTTAGGGGCTGCCACTTAAAAACAGGTTAGTTCACAAATTATCTGCTATATTTGTATTAACGCCTCAGCTGGTGGCACAGACAGCCCCAGTAGATATGCTCCAGTCAAGTCATTAAACCTACAATAGGCTTCTAGTTCACTTCCCTGACGATGGACTCAATCAAACCTCAAGCAAAATATCTGAATATTTGTCCACTAATGTACGAAATACTTTTTTTTTTTAGTTTGTGCTAATTGATTAGTGCTTAGTCTGTGAAATGTGAACGTTCTCACAAAAATATTTTATCTAGTTTATCCTATAAATGATCCCACTTTCTAAATCAGTGCATTTCTGAAATGACATCAGAATCACAGATTTTATCCCAACGATTATTTGAAACCTGAAATGTTGATACTGCCAGTGGAATATATATACACACACACACACACACACATATATATATATATATATATATTTATATATATATCTTGGGGTATTTAGTCTTGGGGGGAAATGTATCTGCCACTATATAATAAATTACAACAAAAAATTGCAAATGGAAAACCATCAATAAGAAAATAAAGGAGTAATTTCTATATGTTTTGTAAGGTTACCCAGTGTGTAGGTCATTGACGGTGTACATAAGCATTCTGGAGCTAAAGATGACTCTCCATTTTCAGAAACACTGTTGTTTCCAGAGTGCAGGTGGAAGGTTGCAATAAAGCAGAGCAAGGATGATTATAATGGGGAATAAATCTTCTATGTTACCTCCATTATTTTTATTACATTATGTTTCATTACATATGAATGTGTTTAGCAGATGTCTCAAAGCATTGTGACTCTCATAACTTATATTCTAGCCTATAACCTTTTATACAGTAGAAGATGCCACCAACTAAGATGAGGAACATTTGTCAAGGACAGAATAACAGCACACAATGAAGCAATATGATCCCTTAAAATAACTTCACCTATTCTTTCTCTCTTGTTCATTCTCTTGTTCTCTCTCTCTCTCTCTCTCTCTCTCTCTCTCTCTCTCTCTCTCTCTCTCTCTCTCTCTCTCTCCCTCTCCCAGGAACATGTGGGTTAAAAGAAAGGAACTGATTTTATAAGGGAACTGTAGGCACAGTCATGGATCTAATCATCAGGGAGAGGATGCAGGTAACATCAGTCAGTGACATGGAGCAACATGATATCAGACACAGAATAGATCACTGTCTGTGTGGTGTACATAGCACCACTCTTCCTGAGACCTCATCCTTCAAAGGGGCAAACTGGTTGTGGTTAGGGAACTGAACTTGGGACAAGAGGGCTGCAGGTTCAATATCTCCAGTGAGACACTGAGCAAGATACTTAACCTGAGCTGCTTCAATGAACATCCCAACTAATAAATAGATGGCATATAAAATGTCAGCACTGCACTGGCAGATAGTAGCACTCCAATAACATACAGCATAAGCTACAGCTGTCAAGCTGCTCTTATCACAACTTATGCATTATAGATTTATATTAAATAGTCTCTGGAATGTGTGTATAACACACCTTATAATGCATTACTATTGGTATTAGTATTGGTAGACAACTGATGCAAACTACCTGTTTGATGGTTGTGTAGACACAGCCCCTTAGGTAAGGTATAGGGGGCTGTGTCAGCCCTCTTTTCTGTACCTTGGCTCTCAAGTTTGTGTCCCAGGTTCTCAGAGCAAGGGAAAAAAATCAATAAACCAACAAGACAGCTAGTCTCAATGGATTTCACTTTGGATTAAGAACAGAAAAAAGGAGAGAATGCAATACTGAGATTGCATTATGACATTATTATCAAAATCCACATTGATTACTGAGGTGTAAAAATAAAGGGTAATCCTACAAGTAGTAATTGAAACTAAATCTAGCAGCTCACTGTTCGACTGGGAATGATAGCCAATGACATGACATTAAGCAACGTGAGACGAGGGGCAGTGGTTTAAGTGATCTGGCAGGCGGTACGATGCCCTCCTGTCAGGATCGATCAGTCCTGCTGAAATTTAGAGCAAGTCTCTAAATTGGTCTTAATGGTGTGTTTCATCCTCAGTCTCCTCCACACATTGACTGGGAGCCAGTGTCCTTCATCACACTGGGTTCCTGCCCTCCCTTTCAATCTGGGCATAGCACTGATCTCTGCTCTCTGAGGAGAGGGAGCAAACTGGGCCAGGGGCACCCACAACCTCAAGTGGCTCACATCCCACCACCGGTAGTCAGGGAGGGTCCCCTTCTAAGGCTCTAACACAGCCTGTAAAAACTAGTCCCAAGACCCTCTCTGTTGCCTGTCAAGCAATTTTCTGATCAAAATCCACTTTCTGAGCACATGATTAGCTATGTGCTAATCATGTGCTATACAATTATCCAATGGCAAGAAAGAGCACATCTCGCCATAAAGCATTCATTGTCCAATATTAACTAACCCTGTGGTATGGCAGTGGCTTCTGTCTCGTTCTTAAATGGGGAGACCTAAAAGGGGTGCAAAAAAGAAAAAAAAAAGGAAAAAAAAAAACACTGTATGCCCCTCTCCCACTCTGTTGGAAAGTAATCTGCTTACATCATTAGGCTAAGCTTGCTGAAACAAATTACCAGATGTTATGTCCTTTTTCTCTCCTCTTTTTGTCAGCATTTTAAAATACTCTCCACCATTTTTCCCCAATAGCGCCCCCTCCTCTCGAGCACCTCGACACAATAAGGCCATTTGCAAATAACAACAATTGGAAATATAAAACTCCCTCCCGCTTTTCAGGAGACCTATCGAGTTCTGTCCGCTTCCCTCCATTTTCAAGCTATCCAGTCGTGTAGCGGCTAATAACGTGAATTGAGAAAAAGAAAATACCTCAAAAAAAAAAAAAAAAAAAAAAAAAGGGGGCAGAATGAACTGAAGCAATTGAGGTCCCCCACCCGCGGTTGCACTTGGTAGGGATTTTTGAGGGTCTAGTTTAGCTTATCACATTATAACCCATTTAGAGATAAAGACGTGTCCCAGTGCTTATTATAACTCTGTAGCATGCTGAGCATGCAAACACAGATTTCAATCCTTCTCCCTTTTAGATATTTCTAAGAGCAGATGTACCATTAACTCCAGAGTCAATAGAAAAGAATTAAGCTATGTGTGCAATATCATTGAAGACTTTTAAACTATAATTTTGATGTTTACACTTGCAATTCTGTGTTATTTCTTGAAATGATAAAGAAATAATGAATATTATTTTTGTTAATTCCTTATACATTTTTTTTTTATCTAACAGTCAATATATGGGACTTATTTGTAATGCAAGTTGAAAAGATCTGGCAGTGTAACATACTTTATTCTTTCTGCCGAGACAATGATGACAACTGCACTAATATTCGTGATGACAATAACTGTCATAATAATTTTATTCTTCTTCTTAACTCATGAATTCATTTATTTTCTCTACCCGCTTATAACTGATTTTCAGGGTTGAAGGGGGCTGAAGTCATTATTATTATTATTATTATTATTATTATTATTATATTTTAAACATCCTCACCATCTCTGTGGTCCCTGTCTTGGTTCACCTGCACATAGCGTTCATTTCAGATTTTCATTTTGTTTTGCTTCAGCAGGTGCTTCAGCTGATATTACGGGGGAGTCTCTTTGATGTGGGCAGCAAAGAATTACACTGTAACACCCCTTTTTTCATGGAAAAAAAGGGGTGTTGAAGTGAAATCATGAAAAACTACAATTTTTTTAAAATAGTCCCATGCTTTTCATTTACTTTAAAGCTGCTGTCTTTTGAGGATGGAGGTAATGGTTGGCAAACTATAGGCATCAGTCTTGACAGTACAACCTGGCCTCAGATTGTTTTGTGCGTTGAAAGAAACGGCACGCGACAAAGCAGCTATACTGTCCATCTGGCACTGACCTTATTTTCTTGACACATAAAAGAATACATAAATAGATATATACTTTAAAATCCAATTGCTTGTGTATTTACCTCTTATCAACAGCCTGGCAGCAATTGTGATTCATAGCAGTCATTTAAGTGATAATGCACTCATTCACTCCACTAACAAACACATACCTCCTGGTTATCTGTGCGTCAGAGTCGCTGCAACGCTAGTCGCCAAACAGGAGGCACAAAACTCAAGATGGTGTTGATTGATAAATTGACAGGTTAATTTTCGGATGGATAATGAGAGTAAGACCCTGAGAGATGGTAGAGAAAAGTCTGTGGCCCTTTGCTCTACCTTGGATGCAGTGCCATCTATCTATTACTGATAGAACCGCAAGTAGAAACAGGTACACCCCATGTTAGGGGCCCTGCCAAATGTTTGAACCATCTGGGTTAAACGAGGTCTTCAGCGTCATATCTTTGTTTCTTTGGTACGCTTGCACTGAATGCATTTAGCGGAACTTCATGGGAAATTAAAGAGATTTCAATTTGCAGCATGCGGGGTGCACATTTTCCAAATGAAAATAAAACTAATACTAGGTAAAGAGGACAAAGCAGAGCACATTTTTTAAATATCTGAGGGCTCTCTGGGATGAAATATAAACTAAACAAACAAAAAAACATACTTCTACTGAGGAACTGGGTGATATAAATTTGATATAGTAAATGCTATAATAGGACAAATTGAGTTGTTTTACTAAGTCCTTATTCTTACAGTGAATAAGCATTTAGACAATTAGTAACTTTACCATAAATTCAACAGTAGATAGTTTGTAGGTGAGATTTCCTTTGACATATCTGAGACAATATCATACAGTATAATTTTTTTCAAAGTAATGCCATTTCCTTTGGTTGTAATTAGCACAATTTTTTTGTGAATGTTTTACAAAGTAGACAATCCAAGTCTACAGCTTAATTAGAGAGCAAATTGTTTGAATGGTAGAAAAGGTTTAACTAGAGGTTTGAAAGGTTCCTATATCTTACACACATTTCTGCTGCCTGTCACTGCAATGTGCCAGGTCTGCAAGCCACTCTAATTAACTCTCCACCACCGTTACTCTGTAGCTTTTCTCCATGAATCAGCATACAAGGTAATGCTAATCAAATGCCACAATTTCACGTTTCAAACCTAATGCCCATTATTTCTGTCTTGTCTACTGTACCTATTAGTGTATTTTTGTGCATCTGTGCCTAATAAGGCAGTGTTATGTGAAAGTATATTTGACATCAGAGGTTCAGGAATATCATTCACAAACATTTCAGAATAACAATGACAACACCACCAGAGATGTGCTCTTGAAATACTATAAATATTTATCAATTCAAAAAATAAATAAAGTTAGCATAAGAAAACTTGATCGACACTGCATATATATATTTTGGTACAATTAGAAAAAACGGTTTACACCAGGGTAAAATGTGATGATGGTTATTGAACGCAATTAATTCTCAAATGTGACATACTGGAAAATAGGAATATGACCCAATTTAAATAATTTCCATTGGATTTTGTTTGTACTAGGGCTTCAAGAGACCCTGGTCCCTTTGGACATGCCTGGATTGAATTTTCTGGCAAGTCATTCTCTTTGCTGCCTCCCAGTAGTACAGCAGTTGGCCGAGATTTTTTTTAAATTATTTATTTATTTTTTAAATTTATGATTTATCTGAAAACAATTCATCTGAAAACAGGCTGATTTCTTTTATTTTTTATTTTACAGCATGTACATCGGCTGACAAAAATGACACTTTTATACAATTATCAGACTATCATTTTGAGGTATATTTTTAGTATCATTATGCTGTACAAGCAACTTTTCTATTAAAACATGACCAAATTTGATATGGAGCAAAAAACATGGCTATTTAGATCATATGATAATAAATACTGTATTCCTTATACAGACTGTTTTTTTTCCACAAAAAAAAAAAAAAGTTTAATATTCCCTCCTGAGAAATGATGAGCAACTGAGCGCCATAATAAAGTTCAGCGCTGTTTAACGGCTGCATGCAAGTAGGGAGCGGTCCTGCTTTGTTGCTACTGTTTGGTAATATCACCACAAAACAGGATAAAATTATCTGGGTAGCCATGGATCCAAAACAAAGACTTTTATTACCTCTAATCTAGAAATGTTTGAAAACTTCCCGGTACTAGCACATTTAGTTTGACTAATAATCATTACTGATAAATCCTTGATTGCGTTGTTACTGGCTCATGCTTGAAGCTTATCTATACTGCTAAGAGTTATTATTATTTTGTATATATTCATACAGGAGAGGAGGTTGTTGATATACATATCAAAAAGCCTTGTCTATAGGTTGGAAAAAGTGTATAGCACAATAACGTCCTTATTATGCTGCAACTCTTTATTGCTCTGCAACTATTTTCTCAAAGTACCGCTGGGCATTTTTTCCCCTGTTGTTCAAATCAAGAGCAACTGTAGTGAAAAAAAAAAAAAAAAAAGGCTTATGGTGTCATTGTATTACTGTAAATGCTGTTGATGACCAATAACCGCATGGTCACACCTAGGGGTGCCTCGTTCCCCGTATTCATTTGAGCAGCGGTCTGAGCTCTGACAGACACCACAAGAACGAAAGGAAGAGTGCAGAGGACAAATCTTCGCGGATTCACCCCATCTAGGGCTCCAAAGCACCCAGCAGCTTGATCCTGTGTCACTCTAAGGGCATGGCTTGGCTCTCCCTTGATTTGCCTTTGAAATCTAAACGTTTAATTGTGGTCAATGAAAAGAGTTCAAGCAAATGAATGGTTGAAGAATATGGGTGGAGGGAGGGGCTTTTTCAGAATGTCAGGCTGTAAAATGAAGTACATAAAAAGCAGGAGGGAAAAAAATCAAGAGGGAATAATGAAATTAGGGATGGGGCGAGAGAGAAAGAGAAAGCAAGGGCTGGAGAACTTGAAGCACTGACCCCTATCGTCCATGGTGAAAAGCAAGAGATTAGAAAGTGTTTCATGCTAATTTCCATGGAGATTTCTGTAATTTCTCAAAAATTACTTCTTCCCGCTTTGATTTGTCCGTACTGCCTGGCCCCCTGCTAGTGTTGTCAGGGTGGTCTGCTCTATCATGCTTCTGCTCTCGTGGGCCCCACGATGGCCCCTTGCTGCGGCCAGCCGTCGTGAGATTACTGAAGCGGCGCTGACGTCTCTATCAGCTCGCGCCACCATCATGCCCTCTCCCAACCCCCCACCATCACCCAATCCCTTTCCCTCGGCCTAGCTTCCTTTTTGCCCACCCACCACCAACCCACCCTCACTGCAAACTCTCACAGATCTGTCAGATGATGGCTTCATTGGTTCGCACTGCTCCCTACAAACTCCTACCAGTCTTTTTACACTCCCTCATCCCATCCTCTCATCCCTCCCAGAAACCCGCACCACAAGAAAAAAAAAATCTCCTCCCCCCTCCCATTGTAGACTGTTTCACCTTTTGCTATCCCTCAGCCTTCTCTCTCTCTGCCTCATCCTGGTTTGTGCTTCTGCCTGCCACATCAAAGGAGAACCAGGGGTCATGGAGCCACAGGCATGGAATATAAATGCAGCCAACTGCGTGGCAGTATGGGAAATCAATCCTCTAAAGATAGCTCCATACACTTCATGAACCCATCATCGGTCTCTGATACATATAGTAACATATAGGAATTTTGTGGCCTTTGGTACATTGTATACTGTTGTGTATGTTTACTTCCCTATCCATGCCAAAGCATTTATTTTAAACTCCGGTTTCTGTGAATACTTTATCCTACATAATTATACAACATACTCTAAATGACTACGCAAATAACGTGCAATGCACGAATTTGCATCAAGAAATAAATTCGTCTAACTCTACCTGTGCTTATATGAAGTGTCATAAAATCCTCTGAATAGCAGGGACGGTCTAAGAAAATTAAAATACTCTGCTACACTAAACTCAACAGATTTGATATTTTTTCAACAAAAGGCTGGATCTTTCTTTATAGGGGTCAGCATGTGTGTATGTGAGTGGGACGAGGGGGTATTTTTGTGTAGTTTCTATCAATATGGGGGGAAAAATGACTGCAGTAGAAATATGTAAACATCCTTTGTTGGGGGCCCTCAGCTGAACATTCGTGCCAGCATACAGCAGCGATGCTTCTCGCAAGATGTCAGCGTGTTATTCAACTTTGAATTAAGCACCTGTGAAATAGTCATACTGCCCTAATGGATGGTGGCAAGAAATGTCTGGATGAAAGTTTCTTAAGGGTGAAAAAAACATGATGTTGCCATGCAGCGGGAATAACATAGTGGCTGTGAATCGTAGTGAATTCTATCACAGCCGGATGATGAAAGGTAAAAACAGTATGATTTTCATCAGCTGCCAGACACCCTTGTTTGAGGCAGGGTCCGATGGCTCCGTGTGGGGGCTACTGGCTCTGGTTGCTTAGCATTAGTATTAGATGAACACTCTGCCGGAAGATGTCAATGTCTCCATTAATGCCAGAGCTGCCACACAGGCTGTGCTTGAATGACACAGTGTTTTGTGGAGTGTGACGGGGGTTGTAAATGCTAACTCTCCCTGGCTGCATCTCTGAGCATGGCGGAGCCAAACCCTGGTGACACCTGGGAGCAAAGAGCCACGAGACACAGATGCTTTGCAAAGATGATACATGTTGGACTCTGATTTTCATCTAAGGGAGCAGCATTTATCTTAGTATTTGTAATGCATGTAATGTCACAAAAAAAAGTGTGTTTATTTTTTTTTTTCAACTGCTATCAGTGATTACAATATGAAAATTTGATTTTATTCAATAGTGTTTATTCCATAAGTGAATTTGGTCAGCACTGAGTTTGAGTTATGTTTTAAGGCATTAGTAAGAGAGAAGAGGTCTAAAAAATCTTTGCACACTTATCACTTTATGCCACCTTTGCTTCTGGCAGATTAACCTCATCTAGCAGTGTGGCTACCCCAAAAGGCTTTTCCAAAGTCTTCATAAACCACAATATGAAAGCTGTCTGTTCAGCACAAATCTAATGCACTTAAAGGCTGCCACAAGTGCGCATACCCAGCCACACAATGAGCAGGATATGGGTTTTTCCATGCTTTTATGAAGTGGACAGAGGAGTTTTCCAGTCAGTAATTATGCACACAGGCATATTCCAGTCAAAATATTGCTGGAGACTGAGAATGCTTGTTACATGAATCAATTTTTTTTTTTTTTAGAATAAAAATAATAATTTGAACAAAATCTCACAACATAAGTTAAGCTCTAAAAGTCAATAGCAACAATAAAACTTGCTGAATTAGGTGAGCACCGCACACTCGTCATCAAGTAAAATATAGTAAAATATATAAAGTAAAATAATAAAGAATGCAGCTTGCCATATTACTATAAAAAGTATGACCATGCTACAGTGAGAAGGTGTGGGTGCTTAGCCAGGGGCCGTTTTAAAATCAATCTGTTCTGTAAACGAGTAAGGGTTTACTCAAGATAACAGCTACAAGACAAGTTACCATGGTGAACATAATAAATAAATAAACAAACAAACAAATAAATAAATAAATGATAGGAAGTCGCTATAGTAGCAAAACAATAAATCCCAAATTGTGCAGTGCATATACTCCTTGTTCATATTTTATTTTTTATTTTTTTCCCCCACCAATAAATTTCGCAGCTGCGAAGGTTGAAATTCTTCAGTCGGAGAAAATAGCATCAAGAATTAAACTGCCTTGAGCTCAATAATACTGGCCATCTAGGAGCTGCCGAGTTGCATCGTAGGCTGGAGGGCTGGACAGTGTAGTGTACTCTTCCCCCTAATGCCCTGTCCATTGATCTTTCCCGTAACTACAGCTCCCCACAGAAACCCACACAATCTGTGCAGAGGAGTGCTCCTAGGCACCCCCCACTTCAAAGGTGCATATTTACTCTTAGAAATTTAGAGAAAGTGCAGCTGTGGATGCATCCTCCAACCTCAATCAATGGTAGGGCTGGTCCTCCTGACCCCCCCCTGCTGGCTAATAAAGTGCTTCTTAGGCTTGGTGGTTTCCCTGGAAGCCTTATGGGGTTGGTTCAAACTAGCACTTAGGCTTGTTTCCATTGTCTCTCCTCAAAAATTGATTTTTAGAGAAATACTTATCTTGTTGCTCAACAAAGTTCCAGAGTGAATTAGATACTTTCATTTTGTCCCTATTTTTTAACAGTTTGTGGCATTTAATAACTTAAGTAAACAAATAAAAAACAACACCACTCCAGGACGTGATGTTCTGATAACAAAGTTTTGTACTTTTTACCGGATTTCATGTTATATCTTGTTGGTGGAAAGCTTTTACCAACAACACCAAGTGTTGTTAGGAAAATGGATACCTGGCCAGCATTTTTTTTCACCCACAATTTGGCATGATAATTAGGAGAGAGGTAGAGAGAGCTGCATAATGGGTTGATTTTTAGATTAGACATACATGAAAATTATTTTAAAAAAAATACTAATAAAAAAATAAACAAATCTGCTTCCATTTTGCTGTGTAATCCTCTCTGGAGAAAGCTGTATCGTGTCACACTTCCCTCCGGTAAAGCTTTAATACCATGAAAATAATCTTAGAATATAATAAAGTTTCATTTTCATATTCTCGAAATAAATGACAAAATAGATCATTACAATGCCTTTAATTAGCATTTTTCAAAGAACCTACATATGCATTATGTCTACTTAACAGGTCCTGTTTTCTTGTCTTTGACAAAAATGTTTCATGCTGGGATGCACATTATCATAATTGTCATTCCCAATCTTCAAAAACAAATGTGTATTAAGACAGTAGCTAAAATGGGCCTTCTGCCGAAAATCAGACAATCAAAATCTTTTGTAATTACGTGCAGCGATATTCTAATTACCGATGATTCAAGCTACTCCATGCTGCTTCCTGTCCCCCCTTTGCTACAATTAGAAAAATATATGTCAGCTGTGATTTTTCCTTTATTTCACTTAAATGTGAGTCTCCAAAGTGGCACAGTGGGAGCTTTATTCAAAAACAATGACATTTATAATTCCTCTCTGGGAGAACTGCATTCATCCCCTGCTCTGCAGGAAAGCCCAAGTTTTAAGTGATTGGAGTAAAGGTCTGAAGTAATTTGCATATCTGCACACCCAAAAAGAGATTGGCAGCAGCAAATCTTGACAAATTATCATTCAGTCTGAACAATGTTTGTGTCTGTAAAGGTGAAAATAGTAGGTTTTCAGTGGTTTATCTGAGGATTTTTTTTTTTTTTTTTTTTTGTAAAGTCACTTTCACAACCACTTAGATATACATAAGTTTGCATGATGAACTACAGTTGAAACCAGTGTGACCTTGTGACTACATCAGCCTGCTACTATCATTTCATACTTTCATACTGACATTCATCACTTGATCATCACTCCGTATGAGTGTGGCTGTCTAACTACGCTAGTTCCTGCATTTGATTGCATTCTTCATGTCTGCCACAATAGTGTTTAGGTGTGAAAACAGCAAAAAAAAAAAAAAAAGAAAAAAAGAAAAAAAAAACTTGTTTCAATATCATTAATCCTGACTGCTTGTTTGGACTTCTCTAGTTGACTCTCCCACACATCTCTTTTTCTCCTTTTCTCTCCCTCTGCACATGCTATTTCTCTCACTCTCTCTGCCTTGCTAACATGTTGACAGCAGTTTGTTAGTAGGTATCAGTTTTCAGTGAGCAGGCTGAGAGGGAGAGAGGGATGTGGTAATCATCTCTATCTCCGGCTGCTTGGCAGCGTTCCCCTCGGCATGCTGGCAGACACTTGCCATTGAGCGGCTGTCAGGCAGAAAGGGTGTGGGATGTGGGCTCAAGCTACACAGGTCACGGTCATTTCTTTCCAAAAGCCACTGAAGCTAAAACCTTAAGTGGCATTTGAGCTACCTGCACTGTCAGTTCTGACACTCACAACACTAACAAGGAGCCCACCAGTAGAGAGTCAAACTCGATTATGCCTCCCTGGTGGATTTCCTTAATATAGCCACTGCCTTGCTTTTTTCTAACAGTTAAGAAGCACATGCTGGTGAGATTATGAGAGCTGTTCTGTAGATGAGTAAGTGAAATTCAATGTGACATCTAAAGACAGTCAAAGACATAAAATTGATACATTTATTGACACAGTTAAATAGATAAAACAGAGATAACAAAAGCAATAAGATCTGCATGTAAACCTACTGCATAACAAGAAGTAATAATGTGTTTGTCAGCTACAACTCATTTCATAGGATTTATATTCTATATAGTGGAAGGATTACTAATAATTCAAAAAGCACATGGTTGACAGTTCTGATCTCCCACCTGAAAACATGTTAGGATAAACACCGCTCAAGCTGCATGAAGTTAACATGTTTATTTTCCTGTCTGGCTTTCTTAAAAATGACAGCGGATAGGTGTAGAGAATTTTTTTATCGAGAGTCTGACAGGCAGACAGTCTGAGGCAAGACAGGAAGTAAGTGCAGTTGAAGTCGGTACAGAATTACTGTGAGATGTTGTGCTGCCATTTGTGCAATGTTAATAAGAAAAATGATGAGTTGACACTAATAGCACAGAAAAAAATCACACATTAAGTGGATGGGATCCGCTTGAGGCATTAGATTAAAGGAGTTTTTTTTTTTCATTCGCTTTACAGTATGAAAAACTCAAATGTCAAGTGGCGTACTAATTCAAGGATAGCACAAAACTGATTAAATATAATATATATTTGTTCAACTATATTTTTAAACTATTGATTTGTGAATCAATGTGATTTCAAAAAAATTGTTATGAGTGGCACTACTTTATCTGAACATAAGAATTACAGTCATGCTCTTTATCATAACAATTATTCTGCATTAATTCAAGGCTGTCCTTAGTTCACTAACCAGAGCCCCTTACTTCATGCTGTGTTATTTGGAAACATATCTAATTAGCAAAAAACCTCAAGTTGCACAAAAAGGTTAGCACTCTGAACAAAACTGCATACAAAAGTAGTCTGACTTTTGTAGATGTGAACTGAATTGTGCTTGATAAGTTACAGGCTCGCACAACCTGGACCCATGATCTTTAGAGTGATACCCTCAAGTTCATAGCAACAAATACACTCAATCACTCAGGGAGATGCTATGTCTCTCTGTTGGCCAATTACTGCTTTTTAAAAGCCTGAGGCGCTCAGGAAACTTTGACTCCTGGAAATAAAGACCAATCTGAGAGAGAAACATTGCAGCTATTAAAATCTTTATAATTCTGTAAATCACAAGTGATTTGTTTTGCCCCATGGCTTGTTCCGATACATCCTTGCTGCTATTGCAAAGGGCACGGGGTGGCTGCAATTGAGGAGAGCAAGCTTATTTTTACAACTAAGCCTGGAAAAAAGGCGTGCCTTGTTTCTTCTTCTTTTGGAGTGCAGGAGGCAAAGATCTCCTCTGTGTCATAATTGCCTGAAGTTAGAGAGCAAAGGCTCTGGACTCCTGATGTTAGTGTGGGCCTTTCATCAGGGGGTTTGGAGTCAGAGCTGCCTTAAAAGATCAGTCTCTCTTGAGGATTAGACTCTGTTTTATTTATGTAATAAAAGCATTTTAAAAGAACGAAAACACGATCATCACTTATCTATTGTTCAGAGTGATATTCGTTCAGTGTATTAGATGTTTCCTGGACTAGTGTCATTGTTGTGGTCGTTGTTGTTGTTGTTGCTGATGATTAAGCTTTCTATTATTCAGAGCAGATTTACATTTTCTCAATTATTTCAGTTTTGAACTTTAATATTAAGTATGCTATACTGATTAATTTTGAGGATGGATTCTGAAATTAGCCTGCTTATTCAAACAAAGTGGAAGCCAAAAGTGGTAGAGAGGATCATGCAATTATGACTAAAATCACTCCAATTAAACACTGCCATGTTAACTTTTAGAGAGCACACACTCCACATAATATAATTACAAATTGGGATGGAAAAATGGAAAAGAAAACACCAACGTTATGGAATGAACCATTTACAGTTGATGGATTCTCAAAAAGCTCTTCTATCCTCTGGTGCTCAGGGTTAAGAATGGCACTCTTCTCTGGCTGCAAAGCTCTCTCCCTCCCAACCACCACACTCCCCATTCAGCAACGCAAGGCCCTCTGGTGCTAGACAAGGGCCCTGACTGAGGACGCTTTGATACTTCAGCCTCTAATCACCAGAGTATCCTTATAGTGCAGAGCTGATGGACGAATGGGTCGTAGGAAGGATGTCCCAGCCATAAATCAGACTACAGGGGTGACAGCGCACAAAATAGGTGAATTGTCCTTGGGTTCGCAGTGCTGTCGGCAACCCCTGTGTCCCCGAGTCACACCACCCTTTTTATTATTTGGGAGTGAGTCAAACGGATGCCCTACCAGCCATTCTGCCCTCCCCCTTCTGTTTCTCCTCTACTCTCCAAGCCTGGACCCTGCTATGAACTGTTTCCAGAGTCAGTTACTGGTGTAATTGAAAGTGCTTTGTCATCGCTTTCAGCCAAACACTGATGGATGTGAAGTTGAATGAGGTTTGGGTTTTAGTTATACGGGTGAGTCTGTGTGAGATTTATCACCGGAGGCTTAAGGGGCTACAAGGGGCTATTAAAGCACACCATCTACCTTGCGGTTGTCTGTTCATTATTATTCACTAAAACAGACTGCCTTGAATATGTTTAGCTTGACATGTGCAAAAATTGCACCATACATTTATTTGTGATGCCTCTTAAGAAATTTGAATACAGTTCCCTGGTGTTTACAGAGGACTCCAGTGCAATTAAATTACTTTCAGTGTAGTAGAAGAAAAACATAAAATAACCTAATAATGGGCCAGATATTCATTTACTAAGACATGATAGACTAAAAAAGTGTTCTGCACATGGTAAAGGTGTAGGTTAATTCAAAAGCCGAAAAAGTGCAACATTCCTCTTTGTGTGTGTCTGAATGCATATTGATAATCAATATTTGTCCTGCTCTCTTGAGAGTCACCTTAGTGAATTAAACAACAATACATAATCTGTCGATATGTGTTTGTTATGTTAAAAAGATATCGCACTAAATGTATATCCCCTCGACCAAACAAATCTCATCTTTTGCATTCCTTTTCATAATTAGTATGGTCTATGAAAAACCTTTGAATCCATTTAATTTCAACTCTGAATCGGCATCCACATGCAAAGCGTGGGAGGTGAGCTAGTTCTCATTGTCTCCCACTTATTATAGGCTGCCCCCAGCTGCCTGGTTTGTCAGGGCCTGGATCCTGGCTCCCGTCCAGCTCAGCTCTGATCTGGGCCTCTTTGTGATTTGAGGAGTATAGAGCTTTGCTGGGCTGCTGTCCTAGAGCCATGTTGGAATGCAAGAGCAGTGGTGGAGGTGCAGAGGGAAGTGACCTCACTGTGTGATGCGAGCGAGAGGAAGGGGCAAGAGTTACACACTGAGGTTGGTTGGATTATAAATAAAGTAGAGTGTGGTCTCCTCGTTGCAATCGGGAAATGGGTAAAGGTGAAAACCAGTGCTCACAGCACAGTTGTAAATGGTGCCCTATCCTCACACTGGCTCAAGGCTGCCAAGATAGGATGGCCAAACAAAATAGATTAATATAGAAATTGCCCAATTTCTATTTTTTTTTTTTTTTTTTGGAGATTTTGCTTTTCCGTTGTGATGTTATAAGTGAAGACCAATATCACAAACTTCCCTAAAGGTTCCGCTTGTCTGACTGATCACTGTTTATATTTCCTGTTTAATTGGTCTGGTAAATTATTTAGTATTCCTATTGCATAATGTTTCTTATTTCTGAACATATTTACAATGCAAAGAAAGAAAGAAGAAAACAAAAGGTTGTTTTTTTTTTTTTTTCCCCACTTATTTCAAAGATGTGACTGTTGTATGTACATGGTGACAATGTACAAAAAGCTAATCATGTGGAATGCTGACTGCATGCTGAGCAACACTCATGACTGACCTGTTTGACTGGGCCTCTGTGCATCTGGGTCTTCTTATAATGCAGAGGAGGACCAGGAGGGAACAAAAGACCAAGACCCTGCCACAGGCAGAAATACCTGGCAGGAGAAACAAAGGAAACTTCACTTTAACAGGAAGCACAGTGTCCAGCGTAAACAATGCTTACCTACATTCAGTGTGTGAAACTTAATCTGACCTCAAGGACATCCCACTGGAATAATAGTTTGTGAATTGGACTGCAGCATCACTGCTCAAATTTTTGACACGTTTAAGTTAATCAGCACCAACTCAATTCATTGTGTACAAGTTGTTTTTTTTTCCTGTCTTTTTTTCTAACCCTGTAAGCTTTATTTTTCATCTCACACAGACTGAATTAAACTTTGTGCAACAGTTTCCAATCAATTTTCCTTAAAACTGTATCATCATACAATAAGCATTTGATAATACTAAGTGTGGATAAATCTCGTGAAGAAATCAATAGATAGACTGTTGCCTATGGGAAAATTAGCATGGTAAATGAACATTAACATGCAGATGGTTGGGTATGGGGCATCTCTGTGGCTCCTAACTAACAATTGATTAACTTGTAAATTCCCATTGCCCAGCTGTTATTCAGGCTGTTTACCATAAATAAAAGAGGGGGAGTAGAGAAAGGATCCAGATGCTTTGAGTGCGGCAGAAAGGCAATCTGTCATTGTTCTCAACTAACACTGATGGATGCTGCTTTGAATGGGGATTGGTTTTAGTTAAACATGACAAAGTGAGGGATGACACGCCATTGGTCACAAAGGTCTGGAGGTCTAGCAACGCCTCAGCAGTTGCTTTTTTCAGCCAAGACAACCTCTTGTTCATGTATCAGCTGCCAATTAAGGAAAGAAGTTGCTAGGGCAGGCTTTCAGGTTTGTTTGTTATGTTGTGTTCATGCCACAGTTCGGGAAATGAGAAAATGAACAGGCCTCCATAGAGACTACCAACACATAATTTGTGGTCCAGCTTCTTGCACAAACTCCAGAAAGACAAATCCCTGTTACTTGACAAATAAAGCAATTGTGATTGTGATGGTGCCATTACAATTAACAGTTTAAACACAAGAATGCTTCTTTTTATTTGAGTTGTTGTAGACACAGTTCTTCAATATGATTGCACATTATGCACAGGAATATAGCTGATGTCTATATCCACTGCATACTGTAATGTCTGCACATTCTAAAATGTAATCTCAAACTGTTTCAAATCAATGTGATGGTTTACACAATCTACACAAGCACTACAGACACTTACCAAAAGAAAATGTATAAGGTCATTATGTTTATGTAACTAAACCCAAAATGTTGGCTGCAAACCAAATAGCTTAAACATTTGGACATCAGGTAAAATCGTCAAATGGAGACATCTCGATTTAGTCAAAGCACATCATAAAAAATGTTATATTCAAAAGCCATGATGTCTACTGAAGATGTTGATGCATGTGGACAGGAGAATGAGATGGAAAAATCCAGTCTTCAAACTGGCTTGAGTGAGACGTGACAAGGCGAATGGTCCAATACACCCTGCCTTCCAGTGACCCCAAAATCCTAAGGGTGATGTGAACTACATGTGGACATTCCATTCAACTGCAGAAGATCACATACATGTTCTCTATAAGGGATGACATCAGAGATCTGGAAGAAACAAGACAATCCTTTCTTTGGACTGGAAACCACAAGGCCCCAGAAGTTCCTCTGAGGGATGGTATAAGTAAAACTCATCACTCATGACTTCTGGAAAACTCATCACTCATTGTCAAATATGGTGAAAATCCACCCTTAAATATATTTCCCTTTGAAATAGGCAGCTCTTTGAAGATCTGGCAAAAAGTTGCTCCCAATCAGCAATTTCACAGACACCGAGACAGCACATTTGTTCTGAGTATTTGGATTGTTTTTCTGGTTGTGTAAAAATTAGAGTCAAGTGGCTAGATTTTAATTTTGTATAGACAGGCCTAAAATACAACAGCAACAATTCTGAAAAAAAAAAAATAGTTTATAAAATGTACAGTGAATTTAGGAATGATACCTGAAAGGTGCTCTTTACTGTGGTTATGGGTGCAGTTTTGATGCCATTGGGTAAGTGAAGCAGTGGTGGCTATCAGCGTTGGAAGGGTTTTGATCAAAAGAAAAACAAAACAAAACAGGAGAAAATAAGAAAGATCTAACAATTGTTTGTTCAACAAAGGAGCGAGGAATTTTCAGTACGTACTGAGTAACATTGTGTGGCTGCCCATCCACTGAATCAAAGGTTACAATATTGTAACTCTAGTTCTATTAGCAGAGACGGAGCCCTCAAGCGGACTGTATAGGAATAGCATCTCTCCAATCATATCAACAACCCCACTCACTGAACATCTGCATGTACGTACTCAACCAATCATATCACACCTTCAAGGTCTCTATGAAAGAACAAGCTGTACTGCCATTCTTCATCCAACCCTGCACAGGCAAAGCAAACCGGGACGGGATGTTCTTGTAGGAGCAGTGCTCTCTGTTCACTGGCATTTCCGGTTGTCCCTAGACAGATGTGAGGTGGAGGCTGTAGATCAGGGGCCGGAGGGGGAATGGAATAAACCATCTATGCCTCGCTCTCCTCCTGGCCATGGCTAAGTGGCAGACAAACATCAAGGCCTAGACTGTCAAAGTCCAGGTTTGAGATGAGGTTGTTGTAAGGGGCAGGTGATGGCAAAGCTGTGCTTGCTCTTCCTCAGACTCTGGAACTGTTGTGTCACTGGTGTGATATTCCCCATCGTTGCATTAGTCAACACCAAGGCTCACATGGCATGAGCCCACAGCCGTGGCAACTCCCTGATTGAGGTGTTAAATTTGGCCAGTGATTCTGGCCACAAATAGCAGCTCATCCTGTGTGGAAGTCTGGCCTGACACAAGGAACGACAGGGCCATGCCCAACATTCCCAGGTTGTTGGCCGCTGCTGCCAGCCAAACTGCCAACCGGAATATCTGGTGAAAATATTATTATTATTTAACGTGCTTGTGGCGGTGCTGGTCTCCTGTGAGCCAACCAACCTCCAGAGCAGTGACAGTGGCCAGCAAGGTTGTGTTCAAGTGAGGATCACCGACACAGAGCATCTTGGTATGTTTCTCCGCCATCAGCACCAGAGCTCCCTTGGCAGAAACCCACAAGGGAGCTTTGGTGCAGGAAGACTCTGACCAGGAGGCCTTCACACAGTCCCAGATGTCTCAGAACAACAGTGAGACGAAGGCTTGCTTTGGGGAGGGCTCCTAAAACCCTTACTGCAGTGAGCTGACTGGCGGGAAGCCATGGGTGGTGGTAGCTGCAGGCCCAGTCTCTCTGTTGCCATGAGTATGATGGTCGGCAAGTCCTTCTGATCAAAGGGTGGCCCAGACATGACAGAGATGAGAGAAGAGGTGATCAAAGGGTGGCCCAGACATGACAGAGATGAGAGAAGAGGTTTCTTCTTCCCAGTCTTCTGCTCCATATCTTAATGTTGGTGGATTTGGATTTTTAAAAAAAATGATGAAGAAAGGCAGGAGAGATCATTCATTATTCGACATCTCAGAGATGTGTCTGGACACGCTTTTGATTGGCTGAGTATGTACATGCAAATGCACGTAAACGCACTGAAGAGAGGCTATTCTCATAAAGTCTGCTATTACTATCTTGAGATGTTAGTGTTATGATGATAGTTCATGTTAGCTGATCAGAAGCCACTGAGGGCACAGCCAAGCCAAACAAAAACAACGTTTCTACAATCCAAACTGAAAAGCTCCTATAAAACCCATCTCTGGAGACAACAGAAGATGAAATTGTTGAATTTTCAGGATCCATCTTCTCCTGGTTGTCTGGATTGAATGCACAATTTTTGATGATTTCTATTTTCCTGCAGGGAGGCGACCCAGCTGCATGCTGTTTAGTGGGTTAAAGTTAAACATGCATGTGTTTGTGTCTATACATGTTTTAAGTATTTAAGCCCTTCTAGCAGCAGCTTGGGATCTGTAGATGGTAATGTTGGTCAGTAGGTCTGTTCATTGATGTGGGGCTTGTAATTAGGTTTTACTGTTGACTTTTTAGGGTTCCCTTTCGGCAGGGGTACTTCTTCACCAAGGTAGTTTATTTAATAACATTATTTTGCTGTTTGCTGTCAGTTATGTGACCTGAGGTCATCTTGTGTTTTTGGTGTTTCAGCATCACACACACTCACTCTGGTGACCCAGCTGGGAATGACAAGTCCCCAGCTTGTGTCCAAGTAATAAGTCAACCCACCGGTTATTCCTCAGCAGAGCATAGTGATTGAGCTGCAAATGCCCTGCAGCCCTCTTCCACCAGCTTCGGCAGACACTTTGCCCTCAAACCCCCTGGCAGTAGTCCGCCATCTCCCACTATGTGACCATCTTCCTATCGTGAGCTTTCTTGATACTTTCTTCCTAAGGAACTAGCAGCTGAAGAACTATGGTAATACCTGCTTGGGCCACCTCAGGGCCTTTTGGTGGTACTGTAGATGTACCCTGAACGGAATGACCACAAACTCCTCCATCACCAAGCCTACAATGACAATACTTCCAAACACTGAACAATTCAGGGGCTGCTGGGGCTGATCTTGTTGTGACGGTTAAAACATTCATGAATGCCTAGACAGATGACTCTTAGTGAATGGTCTGCATTTTGGTTCTGCTGATTCTCAAGTTCATGGTGAGAGATATGAGGGTTACAGTTATGATGTGGCCTGTGTGGATATTATTGGGCCAGAGAACACCCTGAAATTGAAGTTGCTTCCTCTCCAGTCTCAATAGTTAGTGTGGTATTGAGCCACAGGCATTGTCTAAGTCTAACCAAAGCACTGTCAATCTTTGTCACTTAGAAATCTTTGACACTTAGAAATGAGATTATAAATAATGGTCTGATGTCTACTGAGTCCTCCTCCTTTGGCAATCGAATGCTTTCAGCACACCTCCACTGCTGTGCAATCCTCCCTCTCCTCCAAATGACTGATGATCTGGAGAACACTCCAGTGCTAGTGGGGTAGCTTTGGGCAGTTCTTGAAAACCTTGTAGGGCACCCCATTTGGTCCTAATGTTGACCTGGTGCTCCTACTCTTGCCTTCCTTACAATGTCTTGCACTTCGCTAGGGTGGGCTACCGTCAGGTCAAACACCATACTTGTGAATTCTGGGAAAAGGTAGTGCACATGCTGTAAGCAACTGCACTGTTGTTCTCTTGGATACTTATTATTGCTCATCGATAACCGTTCATGTTACATATACCATTCTTCCATCAAAATGTGGTCTGTGCAGATATTCAAAGTCATAAAACATGATACATTTACATGTAGCTGGTATTCTAGCGGTTAGCACTGTCGCCTCACAGTGAGAAGGTCCTGGGTTCGATTCCCACCCAGGGTCCTTTCTGTGTGGAGTTTGCATGTTCTCCCCGTGTCTGCGTGGGTTTCTTCCGGGCACTCCGGTTTCCTCCCACCGTCCAAAGACATGCAAGTTAGGTGAATTGGAGAAGCTAAATTGCCCCTAGGTATGACTGTGTGTGTGAATGTCAGTGTTTGTCTGTCTGCCCTGCGATGGACTGGCGACCTGTCCAGGGTGTTTCCTTGCCTTCGCCCTATGAGCGCTGGGATAGGCTCCAGCACCCCCCCGCGACCCTAGTGAAGATAAGCGGTTTAGAAGATGAATGAATGAATGAATGGTATTCTAGCGATCACACTGTCTTTAGATGCATGAACAGTATAAACAAGTGGATAAATATGACAGGGAGGCTGTGAATTTTCTAAAATACACAAATTACTCAGATGCAAAAACTAATGGGCAGTGAGCATGGAAATCACGTCAAAAACAAATACTATAAGGCACCTAATATAGAAAATGCTGACTTCACTTCAAAGATTCTAAAAATATGCTACATCTCTAACAATACCCTGCTTTGCATGTGTTCACACTAGGAAAAGTGGGGCAGTGAGACAATCTGAGGGGCAGCTGTAATTGGTCACTGTGGTTCAAATTAGCTGGGCCTTTTATTTTATTTTATTTATTTATTTATTTTCAATTTTTTCTGGCAACTCACACATGGGCAGAATAATTACAAAAAAAGAGCAACAGTGGCCACTCATCACTGATGTGGCTGGACATATGAACTGTGGTGCTGGAGAGCACTAAGTGTTGAGTGAAATCCAAGTCTATAACATCTCTCTAGTCAGCACATTACCAATGGCATAGCCCATCAGCTCACAATATCCTTGTCAATTATAATTAAAAGCCTTGCATCACAAGTGTTGTCACTAGGCAATCTCTTGCCAAGTTTTTTGCCAATAGTACTTGAATAAGGAATCTACCATATCAAATATTTGAGCAATTAAACTAATCAATCCAATTAAGTAAAATTAACTAAATAAGGCAAGTGGCACATTTTAAAATGTCCAAACCAATTATGAAATCCTGCTTTATGGACTACCAACACAATTACAATCAGTGCTTGAAATGGAATAAATGAAGTATCAGTATTCCCCTTATTCAAATGTTAGCAAGTGGTCAGGAGGAGGCCCCTCACTTCTGCTCCTTCTCAAGGTTTCTGATCTTTTTTCCCAACTCTCTGAGTTTTTTTTTTTTTTTTTGGTTTTGTTTTGTTTTGTTTTGTTTTGTTTTGTTTTGTTTTTTGAAGGGAGTGTCTTCTTGCCTGCTTTATCAGTTCAAGTCAGGGGGTTGTCAGGGTTGCACAGTCACTTGCACAGCCCATTACAAAGCAAAAAACAACATCTTCAAGGTGTTGGCTGCTGGTCCAATGCGTAACTTAGCTTGGACTTAGTTGAACCAGTTAGTTTCTACCTAGCTGAAACTGCATCAATTCCATCACGCAACCCATAGGTCAAGTCTGCTAGTGCTAGCTAGCCTTCACATACCTGCAAGCTCTGCAAAATGCCAAATAGCATGAACTTACTTACCTAAAAATGAAGGGAACAGTCAAAAAAGTATCAGATGCAGTTGAAAAAATTCTTTTACCTCTAACTCTTTCCAACTCGTCTTGTTTTTTCTTTTTCTTTTGGCATTTCTGAGCACCAGATGGACACATCCTGTGGGACATTTTACCGTCCAGTTGAAATGATGGTTGACATTTCGAGGCGCCCCCTGATTGGGTGACTGACCACCCTTTGACCAGTATATTAAATTACAAGGAGGGCTTTCATTAATCAATTCCAGTAGTGATTTGGCAGTCATATTGTTGTAGTTTTAAGCTGAGCCTTAAAGGAAGAATTGGATTGCTTGTGGGGGTCTCTGGGGGAGGCAGAGCTCTAGGAGCTGTGCCGGATCCCCCTAGTGACATAAAGATACTGGGAGCGTCTGAGAAGTGTCAGTACTCAACAGAGTATGACAGAGTACATGTAGAAGTGCCAGTGCTGTGTACTGGTGAGTACCAGCACACTTCAAGCACCGAATGCCATCAAAGTGTACAATTATTCCTCACGCAGACAAATGTTTGATACACCTACATGTTTTTTTTATTATTTTTTTTTTTTATGAAAAATTTGGCATAATGTCACACATCCACAAATACTTTTATTAAATGAATAAATTAAATTATCATTAAGAGGTTTTTTTTTTTTTTTTTTTTTTTTTTTTTTTTGCAACCTATTAATCTCTTCATTCGGGAGTTAAGATATTCAAGACTGTAAACTAAAATTTTTCTATTAAAATAAGTTCTTTCAATAAGCAGTGTTGCTAAAAGATTAGTGATGTATGCATCCATTACTGTCATTTCATATTCACTTTTTAAAAATTATTCTTTGCCAAAATACTCACAGGTGGTGAGTGTGTAACTAGTGCTAGTTCAGTTCTTAGTCTTATTATCGACAATCTTACCAAACTCACAAAATGAGCTGCCAGCGTGTCAAATAAAGGAGACTTACTCGCACTGCATATACTTTTAGATAAAGAAAAGTAACAAAACAGTAAAAGTAAAAGTAACAGCAATGTTAATAGGCCATTTTCCGGTACAATGAGCCATAAATGCCGAATTGTTTTGTCTCAACACAGTTAGTGTTAGAATAAAAATACCAAACAAAAATTTAATTCAATTCCTGTCAAGAAATTACTTAGCAAATAAACTCCCGCACACTGTCTGACTTGCACTGATAAATTTATTGAAGCGTTTCGGTGCTAGACCATCATCAGGCAAATGGTCTGGAACCAAAGGTCTAGCACCGAAACGTCATAATAAACACATCACTGCAAGTCAGACAGTGTGTGGGAGATTATTTGCAACTTTTGATCTACTTGTCCCTCTCCTACGCACCTGTCTCATGAAATAGATATGCAGAGTGTTTTCTGTTCTAAGAAATGATGTGGGAAAGTTTGTTTCTAAGCCATCAACACTTCATAAATCAACTCATGTCTGACAGGCTATTGCAAAATTGATTTAATGAATATTGCAGAACATCTTTTGATGGATTCTTTACCTTAGGTTTATATCTTGTAATACTGTGTTGTCTGATGTATTCATTAGGGTGTGTGCATTTGTGTGTCTTCTTTGGGATGGTTTATAACTTGGGATGGCTTACTTTTGAATGAAATATGTTTTTATCGGTCTATGCTGTGTCAGTGTGCTGCACAAGTTTCTATGCATGTAAGATGGGTATCCTATATGTTGTGTTGTTAAGGTAAAACTCAGTTATCAGCAATGGAGAAACAGAAGAATATCATCCATTGTCTCGACTTACATCACAGACTGGGTTTTCATAGTGGAGAACCAATATGATTCCAGTCACCACTGAAGCAGAATGTCAGATCAGCATGTTTTTTTTTTTTTTTTTTTTTGTGATGTTGCTTTTATTTCTCTAATGTGAGTTCATGCAGCCAGACTGCTCATAGACCTGGCTATTGGCTGAAGCCAATTGTCTGAGCTAGGCAGGAGAACACAAGACTCCCTACTTGGAAGAAAGGAGGAAAAAACAGCAGAGGAGTTTCAGCAGTCAGCCCTCAGACAGGAAGACTCTAGAGGAAACACCAGAAAGCCATTAACTAACCACAGTATTATGGTGATCTATTTGCTGGAATGGGCTACAGACAGCTAATGAACAAGCCTTAACCCCCCCCACCCCACCCCCACCATACACACACACACACACACACACACACACACACACACACACACACACACACAACACACACATACCACATATACACATGCTGAAAAGCAATGCTGAAAGAGCTCTTGCTTGTACAAAACAGCGTGACAGATCAATGCCTGATTCCTAAATCAAGGGAAAAGGTTATTCTCTGTCTCTCTGGGATTCCTCTCGCTATCCTCCACTATATCTAAGACCCTCCCATACTCATTTAAACCAAACAAGTCTCTCCCCCCACCTCTCCTAATTAAGAGTGAGGCGGTGGGGCTTTTTTGTGTCTGTGGTTATGCTTGCAATGTTAGTGTCTGGAGTGTGAAAACAGATCTGATGGACTGGTGCCCTCAGCTCTCCCTGATCAGGCTCCAGCAGGTATCCCCCATGATTGACAGCTCACAGGTCAGCCGCCCATCTCTCAGACTGTTAGAGGGTGGGCGGTAAAGAGATTTGGAATGCCTGGGACCCTGATTGCTTTATTGCTCGCCTGTCAGAACCATTGTACAGCTCTGTATTATTAGGGCTTGCCATCTCTCACCGTCTGGAAGGCGTCGCGTCTGAGCTCTGCATAAAGAATCACCACCCCATTCAAAATCCTCTTTCTTTTTGGCTGAAAGGAAGAAGGCACAGATTTTTCCACACAGTCCCCTGTATTAGTTTGTCAGAAAATGTGACACTAGCGCTTCCCGGGTGCGGTTTGGATGGCACTGCTTTCCACTCAAATGTACAGGACTTAAGATCCCATTTGGCTGTAGTTCATCACAGCAATATCAATGACAGTTTAAAACAGCACACAAGTGATTCTGACTTACCTGATTATGCAGCTAATCATGCTGAAATCATATATTCTGGTCTGCAGACACCTGCAATGGAATGGAAAAAAACTTTAGTTTACATTTTGCTTTGCTGATGTTTGGCTCTACCGTATCAATGCATATGTAATAATAATAATCTTCTCTTAGGACCTTGTCATATCTTGGTGTCATAAGAACCTATGAGTAAAATGAGTGGTTTTGGTGGAATAAACCATACCAATATTCTGCATATCCATTGTCCATAATGTATAAATGTCTTACTGATGGAGATTTAAGTATGTGGATGAAACACTGCTGTTAGCTTTGGAAGGTGATGGTGAACAGTGCAATAACACATTATAAAATGTTAATGCTATTTTGTCTCAATATTGTTTTAGCATTACATCAGGGGGACGCTATATAGTCTGTAATCACAACAGGTGCTGCAGATTATATTCTTTAAAAAAATACATTGCAGGGTAAAATGATGAGAAGGGGCCAGTCCAAACAGTAATTCCATTGTACTGTCTGCTTTCCAAAAAAAATAATGAGTCTAATAATGAGTACAAGAATTATATGATAATACTGCCATCTAACTATGTTTATCTACTTTTACCCTTTACCTCCTCAACCAGATGTTTCAATTTGAGTAACCAATCAGAAAATAGCAAAGTATATGACTGCAGTCTAAAATTCCCAACATAGTCTGGTTTAGAGCTTCAAGTAAAGCTATGAAGGTTTGGACTGATATATATTTAATCCCCACTGGAGCAAAGAATCTCCTCCCAAGATATGGCACAGTAAACAATGTACACTCTACACACATCCTTTTTTTTTTTTTTTTTTAATTCTTCTAATTCCCCAGGCCAAGATGACAGGCTGGCAGGTTGTTGAAGGTCACTGGAGCAGTGCCTCGTGGTCCCTTGGAGCCCAGGTGATGGCCAGGCCACATTCCCAAGTGCTCCGACTGCTCCAGGCCACAGCAGAGACAAGCCCACTGGGGTCCGTGTCCTTGTCTCCATGGAGATGAGGCGACGGGCTGGCCACAGCTCCGACTCACACCTTTATGGTCAGCGCCTCAGAGTCTCCGAGGAGACCGCCCTGCCTAACAGCAGTCACACACAACTTGCGATCCCCCTCCTCCCTCTATTCACCCTCTCTTTTTGTTGTCTTCTTTAATGCCAGTGCAAGCACAGTGCGGGACACCCCCAACAGTCCAACCCTCCTGCCCTGGCAGTGCTACCCTTGTGAGGCCTGCTGGGAACTGTGGTGAGATGTGAGATGAGACCTGCAAGTCTGGGCAGGGCCTAAGAGGGGATGCGACGCAAAGGGACTGCCCACACTGTCTATGGCTCATGCTCCATTATGTTTTTATCTGCGGGTGTGAAAGTATCATTCCCAAATGCTGCCTCCTTTAAGATCCTCCGAAAACTGTCGGCTAGAGAAATCTGGCACGACTCGCTCAACTCAATATCCCTCTTGATCTGTAAATGTGTGCTATTAGACTAATATTATACGACAGATAGTTGAATAACTGATGCATAATTTCAAATGTATAGATCACTGACAAAAAGCTTTCATATTAGTCGCAATATTGATTTTGGGCAAGCCATGACTTCTCATTGTGTCTGTGCGTCTTAATCTGAGAAATGAATGTTAACCTCTTCATCACTCTACCCCCGAGTGTTCTTACTGGAAGCCATATTGATTTTGTTAGTCTGAGAGTCCTTGCATTGCCTGGCCTTTACCTCAGGGACAAATCTAATTGTTTATCTCTGGACAGACTTCTGCCTTTACTCCCTTCTGTCTCATTATGAGCCAAGATTTGTCAAGTCAAGTCTCCCCACACTCTCAAATCTCGCTTTACAACATGTCGTTCGGCAGAACACTACAGATGGCTTACTTCTCAACAGACCCTCCCACATGGAATGCTACAAACATGACAGCACAACACACTTGCAAAAATATACACAAACTGACATACCATGTAATCACACACTGGAGCCATGATTACACATACTCACACACAAATACATGAATCAAAATATACAAGAAACATGGGTTTTATCATATTTGTGGATACCGAAACAAACCAGAAATAAACTACTGATAATTTATAGAATACCTACAACATAGCCTACTGCAAAACAAGTCTTTATTACTACATGTTAGACAATGCTGTATATACTGTCAGACTTTTTTTTTCCAAATATATAATACTGCTCTCTTATTAAAGACATGTCAAAATATAAGCATTGATTCACACTGCAAAACTGCAGCTGCAAACACTATAGTCATGCTGGATCAATCATTGCCTCTTTGTCCCTGAGGGAATGTAACACACAAGACATCATTTCAAACTAGCACAACTGCAATACCAAATTGTCAAACATTAAACTATAGCTGATATAGATATAGCATTTTACAATATCAGCCATGTCTATGATGAGTCTGTCAAATGAATGATAAACATGCCTTGTGAGGCTCCACAAAATATAATGCAAGAGACTCACTGGGCACCACTAAGCTTTTTTTTACACATCTCAAAGTCTTAAAGGCAAGATGAACTACTACAAAATGCAGAGTGTGAATGGGATTCATATGGGTATAAACATTTCAACTTGATGTGTTTTTGAAAAGAAAACCACTCAGTCACACATAAGAATAAGAACAGCAAGCACTTAAGAATATAAATAGCAAGTTAGTGAATGATCGTAATAAGTGGGAAATTGTTTGTATGATATGCTCAGACATATCTGCATAATATCAAGTATTGCATTAAATTCATGCATGGCAAATCTACTGTCATCTAAAAAAATATATATTGCAGGTTACTCGATTTTAGGTGACTCAAGGAGTTTGGTAAACTGCTGTGCATTTGTGCTTAGAGTCACGCAGTTATTTCTCATTGTCCCAAGCTATTTTCCTCTTTTTTCTGATCTGGTGGATTTGACAACAATCCCTAAATCAGCATGTTACAAGCTGCTCACATCAACTGGAGTAGATCCTATTATGAAGCTATGGCAAAGTTTTTTCTTAGTCATAATAAGGGTTAATAAAGTAAGTCATGCCACAATCTGAAATCATTTCAACAGGTTCTATGCCTTGTTAAGTTTACCAAATGCTTCATAAGATGACCTTCAACTGGTAAGCTCAAGACTGCACATTTAATAAACCAAACACCTAACTGAATTATATGCTTTTGATGAACATTTTTGCCAGTGCAGCGTGCAGTCATTGCTTATTATTTATATTGCTTTCTCACCAGCCCTTCAAACTCTTTCAGGCCATTGGAAACCCTTGGTCAGGTTTTATCAGTGAGTTAACTTCAACGAAGTAGGCCAGATCGATAAGCACATTCTCAGAAAGGAGCCAGAGAGGAGAGTTAGAGGCGCGGGGGAGAAAGGAGCGAGAGGCAGGGAGCAATCAGAGCGCTATGGATGTGCGTGCCTTCAGGAGTGGATCGATGCACTGACAGGAGCCCTGCTTTGTTCTTTCACAGTGCTCAGATGTTAGGCGTGCTTTACATGATTGCTTAAAGGTTTTTGTTTGCCTACTTGTGTGTTTGTTTGTCATTTTGTTCTACTTACAGTATATCCTGCTGTCCCTTTTGTTAGGGAGGTAGTTAAGTTGACTAGCTTAAGTATCACTATTTCTAACATGTCCGTGACATGCTGTATATGTTTTTTTTTTTGTTGTTTTTTTTTGTTGTTTTTTTAAATCAGCGGGGTGGGGTGGGGTGGGGGGTTATTAACATTTCCACATTTCATTATTTTTTAATGTTATTCAACAAACTTCTAGGCATAGATAATGACCTGAGGTATAATTAATAGCAAAAATCTAAAATAACAAAAACACAAACAAAACAAAGCTGTTTTTATGAATATCGAATTTTAAAATAGTGATTCACAAAAGCATATGCTCCCTTACCTATTCCAAATCAAGCATAGAAATAAGCATTCAAAAAGCAATTGGTGGCTTTGCTAGATGCTCAAACAGACCAGCCTTCATACCTCTCAAACCGAAAGACAGTTTTCTTTTAACAAATTGGCCTTTGACATGCTTTGTCATTTTCTGAGTCCCAAGGAATTTTTCATCATTATGCGGCTTTCTTCTTACTTATGCCACATGGCCACCCAGACCAAGTTAAGCACTTTGCCTCTCCAAATACTCTGCCAAGAATTACTTCTAATAAGAACTGCTTCCTCACAGAAAGGTGTTGACCGCAAAGGACAAGTAGGTGTCAATAGATCTGCTCTCAGCGCCTATGGGACGTTGAGACGCATGAGCTCTTTTCCAAGGCTTAATAAGATAGCACAGATGCGCCCTTGTCTGAGCACAGCCCTGTGTCTCATTGTACTTTGGCCTCCCAACCCTGCCATTGCAAGACCCCTATTGCATTGGCCACATGAGAGGGTCTCATTAGGACAGACAAACGAAAACCGGGGTCAAGGTATATAAAGGTAGCCAGAGCTACAGAGCATGCCTCTAAGATGAGTTGGGAGCTCCACCACGTCCTAAGGCCACCCCTCCAGACCTCTGGCCCTCCCCATCATGACCTTCAATATCCACCATTATTTGATGAAGCAGAGCTTGATAATTATTTTGCATGGATGAAGAAGGGGGCACAGTGTGAAAGGAGTGTCTCACTCTGAGGGAAAGGATAGTAGGGGATGATAGAAAAAAAGGGGGGAAAAAAACTAACAAAAAAAAAGATCAAAAGCAGGCCTTTCGCTTTTCATGCCTCAGAGGCTCCAAAGAGGATAAGGAACAATTGGGCCCTGGGTATCCTGTCCTCTCTGGCAATTAGACTCAGCTGATGAAGTGAAAGGAATGAATGGCAGGGTTCAAGGCCTTCTCTAGGATTCACACAACAGGGTGTGTTTTCCCCTTCTTCTCCTTTATCTTCATCTCCCTTTAGAGTGGCAGAAATGCAGCTGAAATATTTCCAGATGAAGACAATGCGATTCAAGGTGCCAAATCTTAATCATGAGGGCTGATGAGATTGAAGAGGTGTGAGAGTAGCTAAGGGGCACAAACAGACTTGCATACAATCAAATGTATACACATTTTCAAGACAGTGCACAATGAGGAGACGCACCTATGTGATCACAAGCCATTTTGAGTTGACATGTAACATGCTATAAGCTTGAATTATATACTTATCAGCACAAACACCTATAAAATACTGCACTGCAGGTGGTGGATAGTGTTCAATAGGATAAAGCAGATGTACCTGACATATGGACAATTGTTAATCCAGATAGCGTGCAACGTGTTAAAGAATATACCTAATCAAGGAGTTGTTACTGATTTAAAATAATAATAATAATAATAATAATATTGCAATCCACAATGAGTTAGCTACATAATGAGCATTGTCATCACAATAAAAAAGGTCTCTTCAAACAATAGAATAAAATATTCTAAAATTCAAATGCATGCTACAAACCATTTTCAATCTTGCATTGCACTTTCTTCACTGACGCTGACAAAAACTCTCAGCCGTTCTTTACACACAATTGTAAAAGAATGTCATTTCACCTCACAGCATGCTGTTGTTTCATTAAAAGTGTGATAAAATATTGTAGTGCCATTTTGTGCAGCACTATTGTTGTAAGGTCGCCGTAAATTATCTTTTTTTTCCTGTGTAGTGCTATTATAGGGTGTTAACATAAATAAATTTGGCAAATTACTATGACAAAAAACAGTCATATGCTGCTTTCGTTGAGACAATAAATACAAAAAAGGACTTTTTCACCGTTGTACAAGAAAATGTAGTAAGTTTTACGGCATTACTTATCAACACTGTTTAAAATGTTGCAAACATGGAGAAAAATGAAGTTGAGCTACAAGAAATTCCATGGAAATCCAGTCTCATCATATCAACATGTTCAGTGTTTTCGCATGTTTAATACACTAAAGACAAAATATCTAGGGCATTGCAATTTTTACAGTCATGCAAATGTAGTATGGCTGATATTATAATCTATGCAAAGTTATTTCACCATCATCGTGCTATAACTGTAACCAAGTTCAAACTTGCAGCGGGAAGTTGTAATATGACATGTAACAAACTAAGGTAAATTAAGTGATTTTTTTCTATCTTTCTGTGCCCCTACTGAGCACTGTTTCAATCAATTCCACATTTTCATTTTAGAGATTGGATGGTTAAAAAAAAACCAAAACAAAACAAAACAAAACAAAAAACTAACACACCAGTGGCTCTGCAACCTGTGGCTTTGCAATGAGACCAGAGTCCTATGTAACTTAAGATTCCCCATACTATCAGAGGGAACGGAGCCTTGATGAGAGCTGAATGAGATGAAATACAGCGCTGCACAGGCAACACTGGAGATGGTACGTGGAGGATCCCATCAGCATTTTAAAGAGACGCCCCGTTGCAACAGAAATGAAAAGGATCACGTTTTGTGCAGGTGACATAATCTCCACAGCACTGAACCCAGCCATGTCTGAAACCAGCTAATCAGGTCTAGTGGTGTGGAGTTTGGTACTCAAAAAACAAGTGCTTTATCATCAGAGTACTAGAAAATTTTCATTTTTATAGGCAACGAGCTTACACCATGAGCTACAGTGCTGCGAAGCAAATAAAACTGTCTTACAACACTTGAAATGTAGTTTAAATTTCAAACAATTTTAACACCAATTTACAAATAGCTTACACATTGTGAAATTAAACAGTTTCAAATATTTGATTTTTACAGCGCCACCCTAGAATTTTCTTGCCAGTATTTTACTCAAGTGGCTTGGATATAGACTACTCTAATCGGAGATGCATAAACTTGCTAGCCAGTGGCTGCCTGTAAGTTACCGTAAATTTCATGGAAAATTTCTTACAGTGAGTGGGTGCATGGCAGTAAATGGGCCCAGAAGCTTTAACGATGCTGCCACACTGCACTAAAACCTTAAGATGATTAGTGATATTCTTAAACCTAGCCCACTGATAATGTGTTTAAAGAAGCGATACGGCTTTTCCAAGCTTTGAGTTCAAAGTCTGAGAAGCATGGGGTCAGAATGCCAATGGGCTAAATAAAGAGTAGCCAAAATGGGCTTTGGGGGATTTGAAACTTAGGCCCCTGAACCCCTTTGATCAAAACAGAGCTACAGCCATAGAAATACTGAGTATCAAGTGCCTGTGACTGTGCTGCTGCCAGAGAATTGTGAGTTTGGCATGTGGAAAGCTATATCATATGCTCAATAGTAAACAGGACATATTTCCTCTTCTCAAGTAGTATAGAAAAGTACAAAGATGTATTGATCTTTTGAGCATATCCAAGAAGGCTATGATACAGTGAAACAGTCTCTAATTTTCTTCAAATTTCAATCAAAGGTCAAATTAAGTTTCAGTGCTCAACCACTGACACATGTCCAGGAGCAGTTTGGGGTGCTTTATAGAAGTTGGTCCCTTTGGTGGGGCCGTGTGCCCCTCGGCCAATTAACCACGTAGAACTGTTGTAAGATTAGCCCTAGGACACACCACAGAACGATGTGGGTCTTTTGACATTTCTATACCAAGCTGTAAGAGTAGCAAAGCCTATGTTCTCTATAGGGGGAGACGGCATGGTGGACACCGAGCACTAGTCTACTTTAAGTTTCACTATTAAATGAAAATGAGCAAATAATCTAAAATTATAATCAATCAAAATCTCATTTATGCCTGTTTATTATCTTTGTGTCAATTATAATATAACTATATATCTCTAGGCAGCAATATCAACGACTGATTAGTGTTGTAGACTGACATAATGACAACTAGAATGTACAATAGGGAAGAGGATTAAATTTGAGGATTTCAATTAGCCTATGCAGGGTCTTTATATATTTCCTCATGGCACTGTCGCTCACGTTAGCTCACGTTTTAATGCTTATCATGATGATTCCATTCCACCTTAAAAGTATCAGGGGAGTACACGGTGACACATACAGTGTGACTGCTGTACCACTCACATCACACACAATGTAGTACAGTTTGATTGGTTAAGACAACTTAACAGCAAAATTGCATGTGTTGATGTTGTTGTTGACAATTCTCAGAAAAGTCTTAATGAATCACAAGTTAATGCCTTACTCTTATTATGTTACTTCAATTAAAGATATATTCCTATTTATACTTTCTTCAAAGCTTGTGAACAACTGGTGTATTAGTCATATTACTGGCACACTGTTTGAAAACGAACCTGTGGAAACCACTATCCAAGCAAGCCTGTAAGTTGGGGTTTTCACCGCTTTCAACACTTGACTTCAACACCTTCTCTAGCCGTTAAACTTTATTTATTTAGCTTTGCTTACATTTTGGCTTTTCTAGCTACTGTGCTGTCTTCAGCTTCAGACCAACACCACTTGTCAGAAAGTTTCATGGGAGCAAAGCATGTTGGGCGAAATGGTTGTGACAGAGGAAAAATGACTCCCCTGCTCCCTGCACAGCACTCATCACCGCACCATGTATGATGGACGTAAATGGCCACCGCTAAATGTAATAAGACACATTCACCAGCTTCAGCTTATATTTAAATGCATTAATTTCAATGATCCTCTTTCTGTACAACAGTATCTTGTACCTTGTACTTCAAATGATCATGTTAGGCTCTCTGCTCTATTTCTCCGTCCCTCGTGTTAAGAAAACAGGAACTTTTATGGAGGGGGGGGGGGGGGGGGGGTAAACATATTTATTCACTGAAACAGGAATAAAAATTGTGCATTTTTGGAGAAAGTTTAGTCAAAGTATCCGCACATGAGAAAAATGGCAGCAATTTGATTAGTGAAAATGTTGTCATGGTACCATGTAATTGTGATTGTAATTGAAATTGTAACCCAATCCTCTGAATCTGGCCTGGGACCTTTGCTGTATGTCACCCCCTTTTTTGTCCAAATCTCTCATCGCTCTCTCTCTCTACTATGACCTATGTTTTGCATATTATTTTTTAAATATATACATATTTAAAAATGCACTCCAATATTGAGTTATTAACCACACATCCCTCATACTCCTCATGACACAAAGAGTTGGGATGGACATGGTAATGGACATCTTGTTGTTGTTCATATATTTTGCTCTTTTTTTTAGGTGACAAGGCCATTACTCCAAAGTCACCACTTATCAGCAACATCACAGAGGATTAATGGTTTCACTTGTGCTGGTGAGAAATGTTTAAGTTGTCCCGATTATCAGTGCAAGAAAAAGAATAATGGTTATTTGTCATTGTGTTAAGCAGTGAGAGAGACTAATCTAACAAAACACTGAGTTAAGCATGTGATTAACCCTTTCTGCAAAAGGAGCAAGACTGAGTGGGGTGCGTATTGCACTGTACACAGCAGACTAGCCACTGTCTGAAGAGCAGACGCCCTCCTTTCAGTAAAGCTGGACATGTGTCAAACATGTTTGTAGAAATGATTTATAAGTGTAACAACTACAGTGTTTCACTATACGACAGTTATTATACGAGGAAGAGCTCTGCTTTTATGTTTCAACTCAAGAAAAGACTCCTTACACATCACTGAAAGAAGATAAACTGGTAAATGGTTTCCTTTAACTCTGTAATTCTCTATATAACCATCATTGGCTTGGTATAGGTGATTCATTGAGCCAACAGTGATCTACAGGTCAGAGGGTCAAAATGCTTCCTCTTTACATACGGTATAAGAGCAAATTATCTAGAGCAACTAGGAGAAACTAGGGGCATAGAACTGAGGACTTTAATGGCAGTATCAATCAAAAGCAATAGCAAAAAAAAAAAAAAAAAAAAAAAAAAAGTCAATAGCAAGCAAGCAATCAAGGAAATGCCAAAGAGAAGCAGAAACAGACACTGCAATGATAAGAAAGAGAATTGGGCTTCCAGAATGCTACAGTAAATGCTGTCCTTTATTTCCTCAGCTGAATAGACCATCATAGCAATACCGAATCCTGTTCAATACTCACAAGGCCATACACTTATTAAATGTGCCGATAAATGACCGCAAAATACGTACCAAATCACAATGGAAATCCAAAGATTTAGATGTTGAATTTCAATATAAATTGAGGCTTATAGTTAGTTTGTAACAACAGCAATTACCACCACCAACAGCTGCCATACTACCCATTTAACACATTTGTCTCGCGGAGATTTTTTTTTTTTTTTTTTAAGCATTACAGTCCCCGAAGCTTTTGTACTGGACTGGTTGTGTAGGCATGTTCCTGCTCCAGTAATCTCCTACATTATTTTCCTTGTCTGTCACCTTTATAGTATCTATTAGCCACTCTCTACTATCTGTTTGTGGGGCATTTTCTCTTCCTTTTCCCCATGAATGTTTTATATATTGGAGGGAGAATGATTGTTCTTTGCAATGAGGCCAGCGCGTGGCCTTAGTAAGACAAATTGCTCCAGAACGTCTAAATGGCAGTCAATGATAACTCATTGTAAAGAGAGTAAGTGACTTCCAATGGAGTGGATAGGGGACAGAGAATAATGGCAGAGCACAGGTGAAAAATAGATGTTTGGCTCTGTGTAATTACTCCATTAGGGGGCTCTCTGTTAATCTAGCAAACCACAGCAAGTGTTTTTACAGCGATGAGGAGGTGACGGGTGAAAATGACTGCAACTGGACAGAGAGGAGCCTCGCTACCTCCCCAATCACAACACACACTATGAAGTGTTTACTAATGGACAAATGTGCTCTCAGTCTCTGCTCTCTGCAACATCCCACATCAGCTACTCCAGTTACAAGTAAGTATACTGATAGACGTATTGACAAAGTTCATCACTGAGCTGACATATTAATTACCTGCAGCACAGTCCCATGTGTTCAGAGTGCTTTAACCTCCTCCATATCAATTGCATATTGGTAGACGGATCAGCTGGTAGCCTGTTAAACATGAAAATCTGGGTTACCATAAAAAGGGACAAAGGAAAACCCACCCACTGGAAATCAACACCCCCATTCTGCTGATTCCCAGACAAACATAATAACAATTTTTTGACCATTTGGTGTCTGCTGTTTCTGCCTGTGGCAATCTAGACAAAAGAAGCCTGGGAAAAAAATGGTCCAATATGGTCTTAAGAGTTTATTCTGACCACACAATCTGTTTTCTTAAGTCAACTTTTAAAACACAGCTATGAGCAGTGCCCACAGCATTATCACTGAAGCTCAGATTGACCTTGCATTCACCTTTATACTATTTCCCATCTGTTTGGGTTCCACCCTAGAATCCATCCCAATTGGCTTTAGGCCCACTTTGCATTGGGCTTTCTCGGCGGAACCCTGAATAAAACCCTGTAGGAGCAAAAGACTTTCTGTTCGGCCTACTGCAGAGAAATTTCAACTTGCATCTCTGCATTTCTCAGTTACACAAGCTGATTTTGGACTGTTTGGGCTGTTTTCGCCTAAAACGTAGTCCCATGTGCATCCTTGAAAGAATCCACAGCAAGCAGATAAACATGTGAGAGTTATCCTTGCATTACAGCCTCTCACATCCTGAAATATCAAATCTGTTGCCCATCTTCTAGCCTACTGCGCTGTCAGCAAGAGAAAGAATATAAATGTCCTCAATACTGTGGTAAATACAAAAAGGTGTAAACTATGACCTCCACTTAGCGATCAGCATCACCAAAATAATATATGATAGCTACATCCATCCATACATCCACTATCCACCACTATTATTTTTATCCCAGTTTTTTTTAAATGACTATTCTTTTATATATGTCTATAACTTCAAATCTTTATATCTATATCTATATAAGTAGATATAGACATAAATGGATATATAGATATATATGGTGTATATGGAAATGGTAAAGTATGCTGTTTACGTGGCTTAAATTGCTCTTTACAACTCTATGGATGTTGCTGCTCAATGGAAAGGTAAATTGATTTCAGCAAATTAAAAACACATTGAAAGTTGTTAGCAGGCAGCCATACACGGCTAAGAAAACCACACAGTGTTGCCAACAGGGGGAAATACAAGGCGTCCGGCTTGAATTTTTTCTTTTGCCCAAAAAGCTACAGGTTGTGATAAGGGGACTTCAAAATGCTAAGGACAGTGAGAGATGCCATTATCACTTACTGCTGAAAAGGAGCACAGTGACCCGATTAAAGCGAGAATTTCTGGGCCGCGATCTTGTTTTTCAGTGCTTAATTTGTCCATCGATAGTGACACGGTCCGTGGCTTGCACCTACCTGTAATATTATCTTTGTAAAAGTCGTGGTTCAGACAGAGCCCTTGTCACTGTAACCCAACACGGAGAGAGTGAGGGAGCGGGCTGGCCTGCACTCTGCTGCGGGAGGAGAGTGAGCGCCTGGAAACGGCGGGCTGCGGCGCCGCTCAGTGGACGCTCCTGTCTTCAGTAGGTCTTCTCTTCATGCCTGGCTCAAATTCCCGACACTGTTCCGGTTTGCAAATAAAAGCTCCAACGGGTTTCAAGTTGTGTAAACTTCATCAAAATATGCTCCGTTATATATTACAAACAGTTTGACCAGGGATAGGCATTTCCTTATAGTCTGACTGCGAGCGGATATAAGTGAGGACATTTCCTTGCAGCTTGAATGCATTATTGTTGTGGGTATATGTTATTCCTGACGAAGAAGCACTGTATTTATATTATATTCTTTTAGGGACTTACACTGTGGTAAACAGTTTGTTTTATGGTTTATTTATTTTTTCATCTCACAGGAATTATCTATAATATTTACATGTATAACCTATTATATATATATATATATATATATATGTGTGTGTGTGTGTGTGTGTGTGTGTGTGTGTGTGTGTGTGTGTGTGTGTGTATATATATATATTTTTTTTTTTCCCTGTCGTGTAAAATGTGGTATAGAATCACCTTAATTTTTCGTAGGTAACTTATGAAGCGCTGAAGGCATTTTTCTCTCACGCCGGATGCATCATGATGTGGGTAGGGGTTGTCTGTAACACTCAGAGCGCACCGCACACCAGTATTTATTTTTATTTATTTCCCACTGAGATACAATATCTCTTATTCCAGGGAGTCTTAGTCAAGAAGGCAAGAAAAGTCTAGGCCACAGTAGGTAAGTAGGCTTTGACTTGTGAAGTGGCTGTCCGCTGCTGAGAATTTATTTAGAGCTGCTGTTGTGCAAAGGTGATGATTCAAGGTTTACCATGATTAGCTAGATTAATTAATAACAGAAATAGCAGGCACACTGTGATGTCATTGAGGTGGGTCCCGTGGTTTGCGGGGTTTATGCTCCTGCCTGTCTATGTGCGTGTGTGTAGCTGGGTGGCAGGGAGGAGGAAGAAAAGAGCAGTATTCCATGACACACACCGTACCTGTAGTGTTTCCCAACACTAACGCACAACAGTATTCCATACTCAAAGGCTCATGTGCATAGTACTAGATTTTTTTGTAAAATTGTGCATGTATAGAGTTATTCACAATTTGACCTGCATAAACCAATAAGCTTTGAATAAGCAATCCAAATTTGAGCACCTGCATTTTTTTTTTTTATTATTATGACATGAGTTGTGGAGCCCAACACTGGCCTCAAATCCATGCACTGGTCTTGTTTTTAGGGTACACAATCATTGTCAGTGGATCTTCTGGCGTAATATTGCCCTATATGCTATAGTTCACCTGAGCTGAATCTGGTTAGCTCGCTTTGGTGCCCTTTGGTGTTCAAGCAACAAACAAGTTCACAGTGTCTGTGGTCCAGGCTTCTCAGGGCTTCCTTTGCATCAGACACACTGCCCTTCATCTCATGCTAATGTAGTACAAAAAAGATATCTGGCTTTAAAGACGTGGCAGTCGGTTAAAAAAAAGCCTCTGCTTAGTGTTTGAAGCCATAAATGTGACAGAAGACTTCAAGAGGAAGACCCAAGACTGGCAGTCTAAAGATGAGTGAGAGGCGGACAGGCAACATGTTTTTTTTTTTTTTTTTTTTTTTTTTTTTTCCAATCCAGAGGGATATTCTGTGGCCAAGCTTGATTATTAGAGATGAAGGACAGGCTGAGAGGATGTGGGATTGTTAAATCCTTGAATCCTTTCACCAAAGCCTCCCACTATAACATTCTTCTGCACTCCATCTCTATGCATTTGATGGTGCATCCTTGATTTTCCCTCTTTTTTTCGACGCTGAATGAAATTCAGATTCCATGATTATATGCAAAAAGCAAAAGAGAAAATGGAAGCACAATTTGTCTCTGTACTGCCCCTCATCTGAGATTTTTGAAAATGATACTGCCATATAAATTTGTGACGTTCATATTTCAAAACAGTATTAAAATACACAGACCTCTCATGACGTGATTTCAAGTGTTGGGAAGAATGGAATGAAATTTACAACTAGAACTCATAAGCTAATCTCACCAACAACTCATCACTGAGCTTTATATGTAGACAGAACTGCAACCATCTACCGTGTTATATGAAACCCTGGCTGTGGATTCAAAACCTCTGCTCCCCTCACTATGAGAGGCTGTGCTTCATTTGATGCCCTGTCCATTATTGCCAGCATATTTGAAAAGTGCTAAGCCTTGAAATGAGTCCCATATTATTTCAGACCGGACTGAATATTTCACGGCAGGAGGCAGAAAATGAGACCTTCCCTCAAGAGACTGCCTGCAGTGCATTCTACTTGGTGCAGCAATCGGAAGGTCTCATACTGTGCAAAACACACTTGAACAAACAATTATATATTTATCAACAACTCTTTTGATGATTTTTCTTTATTTCTTTTATGTTGTTGCTTGGACAGAAAAAATGGGAAAGAAATGCAAATCTTTAATATAAATATGGAGGGCCCTCTAGTTTTGTGCGTGCTAAGATTAGTATCAGCACAGACATCAGGGTACAGTGAGTAATCAGCGACCCATAAAATAAGGTGTTTTATCACCACCTCAGGAGCAGAAACACATTCCAGGGAAACTGGAGATCCCTATAGCTTTGAGTTACACCCAGAGTATGAACAGCAGCAGGCTCAAAACAGGAAGCAAGCCACATTGATTCTTGAATCATCAGTGCTGCCAGAAATCAGATCCCAGTGTTGTGAGATCAGCCAACGACAGCGACCGCGTTCTGGTGCACGAGTCCATACGTGTGTAACAGAGCAGAAGTCAGGCTCAGTTGTCTAGTAACAATACTGTCCTTTGACTGGCTCAGGAGCGTGCTGTTGAACTAACTCCAGTGGCAGCACGGCCATCTATCATGCTTGCAGGCACAGTACTCTTGGGTTCAAGGATGGCAAGAGAAGGAAACTTCCTGAGGAAGCTATCATCCTTTCGAGAATAAATGACCTCTGTAACACATGTAGGTGTGTAAGAGGCACCCACTCAAAATGATGTGTGCGTAATTGCACATATTGTGTGGATTTTTGTTATGGCATTCACTCGTGTAGAAGCAACAGCACTAGTATTTGCTCAGATATGAAATGCATGTATGGTGATAAATGGCATCCCCTCACAGATAATGCATCCTGTTTTTTGTGGACAGTGTTGGTATTTATTGTTGTTGTTGTTGTTGTGTTGTCATCATTTATTTATTTATTTATTTCCACTGACATTTGATTTAGGTTATCCATACATTAAATTATAAAAATTATCAAACAAAAATGACCACCCACCCATTACATTATTGAGGCTGACATATAAAATATGATTACATTTCATCTCCTAATATTGAACAAACTACTCAATTTGCACCCCAAAGTAGATATTCCTCTGGGGAAAAAGTCAAACAACAAAGCATTGCTTAATCATTGAAACTTCAACTGGCAGTGACCTTTGGGATGGATCCATATCTCTGTTCCTGGAAGAAATGATGTGGATGGCAAGCAGTTGTGTCCTTTGTGTTTTGTGAAGATATTGAGTGTTTGAAGTGTTAACACTGACACTAAGCCTTTAGGGCAAGCAGGCGAAGGCAGCATGTCACACAATGGGATGGGACTTGGATCTTTGCTTCCCCTTTTCCGACCTCTGACCACTGCTGGTTTTCAGGGTTGCAGCAGCTTTGGCTCCTTAGGGGCAGTGTCCGCCTTGATCATATCATCACAATATGCAGCAATACAAGGATTACTTAGTTAATAATTGGATCCTTGAATAAAATAGTCTGACTCAGTCTATAAGTAATGTTTTATTCAAAATGTTCACTTTCATTTCTTTAGATAAGCTTCACTTGTATCATTAATGCTGTAACTTGGGGTGTAAGCATTTGGATCACGCGTTTCATTGAAAAATACTAGTTTAATGAAAGTAAATGAGTTTCAGTTTATGCAAACCAGACACCATAAACAGAATCCTGTACCTTACGCCTGCTATGTGTTTTATTTTGCAAAATTATCAAGATATTGTGAAATTACAGTTTATATCTTCATAGCAAGGTTTCTTTGTTCTGTCTGCTTTTATGTTTGGCGACTTAAAGTGTCTTGGCCATCTATTGGCCATTTTCTGTCATGGAAATGACCTTTGGTAATGAATCTTTGAATTGCGGATGACAATGTTTTTGTGTGATCTCTCCATATTATGTGCCTCCAGTAGTTTGGCTGACATAATCCATTGAGGCCACACATAAAACAGTGTGCCATCTGCACCTGGAGCATGGCTATCAGCTCTGTTTTTTTTTTTTTTTTTTTTTTTGGTGTTTTTTTCCCCCCTCGCACTGCCTTTGCTTGAGCTTTCTCCTGCCTGTGTGTAGCCTGACCCTGCTCTCCCCGTTCCAGGCTACAGAAGCCAAACCAAAGGCAGCTTTCAAGGGGGACTGTCTGCTCAAATCAAGTCAGAGGCCTTTTTAGAATCGGTTCAGAGATCATAGCAAGTTGAAGTCAGGGAAGAGGATGACCCTCTCCTCGAGGCTTGATCGGATCTTGGCCCAGTCAAACCCAGCAGGGCTCAGTCTCTGGACAGCTTCGTCTCTGCAGGCTTTGACTCTGTGATAGTGCGAATGAAAGAGGGCACCAAGAGAGCAGCAGTTCTGATGTGTCAGGCTCAATGTCCTGGCAGTCTCACAGAGAAAAGTGGGCAAAGCAAAGGACACAGCCAGCAGGCATAGGGCCAGAACAAGACCCCTATATTGTGTGACATGTCATCTAATGGCTGTCCTTGTGTTTTAACATTATGCATCTGAGATGAGTAGAGGCCAATGACACAGGTCAGAATTTATAAGACAAATAACAAAATGTAAACAGGCTCTCTTTAATAACACAAAAGACATTGCGATTTAATTTTTAATATTTTAAAATTTAAAATTAAGTTTTTAAGCAGCCAGAAACATAAACTGTTCATTTCAAAAGCAGTAGCCTGCCTGTTTTAGAGAAACCATCTTTTGTCACCATCTGTAATTAAAATTCTGTTTTTTTTTTTTGTTTTTTTTTTGCACAAGTAAGAAAAGGCAAGAATTACATGATCGGAAAGGTGAGGATGTTTCTGGAGTGGCTTGCTGAGTTTGTGATAGAACAACAAGGTCAGATCGCAGAAAACTTTTGAATTCCCCTCACTGTAAACACTGATAGAGAGAGCTAGTTGTGTCTTGTTGACACACAGGATTATTCCCCCTGTGTTTCTGACCCTTCTCTACTTGACTTGGGCTCCCCTCACTCCCACCTCCACAGATCTCAGCATTCATTAAGATTACGTATTTACTTTAAGCCCGCCGTCTCTTTGCATAATAGCAAGCAGGTTCCATGGCTGGCGCTGTGTGTTTCAAGTGCTTGGTGAGGATAGGACTGAATTTTAAACATGATGTGTCTTGCCTCGAAGTTGACCTTGCACAAAAAGCCCAGTGATCTCATTCTTCGCTTCAGTAGAAAGCTGCTGATTCTCTCTGTTGCAGTGTTGCTCCTGTAAGAAAAGAAGCCCTGTATGGCCTGTATATCACTGCAGGCTACCTCCACAGACTCCTTCCACTCTCTCCTTTCACCAGAATGGGAGGGTAGGGAAAATGCCTCAATTCATAATGCTTTGATATGGAAATTTAGGTTAATTTCTCCCTCCAAAGGGAGTAATTTACCAACAGTGAATATAATCCAGCTATATGCAGGAAAGGAGAGCAGCCACTTTAAACTTTACCACAGTAAAACTTACTTCCACTGGTTATTTTAACAAAGATAGCAAATAAGATAAAACTAACTATCTTTTACGCTGGGAGCCTGTTGTGGCTGTGTTTTGATACCATGCCTTAGTTAACATTGTATAGTGTTAGAAGTCACGGTGCTCTGTGTCAACCAGTCTGATCTCCCACAAGCGGATGGCAGTAAGTTAATATCACCCAGCTCCCATCAAATGTAACTTGATCTTGGACTTACTCCAGGCCTGTGAACCTTTAGGTCAGCAGAGGTCACAGATGTACCCTCAGTACATTGAGGCCACATTGTTCCGTCTACTCATACTATATAGATCACATGGATTAAATTAAATGGCCTTGAGCTGTGGCATGGCCTTTGGAAACACCACTTGGCACACCTATCTGTTAGAGTGCAGAGGACAAACTCTGCCGTCTCACTCCGTTTGCTGTTTCATGAGGCAAACATTGGAATTGTTTTGGGAGAATTATATCCTTATAAAGAATAATACGTGCATTTCTTGTTCATGTGGTTAGCGTAATGTTGCCTAAGCCTCAGGGTAAAGTACTTAGGATACGACTTTTATGAAGAGCTCTCCAAGTGCCTGTCGTCATGCTGGTATCATTTATTCCATGGCTTTATGTGACTGAAAGCATTTATTAAAGTGACACCCAACAGTTACTTTGATACTGTGCCTGTCAGTCTTAGACATTGCCAAGCTGTCTTGGTTTGCGACTTGGGGTTATGGAGGTTAATATTGCCTAGTGCTCAAAATTCAAATGTCGACAGGATGGGTTCATTGATGAATGACTGATAGTTGACCCCATATTTCACTTGTCATTGTGTCCACTAGAGCTTTTTCAGACAAGGTTTGTCAGAAGAGGTTTGCAGCTTAACCCTCAGTTGTCTCCATCTTTCCTCACTGTCTGCATCACAGCAGATGACTCACTTCCTTATCACAACTCATCGTCAAACCTGATTAAATAGGATTCACTCTACAATCAGTGCTGCTAACCTTAGGGTCATGTTTTAGACGATTGTAAGTGTGTGTGTGTGTGTGTGTGTGTGTGTGTGCTTGCCAGTATATATATCTATATATCCATGTATACTGTGAGTGTCTTTGCGTAAGTGTACAGTTCCTTTGCATGTAAGCACGTGCACATATTTCATAACTGAATATTATGAAGCAAATATTCAATTGCAAGAGCAGTTTCAATTGTACTGATGTAACTCCAAGCCGCTAGAGGCTGGTGAAAAGAGCATTCAGCCTGAGAATATCTCTTGCCTTTTTTAACATTTTTCACTTGATATCTGAAAACGCTGACAGCAAATCTAAATTCAAATGAAGACCCCAAAACAATTTAATCCAATAAATCCATCATCCATTGTTTCAAGGTTGAACTAAAGAGCAGCATCTACACACTATAGCAGAGTAGGCCAAATTTTTTAAGTGCCAATCCATAATTTATTTGGCCACACTGATGTTATGCACCCTCACATAGGCAATTTAAGGGTTTCACTTCAAATATACACAGGGACTTTACCTTCTAAATCCCTAATAACATAATAAAAAAATACAGGAATACTTCACTTCAATGTCCACAAACATTACTGACTACAAATACATTTCAACCCGCACAAAAACATGTACATTTTTGTTAGGTTTAAATGCCACATTGTTGTTTGTCAGTTTCATATTGGAAAAATGTCTTCATTCAAGTAAAATACACGTGAGCCAGTAATGGTGTGAAAGTTTTTCAACGTATTGCAGTTATTACGTGGGCTTTTACCCTATCCATCCCCAACTATAACCTTGCTATTTGTTTTGTAAATTGTAAATGGAGATGGAGTTATTTATGAGGAAATGGTGTATCGCAAAGTAAATTAAATGTTGACATGCTCAAAAACTGAAAACTAAAAACAAATGTCCCTAAAAGTTAAGGTTATTCATGAGGAGTCTGTTGATGTAATCTCTTGTCTGTTAATCATGACCTTTACAGAGGGACACTTTCAGGCTACAAGCCCTGCATTACTTCTGTGCTGTCACATGCTATACTGTTAAATGGCTCTCACATACTAACCCCATTTGGCCATTGTGGACCCATGATATGCCAATGTTTCGTGGAGGGCTTGACACCCACCTCTTGCCCCTGGGTGTTGCCCTTTCCAAGATTTGGCTGGAGGATAAGTTGATGAGGGCCTTGCAGTGATGAGGGCAATATATCAGTCAGAAGCATTTCAGGTCATAGCAGGGGCGGGCCCCAGTAATTAGTGGTATCAGCTGTGGTTCCACGGTCAAGGAATCAAAGGACAAAGGATTCTCAGAAAAAAAAGATGTTTTAATTCAGTTCGGAAAGGCCAGTCTTAGCAAACTGAGCTTGATGTGAGTATACATGAAACTTTGTTCTCTATAACAAGTCTATATTTTCATGAGTGTATATTTTCAAAGCAAACACATGACGCTATAAAATTGTATTGTTTTAAATTTGATATAATGTAAATCAGGGTTAGGTCTGCGTTAGAAACCTATGCTCTTTTATATGAACTCCACATGAAGCAAGGTAATATATAGCATAACTTTGCTGTAAATCTTTGCATTTGTAGATTGCAGTTGTGGACCCATTGCATGATATTGATGTTCTTTGCTATAGTGTTCAGTGTATTTATTAGGGCTTACAGGGGCCACATGATTCCGACTACACAGAAGAAAAGCCCTAGTTTTTCGGCATTATTTGTCACCATTGGATCCAGCAGAGATGTCATCGTCACTGATCTCCATTTACCCTTCACACATAGAAGTCCTGTCTCCTGACAATTTCATACAGCAGTACGTTGACAATTATGATGTCAAGAAAATGTCATTACTATCGCAACTTCTCCCCCTTTTCCTTCATTGTATGGCACCTGGTAGAGAGGGCACAATGCCCCAGTCAGCCCCCCCACCCCCAACCCCAGCAACGCTGCAGCACACAGCCATTAACCACCATTACCGGGCAGGGCCATTTCATGGTCAAAGAGCATTTGAGTGTTAGCTCTCCCTTGGGCGGCAAATTCAGCCAAGTGAGTTTCAACCCTGCTCAACTACATATGCTATGTTTTACATTTTCCTTTTTTCAGCTTTTTTTCCCCTTATCTTCTCCCTGTCGTGCACTCTGACTCAGCAAGTGTGACTCGGCAGAGCTCTACTATACATGATCGATGGCTTGAATCTCTCCAGTGAATTGTGAACTTTTACAAACAATAAAACTATACTACACTACACACTAACACACTACAGCAGCCTAATACTATGACATAATATCTATGTGTCAATCTATCTATGTAATGCTGGATAGAGTTAACATGCATATAATACTATATATAAGCTAATGTTCGCCAAACAGAAAATGCTAGTTTAAGATCAGCAGCCCTTTGGCTTATTATTGGAACAGATTTCACATAGTAACAATAGCAGTATTAGTAACAGTAACATTAATATGCTCTTTATGATTAATTTGGCAACGGGGATCATGCTGAAAAAGATGTTTTAGAACTTCAGGGTTGTAGTTACTCTGCTCTGAATTGTAATTCAAAATCATATGATCATCAATTACCGAGCAACAATGGCAGCTAATTATCGAATCATTGTTGACAGAACATTAATAATAGACGGTCGACTTAGTACCGGAGCGCAGGTGTAAAGTTCCTATGAGCTAGCAAGACATTTTTCTTCAAGGTTTTCTGATTGGTTATAAATTCTGAGACTAAATTCTTACACAAAGAAGAAGAAGAAGTAAACTGGGGTCAAATGAACAGTACAGATATTTATCATGTAATCAACCTTCTGACTGTGATGCTTTCAGGAAAGGTGCCAATTAAGTTTTCACAAGAATATATCCTCACAAACCTCTGGGTTTCCTATTGCAGAACAAAAAGAAAAAGATAACTAAACTTCTAATGTCACCCTAAGTGTTCAGGGTACTGTAACCACACATGGTTAGGATGGTAACTGGCTCCAAATGCTGTCGTTTGAAGCACCAAACTTCCCCCTGCTGTTCCCTGAATCGTACAGTCAAACATCTGGAACTCTTCAGAAATGGAGCAATCAAAGTTTATGTCAAAAAATTGATGTTGGTCTATGAAGTTTGTTCTGCGGATGACCATTCATGAGAGGTGTAAAGATCACCTCAAATCAAAAATCATTTAGAAATAATTCCATTAACAAATAACAGTGGTTTTTGATGGCATCTACTTATTGTCTCACAGAACAGAATGGAATAGTGTAGCAGCTGCAGCAAGCAGAGCTCACTCATAAAAGTGCTGTGCAAAGACTGACTTTACCATATGGCCATTACCAATGAGTGAAGGTGAGCTAAAACGAACTTGAGTCCTAGTGTTTGAAGAATCAAACTAACTTCTGCTAACCTCAAAAATACTTTCCATTACTCAAGGCATGTTCTGTCATTGTCCAGGTTAAGGAACGCTTGATTCCAATCGGGGACAACCTATAGTCATATTTCATCAATAATCACTTGCACTCTTCAGAGAGCCAAGGACATTAAAAATACATTAGGTACAGTTTGGTAGGTATGTCTTCAGTGCCTTGTGATTATTAAGAGTCTATGATTTATGTCAAAAGAATAACATTCAATAAAAAAAAGCCAACTGCTGGCTGACATTGGCAGACGATGGTGATGCCACTGGGTGGTTCTCAGGAAGAGAGAAAAACTCCACCCAGTGTCAAGTTGTACAGCAGCTCAATAGTCCAGCGAGCACTGACAGTCACCACAGATGCACATTTTACGCTATCTGAAGCCCAATAATTAGCATTTCTTAGTGAGAAATTGAAAAAATAGTACACACATACACACACACACACACACACACACACAGAGATTACTGCACTCAGCACATTCATAGAATGATATGTTTATTTATTTGTTTATTTGGTGAGCTTGAGCTCAGGATGAAATTAACTGTGCAGGTTTTGCATTAATTTGTGTCACTGTTACACTTGTCAGCTTGAAGTTGTCAAGAGGAGCCATATTCTTCTTGTAAAGTAGGAATCCAAACATGCTGGTTCTGCCTCATGCTGCTGGAGGATGACTCTCAGGGAGAGATCATTCTCGCTCAGTAGGCAGTTTCCTCTTGGTAAAACTAGCCAGCTGTTTGTTTCTCAAAACTTGACTGTTTGACATATGTTGATTTCATGTCTAGAATATCATTTCTTATAACAAGCTACAGTTCCCCCTAATTGTACCTGCCCTGAGAATGTGCTTTGCTTTATTTGTTAATCAGTGAATATTTTCTGATTTCCTCATTGATTATTGTGTAAATCCTTGATTCAAGTGTTGAATTGATGAAATTCACACTGTTTGAATTTAGAAAAGACTATAATGATATGAGACATTGCTGAAGGAAAACGTTGTCTGTGTTGCGTGTTTTGTCCTAGAGGCAGACATAGCAGGACAAATCAGCAGGCCTCAGGACAAACCTCCCTGTCACCAGAGATGGAGAGCCTGGCCAACTGAGTTGACTGATTGTTAGCATTAGTGGCTGTGAGTGTGATTAATATGCCTGCCCCTCACATAGCACTCTGGAAAAAAGAGAGGTGTTGCTTAAATCTGAACCGGGGTGGTCACATTTCATGCTTTTAAAGAAGATAATGCATAACCTCAGCATGGTTGGCTGTATATGGCGGGATGGATGGCACTCAGAGACCAGGTGCTGTTGCATTAATTCCTCCACCCTAAATCAGAGGGAGGATGTGCTGGCCTAATGAGCTTGTTGTGTGGGATGCTGTGAGTGCTGCTGAGACGCTGTGAGAACACACTGTGCTCCAGCTTAGTGAATTCTCAACTGCCATAATTGCCGCATTGTGATGGTGATTTTTTTTTTTTTTTTCCGATTCTAAAGCAGGCCCTTAGCATCTGCTTGTTTGCCTGGGCCTCCTGTCTGCGACGGTCATAGCACTCCCTCTGCTTCCACACACTGGGCCTGTAGCACTCACCGAGCATTTGGACTCTAATTTGAGAAGATTAGGTCCCCATGCTGATAAGTCAAACATTGCATCACAGCCTTTCTGTTGTGATATGAAAGGGGTGTCACTGTGCTCTGGGAGTCCAGAGAAAAGGAAATGCACATTTGTGTCATGAATGCCAGCATGCACTGCTCCTTATTTCATGAGAGCTGTTGAATTTGTTGCCTCAGCAGAAAGGGTGATGCCTTCACGAAACACATATATCTTGATAAGTGAAGCTAAAATTGCCAAATGTGTTGGAATGGTGCCTTATTGAAAGCTTTAAATGGTGCTCATGCTTGTATATTTATATTGAAATATTTCTTACCATGCAGCAACCATGGGATTGCTTAAACCAAATACATAACCAATCCAATGAAAACATTCTCTTGCTCAGTGGCAGACATGACATGATAAAATGCCGTCTTGATTCTTCCATCTTTGTACGTGTGTGAAGGCCATGAGATGCTAAGCGATTAACCGTGCAGCTCACTCAACATCTGTAAGAGGTTCATCTGTGCAGCAGAGATCCATGGCTCGGGCACTCCCTCTGTGCCCCTATGGAAAAAGAGGCCTGCCAGAATGAGAAATGATGGCGAAGGCCCTGATTATTAGGATTAATTGTCTTTTACTCATGCAGTGGAGCAGGAGTGCCAGGGTAAAGCAAGGTGGAAATAATGAGGGCCAGCCAGCAATCGTCATGTTTTCTTTATAATCACGCTTCAGAAAACGGTTGCTTTAAGGTACTTCACTCAATCATCACCAGTGAGATAAGTGATAAGGATAAAGTCACAATAATGTGGGAACAATCTGTATAGAAGCTGGTTTATCGACTCTCTTGACAAGCTGTTCACGTTTTATTCTGTGCTGATAAAAGATGGTGCTGGGTGGCTACTAAAGCACACCTGCTAGGCTAAGGGTGTGCCTTAAAATGTGCAATCCCCCTCCTTATTTTGGCATACAATATATCACTTGTATTTTTTTTTTTTTTTTTTTTAATTATACAGGGAAGATGTCTCCCTACCATAAGCCTGTAGTTGCTCAATTTTACTAAAGTCTTGCTTTCAACACTTGATGTCTTCCCATGGTAATGCAAGTAGTTGTGTGGAAGGTTTAAACCTCTGTTGCAAGCACCCAGGATATCGTAAGACAAACAGACAAAGGGCCGGTCAAGATGTTTACATAAAGATTTCTCATCAGAAAGACTTTGGTGAGAGATTTTGAACAAAGGTTGCTGTGTTGCTGTGTTTCACGATACCAAAAACTGAAATGCAGTTGTAACAGATTGAGAACTACAGGTTTTAAATAGTCTTGATTGTGCCACAAAAACTGGTGCTCTCTAGACTTAAGATATAAAGCCATTTACTGTTTCCTGACTGAAACAGATGAAATTGCAAAGTTTCTGCATGTCCTCAAAGTGAACAAGAGCTGATTTCCAGGAAAGTTGCAAAGTTACAAATAGATGCCTTTCCACAGACAAAACGTCTAAACAGCTGTCACTTCCCGGCATATTCATTCATCATTATTAGATAATAAGTGGGGAATAGCCCCTGAAAACCTCTATTACCTTTATGTACTCTGCAGAAGTGTGCCACAGATAACAGATGAGGCTGGACTTGATGTAAAATTAAATTACTTTTTTTCATATTGGGCACAATTAATGGGTTTTTGAAGCAGTAAAGCTCAGTGCATTTGGGGATGTGTCCTATCAACTCCTCCTGGGGATTAACCTATCTACTTTGCATTGGCCTCTGACTGCATGCAAGCAATGCTAATCTGTGCACATCCAGGCAAGCCCCTTTCAATAACTTTCAAAAACTTCTGCATTGATGATGGAATATCTGTCAACTCGATGTCATTAATTTTGTACATGATTAAGCGTATTTACGGCACTTGTCAAGTAGAAGTTTTTAGCTGTCCCTGGGTTGAGTGTAGGCTTTGGTTTTCATAAAAGCTTGTAGAGCTGCTATGTAACGGCATCGTCTGAAATCTATAGCTCTGTCTATTGCATGGAAATATAAAGTAAACAGCAATAAATTATGTTTTTCTGATATACCTCTTATTCCTTGATTTATGGCATTTATTTTGAAGTTATATTTGCAACTATGTCATCTTACCCTTCTGTATATGTTTCATCCTTACTCCTGGAAATGTGTGGATTGTATATTTCCCATTATGAAGGCATGACTGATTTTCTGCTGTTGAAGACATGATTGCTTTTGTATACTGAATTATTCGGTTTTGTGTTTGAAAGCACCACTGGACCAGTGCAAGCATCCCTATGGCCTTGACTGTGACAACATAGCAGTTGAATAAAAGTCATAGGAGAAAAGCCTTTGATTGCAGAATACCCTTCCAAATCTTACATAGCCTTGGGTAAAAACATGCAACAACAACGCAGAGGTACAGTACAGCACAATGGAGGCACTCAACATGAACTAATCAGTGTTTTGGGAATATATTTGTCTCTCTATGACTTTCAAGGCAGTCAAGGGAGAGAAAGAGTTTCCAAGTTGTTTGTCATCTAAACAAATTTTCCCTGCAGCATTTCTTCATACTTCCAATAATAGTGACTGGTTCAAATGCCAAATTACGCTTTGCTCTGACATATTGCCCACACCATGTGGTGTACGTGTGTGTACATGTGTGTACACGTGTATGTGTGTATGCACGTGTGTCAGTAAGTGTGTCACTGTGTGTGTGTGTGTGTTTGTCCACTGTTTGTATGCATTACTGTATGTGTTAGTGGAGGTGGCTAGTGGCAGTGTACCAACTAGTCATGGACCTGGAGGATAAGATTTACCATTTCAAAGATGCCTGTGTTTTTAAAGTTTACACATATACACGCACACACACACAGTCACACAATCACCCACCCACACACTGCTTCCCCAGCTTGTCAACGTGCAACGTGGGCTGTGGAGGCTTGTGCGAACAGATGGGAGGAACCAGCATAAAATAAAGTTAAACTAGAACAGAATGACTATGCAAGTGGTGTGGCCGCCCTTTGTTTGCTAGGAAGGTGATCCTCAGCAGCTGGGGATGATGGAACGCATGATTAAAATTACCAGAGGGAATGATTAATATCTCCTTAAAGCACACACTTCCAGCATATCAATCATTTCATTACACTGGAAAAGTTAATTGTGTGAGGGGAGGGTTGGGGCCCCTGAACCATGAAAAAGTAGCCCACCCCTCGACATGTTTACTTACACAACAGAACAGACCCAATAACTCCACGTGTTCAGTACTGTGTTTTGGGAGTTTCAACTGTTTCACATGAAACAGGTACCACCCAGCAGGGGATCCCGAAATATTTAACACAGTGACTTGAAATTTTCACACCCTGACAAAACTTTGCATGTGCAATAACAATTGAAAAGACTCAGTGAAACATTAGTGTTTATAAAGGCATAACAAAGCTGACATATGGTGCTAAACAGATTGCAAATTACACTGTTTGGGGTGTGGACATTTCAGAGCATTAAGAGTCTATGGAAGCTTTTGAAAAATGCCACTGCACGCAAACCCTTGTATCTATACATGCTCATCCTCATAACACATGGAAATGGTTAAGTGCTATGTATCACTGGAATATCTGGTTGTATTCCAAATGTTATAAATTGCAAGGTTATGAGCTATTTGGGTTGTTTAGCTGAATTGAGAAGAGATTGCTGGCAGCTATGATTTCCTGTAAAACACGCGTTATTGAAGGAAACAGGCTTCAACCTTCACGAGGCGATGCAGAAATTAAGTGTGACAATGTTCAAGTCCTGTATGCGTGCGTGCATGTGTGAGTGTGTGTATATGTGCATATAAACAGTATGCATGTGCATGACAGAGTGAATACGTGAAGATTATTTAAGTGCTAAACCATGGAGAGAAAAAAAGCCCTGCATACAAGGGGAGGTGAGGGGAGGTAGGGGTCCCTGTGCCTATGGTGGCCCGGATTGCCCTTGCCTTGCCTCCCTTTCCCCTAGCTGCCAGTGTGTCCTACTCTTTGCCCTCTCTGCTCTGCTGCGCTCGCTCCCGTTCCCCCTCCCACCTCTCCCTGCGTGCCTACGCTGCCTGAGCCAGCTGCTCCCACTTCATCTTCAGCAGCGTCACCAGGCGGGGTATTAATCATGTTTTTCGAGGGGGACACTCCGCTATTTATCTCTCTGACACTTCCAGCATTCAGAGGCCCGTTGCTGGGCACAGCCCATTGAGTAGTAAGATTACACATTACTTCGCTCCATTGCTTTTCCCTGCCCTCACCATTGACTGGCTGTTCAACGGTGGCATCAAGCTTGCACTATCGGACATAATTTATGCCCTACATGTATAAAAAATACAATCCCGTTTCTCTGTGTTCGCCCTCTATACTTCAGTTTGGCTAATGTGTGGCATGTGTATATGTAATGACAATCATCTATCGATTCCCATGGACTACACAACGTTTGCAGTGCTTGCTGTGCTGTTGCCGTATTTAACTTTGATATGGACAGACAGCAAAATTAGTTTTCTTTGAAATACTTCCAAAACATATAAACAAGACTCTTGTGTCTTTATCTTTGGATATCTCTTAATATAAATAATCATTCAGCTTATCAGGGAGAATCATAATTTTCCCAAATGAGCACTCATAACAAGTGTAAACATGCCGTTATGATTGACGTTTTTAGTTATACTGACTGTATGTAAAATTTTACATTTCTAGTAACACTAGAATGCAAACTGTTTATTTTCTTCTGTGACTGAGTACTTTGTATAGAAGCTCTACTTTCAGTCAGTTTTCAAAGAGACAGTCAGACGGTAAAAATCCAATTACATACGTTGACCTCTTTTTTATTTTTTCACTTTCACCGCAGACGAAGACACTTATTCTGCTTAGCTGTAGGGATGCTGCCACGTACAGCAACCAAAGTATAGTTCATGACATTCATTCAAAGCTTAATCCAAGCCTCACGTTTTTGTATTGCACATGAATAGAAAAAGTGAATGCAGCACGTCTCTTGATATTTGGTTCAGTGTTTCAGTTTGTAAAATGTATGAGAATCCTCAAGGCTAAAGTAATCTTCTGCCTCTTCCTGTTCTGTGAAAGTTTTTAAAACAACCGAATTACACAGAGGATAAAAAAGGTGTCTTGGAGAAACAGGAAGCAGTTATGTTGGCTGATGGCCAGTCTAATGGGCTGATGGGAATGTTGAATGAATGAGTGATTCTCCTGGGATCCCCTCAGCTTTTGGTAGAGTTCTGAATTGAGAGTGTCAACTAACTCCTCCTCTGCTGAAAATGGAGGGTAAAAGTGCATTGAAACCCAGCCAAATAGTAAATCAAATATGTGTTCAAAAAGGAAGTGAACATTTTTAGAACAAAAGAGTTAAGTACACCCTCAACCTCCAGCCCATCCTCTCTCTCTCTCTCTCTCTCTCTCTCTCTCTCTCTCTCTTTCTCTCTCTCTCTCTCTCTCTCTCTCTCTCTCTCTCTCTCTCTCTCTGTGCCACTCCATTTTTCTATCTCCTATTTTCTCACTCCTCTTCACACACACAAATAATACAAATGCTAAAATGTTAGGTATAAGAAAACATATTTTGGCTGCAAGATGGAAATACTATACAGCCTATAGTACTTATTTTGCTTTATGTTTTTAAGGTGTGTACACACACACACACACACACACACACACACACACATTATATACACGCATTTGTATTACGTATATATGTGTATATACATATGTGTCTGTGTGTGTGTGTGTGTGTGTGTGTCTGTATGTTTGTGAACCTATATATACTGTAGTTCTTTGCTGCAGGGGAAGACATTTTTTACATACCTTCTTTTAATTTTTATTCTTATGCATTTCTAGAGACGGTTTGCAAATACAAACTGTAAGGATAAATCAATCCAAAGTGTCCTCAGTAACAGACCAAAAACACGAGTTGCTGGTATGATTAAAATTTCTGGAATTGCAACTGTCAAACAAAAAAATAATAACAAAATAAAATACTCTAGTGTAATAGCTTGAATGTGTGAAGCCCTATCCCAAGCCCCAGATGTTTCATACAAGTGGAACGCAGCCCTCCCCAGGCCCCTGCTGCTCATGGCCAAGGCTTCTGCTAATATGAGACAGGAAATAGCAGCATCAAGGCTTAAGGGCTAATGTCTACCTACACTGCCTGTAATTGGTCCTTTACAGAGCCACAAAGAGTGGGTGTTGGTGTGGGGAGGAGGGAGGTGCTGTTGGTTGAGGTGTGCTGTAGGGGGCAGAAGGACTTAATAAAGTGATGATATGGCTTCTAAAGGCTAAGTACAGCTGAAGATTGAAGAGAAGGGCAGTCAGATTCCAGATTTGCATAGGTCTGTGTATGTGTGTGTGAGAGAGAGAGAGAGAGAGAGAGAGAAAGAGAGAGAGTGTGTGTGTGTGTGTGTGGGTGGGTGGGTGGGTGTCTGTTTTTGAGAGTGCATCCCTGTCTTTGTCTGTCTGTGTCTGCATCTGTGTGTGGTCTCCACTCACCTGGTATTTTGGTTGTACCTGTCATGTCTGAACATAAGGCAAGGATTTTGAAACGTTAACCATCAGTCACTATGTCATTGGTTTTAAGACTGTTGGCTTCTGTATAGACGGTGGCTCTCAGATGAAAGGCCTGGACTCCCCTCAAAAACCTTGGAAATGGAGCACGGTATATAGCTAGCAGTGATAACAAGAATTTGGCTTCAAACAGGGGGAACATCAAATACGCCCGTATGTGAGTGAGCGCTGTGTATGTGTGTGTGTGTGTGTAAAGGAACATGCATCTATGTCTATACTGCAGCCACATTTCTCTGTGTGGGTGTGTGTTTGTATGTGTGTATGTGTGGGTGTGTGTTTGCAGCAAAACCCACCCATATCAGCTCTAATGACACAGTATGTTGTGTTTAAGGCCACAGGATTTGGACATACATTCACCTTTCTTTTGATGAACAGAAATTGAGACCAGAAGAAAGGGGACAACATTTGGACCAGGGATTCACCAAAGGGAATAAGATGAAAAGGGAAACACTAGATGGCTAGTGAAACCCTGTCATGACCAGCAGAGTGGCCCATTCATCTGCTCTAATTCAGGGCATTAGTGCCTCATAGGATCAACATTGTCAAGGCTACAAACAAGAATTGTTATAGACTTCACTGCCGTGGATTCTTTTATGTGTCTCACAGCATTCTTTCATGTAGTAAATTTCACAGCAACATACTATATAGTAGCTTTATTGTTATGGCACCAGAGAGTAAAAAAAAATTTAAAAAAATGGCAAAGCCAAGGTTATATCTGTCCTTCATATGTACATTTTAAATATATATGAATACATATTCACAAAACGTAGTTTGATAATTGTTTCCCAAAGTCAGTCTGCTCTGTGGCGCCATGCTGAACATGGAAATTTTCTCGTGCACATATGTTGTGACCTTAGGAATAATAGGAGCAATAATAAAGTGTTAGCATGATAAATCACCCTATCTGCCACTGATTCCTGGAGGACTCTTGATATTCTGTCCCCAAATTTTCTATTGATTCTGATCAGACTGTGTAAAGTTGTGGCATGACCTTTCTTTACAATTCCCTTGCTTGGGTTTCCCTTAGCATCTGTGCCTCTCAGCACTAGAAAGGCTCATTAATGGTTTTGCAGGTGCCTTTATTGCTATGTCCCATCTTTGGACCTATGATTGATTGTTGGCATCGAGTGAAATTGGAAATGCTCTTTGCTGTGATTGTTTTGTTTAACAACTGCATAGTATGTATTACTAAGGTCAGGTCTCCTTGGTTCCCTCATCCAAGCATCTGTGATCTCAATTTACTCCTCTTAAGACACAATTTTATTTGGCAGTGTGGTTCCACTGTTTTGCTACTACAGAAAGGTTTTGACTGTAGTATTCATCTTTTTAAATATACAGATTTTTTTTTTAATACACATCAATAATGGTGACATTCACCAGTAAATTATCTCATAGTCTGTCTGTGTTATAACTTATTGCCATTTCACTTTGTATTCAGAGGTTATTTTAATCATGCTGTCATTTTTCATGTATTGCAAATCCTTTTAGCTACCATCTTATTTGGTTATTTTTCTTTTATAACATCGGTATAGTTCAATAGCTGATTATCAACAGCGTAAATGTGTACTGAAGCTCATAAGCACATGAACACATCGAGCCTGTTTTCATTCGGCCAGTCGGACATTCAAACAAACAGATGAAAACTTCATATACCACACATCAGCATACACTGACACTTCCATTTTTAGAGTGATGTTAATAAACATGTCTTGTATGTCTTTTCTTTTTTTCTACTGTATGTTACTATTCAACATATAGAGTGATTTTATATCTTTATTGGCAGCATATTGATCAACTCCAGATGTTTTTCAATGTGCTTTCCAAATTAAATTGTCTCAACCTGGCTTAAAGCAAAACAAGGAGCCTTTCAGCTTTTGAACAAATAGAGAAACTCTCAGTGAAAGGGTATGCTCATTAATGAAACTATTCGAAAGCTCAGTAAAGTTGCTTTACGATAGACATCTCCAAACATCAAGTATGACCCAATATATCTGAGAGATCCAAGGAAGGTTCCAGCAAAGTGAAGTACATTACAGCTTCTTGTATTGTATTATTTATACTGCATTTTTTTCCGTAACTGTAATATTGTAATTAGTACAATGCCTTATCATCATCATCATCATCATCATCATCATCATTAGCTTAGCTTAGCTCCTTACAACAAAGACTGCTCTGGAAATCTGCACTAAAGCATCTGCACCAAAAATATTCAGACGTGCTCACTTAGCCAGCCACATGTCTCTGGTAGATATATTAGCATGGACAAGTATGAGAACTCCTTGTAGGGATGTAAAACTCATCAAATATACAGGAAAGATAATACACCTGCCTCTAGATTGCAGAAAATGATAAAATTAGATTTCAACCATTTCTTCATATGATCGTATGCAAGTCTATAATTAATTGAATTATTAAAACTAAGTACATCTGCTGGAGTAATTGAAGTGTTGTATGTTTAATGAGTTGTTCATTAAGGGGTCTGAAATGAAATACCCCCTGCCATTTCAAATTTTATTTATTTTTTCATATTTAGTTAGTGGCCATTTACCTTAATTATATTAAAATGAGATTAAAAATATGCCTCTTTTTTTTTTTCTTGTGATATGTTTACACCATTATATCTCATTTATAATGCATTGATCAAATCAAGGACAAAATTATCACAGACAGTTTGATTGCCCTCTTCTCTTTCATTTCACAGCAATTAAATGTTTTGTGTTCATGCAGATACTCAGGGTTTTTATATCAAAGCTTCATAGAATTGTCAATGTCTTCGTACAGTGTTGTGAAAGTACAAAGCCATCCTTGTTATACATTAAAGGCAACTCATTTGAACTTCACAGTTGAAATACAATTTTCAAGGCAACTATGTGTATGCAAAGAGAGGAAAATCATTGATCCCCTATTGCTGTCCCAAAGGGTTCACTGGTGGAGTAAAATTAAGAAGCCCTTAAACTCTGCAATTGCCAATAATGAGCTATCATTACTCAAATTACAGCAAGCACTGATTGGGTTTAAAGTAATGAAGAAAACAACATGATCAATCATCATCAAGGCCTGGTGTCGTCATGTCAGAGGCCAGGCTGTGTGCTGTGACTGGCGGGGCAGGGCTCCATCTACAGGGGCCAGGACTGGGCCATGTCCTTGGGGCACCCATCCATCGTCCAACATCAACATCTCAGACACAGCAACACCTGAAACTTTCACTTTGATTTTAAAACACTGCAGTGACCACCACCTCATGTCAAAAGTATAGCTATATTAAACAGATGACGGGACAGATGTTTTGTCAAAAGGTAATTTTTGGTACTGTATGTGATTATTATTAATTCAGCACAGCCTAATCATGCGTGGGCTTTGCTGCCCAGATGTTGACTTTTGTCTGTCTTTTGGGCAGTGATTACCACTAGAAATGACATTTATAAAGAGCTGAATTGAACAGCTACTTTCTCTAATCTGCACCATAGATGGCGTTGTCAAGCACCCACACTCTCTATTATCATTTTAATACCCTGGGCGGACTTATTTCACCAGGTTGCTGACAGAATGATTTCTGAGAGTAAGTCGTCTTAGAAAAAGGGACATTATTTTCCCCTGGTTCATCACAGATAGCTCTATTAAGATAAGAGACTCTCATAATAGAATGAATCTAAGTCACATTATGAGGACTATGTAAATGGAACAGAAAAATCCCTGTAGTGATTAAATACTATCATAAGGTGAATTATTTGCCATGGATGGCTAGGGATATTAGTGTCATTGTTTTGCATAGTAATCTTACTGACAAACGTTTAATGGTAAGAGTAGTCAGCCCATGAAACTATCATAGTTTCATAGTATGTTGCATGGTGTGGGCACATTTGTTGTTATTTTGTTTACATTCTCTAGATTCACACTTTCTCAACTCATCTTCTAACACCTATTCCTCATTTAACTGTTCAACCAACCAGCCTGCCCCCAATCTCTAGCAGAGGAGGCATGAGGCACACGGCAAAGTTTTATTGCTGATCCAATCCCTGTTCAGATTCAGTGTGCATGAAAGCGCCTAAAGTTGCCTACCATCAATAATGAGGTCTCATTTACACAAATTACTCTGAACGCTGATTAGGTATTATCTAACAGCAAGGGCCACCTCGATCAATCATCATCAGTCCGTGGAGCGTCAATGGACATCGAAAGGTTAACCCAGATCTTGGAGGCCCTGGCAGTGTCAGCAGAATCAGAGTGAGAGGCCTCTATGCTGTCGATAGAGCAGCCAGACAATTAGGTAATGATTAAAATAGCGGCACCTGGGACTCAATAAGAAAATGAGCCATCCTGGCATAATTTGAGAATGATTGTTTACCAATCTATATAGCTGTAGAAGAAAGTCACTGAAGTGCATTGTATTAAATGTATTAGGTCTTTTCTCTGCCACTACAAACTTTCTTAAGGAGCCTAGAGCATACCATGTGGCTTTACATCCATAATAAGGTTTAAGTAGTGCCTGGAGGGAAGAGGTGGACTGTAAGCGTGTAATATCATTTATTCTAAGCTTACTGCCCATGTCTTTGATATGTCTACATATATATGTAGATACAGATATTCTGCAAGACTTTACACATCTATCCGTTCAATCTATTAATTTTCTAGTTGCTTTTCCAGGTCATGGTCACATGGCAAGAGGGCAAGTGGAGGAGGCCTTTTTTTCCCCAGCCACTTCCTCCAGCTTCTCCGTAGGGATCCCTAGGCATGCTGGGAAGTGTGGTTCCTCCATGTACTGGGTCTACCACAGGGGCTCCTCCTCGCTGGACAAGCCTAGTACACCACCCATGGGAGGCACATGGGGGGGTGTACTTACCAGTTACCTGAACCACCTCAGGTTACTCTTCTCAGTGTGGAGGAGCAGTGGCTCAACTCCAATGTCCTCCCGGACTGCTGATCTCTTCACCCTGTCACAGACAGTAAGGCTTGCCACCCTGCAGAGAAACCTCATTTCCACTGCTTGTGTCACTACCAGAGCTCATGGCCACAGGTGAGAGATGGAATAAAGATTGATCGGTAAATTTAGAGCTTGCCACGTGGCTCAACTCACTCTTCACTACCACAGTCTGATACAATGTCTGTTACGACAGCTGTTACTCCCAACCAGGAGTCAATCTCCTGATCCTGATCTTTTTTACCCGAAGTCATGAATATGACGCCATGTATCTGAACCCCCCACTTGAGGCAGTGGCCCATCCTCTTACCTGATTGAGACAGGCTGCATTCTTAAGGAAAGAATAATGGCAAGAGACTTGAAGATGTTGACGCTCATGACTGCAACAGGATGTCAGCTGCCAGCTGAGATGTCACCAAATAAGGCACTCTAGACTTTGGTTGGCCCTTAATATCCTTTTGTGTAATATCACAAACAAGAGGGGGGGACAAAGTGTTTCCTTGTCTGAGTTCGATGCCCGCCTTGAACAAGCTTGACAAGCTGGACACACATTGCTAGTTATCTATAAGCAGATTGCTGCACACACTACTCACAATCAATTCTATACCAACTGTTGCACCCAATTTGCTGCTTGGCAGACCTTTACCTCCACCTCCCGAGCTTCCACCTGCTGCAGTCAGTCCAGCTGAGTCTACAGTAGCTCTTCAAGTGATAACAAGGGTAGAGTTGGTGCACTGGGATTTCTGTTGCACCCCCACTTTACCTTCAGCATGCTTGTCTAGTGAGCAGAGAGCAGTGTTGTGCAGAGACGTGGACGCCAAACATAGCCACATAAAAATATGTCGTGTTAAATGGTTTTGTCTTGTGACTGGAGTGTTCGTGACTGGAGTGGGACTGATTGTTCAAACTTCAAGTGCTTAGAAAAAAAAAAACATATGGTAGGTTGTCATGACAAGGATAATCAAGTTTTGACAATATGCAGCTGTGGGATGAAGATAAATAAAGTTTGAAAAAAGGCTCTTTTTTCTATGAGATCATAAAAATGCCAAAAAGAACAAGAATGAATACTGAGAATGAATATACATATAGTTGAATGCAAGAACAGATCGGCTTCTTGTTTTCTAGGAATATAAAATATAAAAAATGTCAGTTACATTTTGACACCATAAATTAGCATTCCAAGCACCCACACACATTCTGACACTAAACTGGGCCATATATAGTCCACAGAGTGAATTCCTGTTTATATACAGGACTCAGAGCATCCTCCTCTCAGGCCATATAGAGCGTACTCTCACACTTTGGTTGAGCAGGAGAGATGCAGCATAGCATTCAAAAGTTTGAAGGCAAAAAGGCAAACAATATCAGTCTAGCTGGCTAAACTCTCTTGCTAGTTATCTGCCACTCCAGTGAAAATAATACCCTCAAGACACAGTTGGAAATGTAGCAGGATAGGCATAACTCTGTCTGACGGGCTGGAGGGCTGAATGACATCCAGTGGGCTGACAACATAGATCAGTGGCTGACGTGTTACATTAACACAGTTCACCCATGACATATGCTCAAACAAATCAGTCTTCTCAGTCTAAATAAAGAATGGTCATACATGCTGGAGTGCTTTTACGTATGCTTTAATTTGCCCTGTTTGTGTTTTATTTTGTTTTGTTTTTAAGGATTTAACAAAAGTTGTTCTTGTACTGAGATTGCACTGACCTTCCTAGTATTCAGTCCTCATTATGGCAGAGGGCTTTATGTTCAGGGAAAGAGCTCAGTGGCTATGATTTGAATAAGGAAATTAAATCCCGTATCTTCTCTCTTTGGTCCACACTATTTGACTATTTTGTCATTCTGGAACAGAATCTAGACATTTGACCTGCAATTTTAGAAATTATTTGCACTGCATTGCCAAGGAACTGATAGCAAATGAGAATAAGAGTGCCTTGATTGGCAAGATCATTCAATACACTGCATGTACTCTTCATATAATTCACTGATTAAATTGCTTAAAAAATAAGAAGTAAATAATACAGACCTCCATGTACTTTAAGAGAGGTATATAGATATTTGTATAGTTACTTTACCTTCACCTTCAAATATTCAGATTACCACTGGACATATTATACTTGATATTATCTGGGCAAGTAGGATCTGCCACTATCATGACACAAAGCCAAAATCCAGATTACATACTTCTTATTCTGCACCCCTTGTTACTCCAAGCCAAATATTTGCTCTTTGGAAAACCTTGTTACCCAAATCAGCTGGTGGCCCTCAGTATACATCCATCCCATAAGGAGTGAGTGCCAGAGCACGCTGTGTGTATCCACTAATACAAATGAACTTCTTCGGATAGGTCCAGCACTTATAGTAGTGAACAAACAGCGCAGCCTCTTTATGTAATGGGTAGCAGTGGGGCACAGCAAAGAAATGATGAGACATGAAGGGCCATTGCCTCTAGATAGATGCAAGCGCTATCGGGCCACTAGGATTAACACACGTCCCCCGCAGCCAAGTCACAAGCAGCTCCCACTCTCTGCCAAACAAGTAGGGTTACAAGTGTTATTACTCTCACCTTTCAGATGGGGTTTTGGATAGAGAGATCATTAAATTAACCACAGGGCACTGCATTTGTGGCCCGAAGTACATAAGCCACTCAAGGGCGGTGGCCTACCACTCTGTGTTTCTTGAGATTCACCTATAGCTGTCCTTAGAGAGCCAATATGCAACTGGGGTGACTCTGGGTCTCTAGCCGCGTTAGCCTCTTGGTCATTATGTGCTTAACACGGTGGTTAGTCATTACCAAGGCTGTTTTTCACTGAATTCATTCGGAAGTTCAGATGATTTTTTTCTGACCCAGTTCAATATCTGGTGCTTCATATTGTCATTTGACTTGACTGGAAGCTCTTTTCTTTTAGAGGATGGCGAAAGGTAATGAACAAGTGCCTCAGAATAATATTTTCTGCCATCAGTGTATAGCTTTTCAAAGAGGAGGTGATTGACAACATCCACTCAGTGCAACTGTGTGGTGTATTATCATAGTTGTCCATCCTGTCTAACTGGAGAGGATGTCCCTGTCTTCAGACGGTGCTTTTCATGAAATGGTTCTGCCCGATCATTGTCAATAAATAAATCTGATAATTGTCAGTGCAGACAGCTGTTTGTGACAGCTTTGTTGTCTTGACTCACTGCATCCTGTCACTCTCACAGAGGGAAAAGTGAGTTTTATATACTCTGACTGCCATCCGGGGAGCGGAGACATTTGCACATGAATCAATTGTCAGCATCACTGTACTCTGACAACTCAGTGACAGCTCAAATACACTGAGAATGCTGTTGTGCACTTTTTTCTAGGTGGCATCCAAAGTTTGTGCAGATATTTTCCCAATCATGTGATTCAAGGAATCTGGAATATCAAGGTTATATCTATCATTATGAAAACAGAAGTGCAGAAATCTTCAGAATTATGGACTCGAGCAGAACAGGCAAGTAGATGAAACATCTTTTTTTCCCTTTTTTTCAAATATCTCCTCTTTCAACAGCTACTTGAAAGTGAGCCTCTCCGATTATGATTGTGGCTCTTGTTGCTCAAGATAACTGCTTGACATTTGCTAAATCAGTCAGTGTCAGTCTTGCATACTCAATTTCCCTCCACTTGAAAGCTCTCTCCAACTTTGGCATTTTGCAATGTTCTGTCACTCAAACAGAATTTGCTATGGGTATCGATAAACAAAAAAATCTGACAGCATAGCAAACATAAAGGTCTTTATTACAGAAATAACTCACAGTGCCTCCCATCCATGCATTTGGACTGAAAATGATAGGTGCAGTAGAAGAAATGTGTTACATCAAAAATAGTATTTTAGATTCAACTTGCAATACCCGTGTCCCTTTTGACTGAAGTGATATAATGTACTGTAAATCTTCCACTTTAACCTTGTTTTGAGTAAATCTTCACTTAACTTTCTCCAACAGCAGGTTTTCTGCCTTTAGTTGATGCTCTTATCCAGACTGTACCAAATCCTGACTTATAATGAGTGAGTGAAATGAATGTACTATTATAGGACAGCTGTCTCACCACTGGGTCCCTTGTTTATATGGGTTATTTTGCCTCAGAGCCTGCAATGATACCAGAAATAGCAGTAAAGACTTATTTTTAGTCTGGTTAGGAACATACATTGGAGCACTGTTGGCCGACGGTCACAGCCCATGGGTTAATAAGTGTTAGGTAAAATTAAGATGACCTGCTGTCAACAGCAAGCCACTTACCCTGGTAGGCAGTGGCACATTGATCCACAGTGGTAAGAGGGACCCTCTCCAGTTACATTTCATCCTAGACATCTCTTAAACGTTTTGCCAGTGTCAGTGCACTTTGAGTGCTCCCGGTGAAAAGATAATCACAGCGATCAGTGTTCTTTAAGGCTTGACCAGTCACAATAATCTGTTCACATCAACGATTGTGCACTCACTTGTGCCTAATGGCTCTTAAGTTCCCTTGCCCTACAGCCCCCTTGCACCTCCTGACTCACAACCCGCGAGCGCCCAGGCTGATCAATTAAAACGACTTGAACATTTACAGGCCCATCAATAAGCAGTCCCCCATGGCTCAACAGTACCTGTTGAAGTGTCTGGATTTGGCTTATGTGCAGGGTCACTTGTTTCCGATCAATGCACCTCAATGTCACAAACAAAGCTAATTCACAGCCAGGCCATAAACAAAGCAAATTTGTTGTCAGGGATCAATTAAGGTACCTGAAAGCTAAATGTTGATTCACTTTAGCTGTGTCTATATCTTTCTGAGGAGTAATAATGGATAGTCTCTGAAGAATTTATATATCTCAATCCATAATACATTATTGCATTGCAAGTACAATATACAGCCTCTTATAGCTGTTGTGGCTAAAGATAAAACAGTACTTTATCTTTATCTGACCATAACACAGTCAACATCCAGGACTTTAAAGTAACTGCTCTTCATGATTATTTTTCTCAGTATCTAGGGTGATCATTACAGTGCAGTTTGTTATAACCCAACATGTAGTGGACGATGCATATACTCACTATACACAGGCTACTATATATATTGTGTTCCCCCATTGCTTCAGAAGTCATTGCTATAATCTTTGATTCTTCAGTATCTTTGTGCAGAAACCCATATTATAAAACAGAGTAAAAATCACATTTTGTTCAAACATAACAAGTTTCTTTTTTTTTTTCTTTTCCTGAGACATGGAATATGGTGCTATGTTTACTTACAGTCTAATTCAGAATTTTTGTGAAGCGCATTTATGAAAAAGATCTGATGTATGACTGTTGTAGAAATAACAGTAACATTACAGTAAGAAAAAAGATACATTGCATTTGCATGGGAAGCGTGAGCCGTATTCACAGATGAGATTGAAGTTGATGCTATAAATGGCCCAAACAGCTCCCTTAAGGGAGCCTTGGTTGACATGTGTTACTAAATCTTATGGAGATGCCATATGCCTCTGTAATAACTATTGGGAATGCTGACCTCTGAAGACACTGAAGTCATCCAAAACTGATCAGATTTGAGAGGCAGATGCAGAGACTACAGGTTCTAGACAGTTTGATAGTACCCTGATTTTTGCTATTCAAACATTTCAATTTTCAAACAGCGTCACAGATAATGTGCCAGAAGTAAAACCCAATGGCATTGTTAATGTGTGTGTGTGTGTGTGTGTGTGTGTGCGTGTGTGTGGATATTTTATAGCAGCTTTTGACTGTTTGGAGATAATTTTGACTATTTGGGGTTTTTACATTTAGCAAGAAACAGTTGCCATTTTTTGCATTGCATATACATTTTACATATGTTTATTTTGTTCAGTGATCCAAAGTAAAAGTGCATGCTGATCAGGTCCAGCCTGTGTAACTGACACTATGGAGCTGGTTGTGGGTGGATACACTTGCCTGGAGCGTGGGGTCATGACATTGACATACCAGCTTCTCTGTCCTCAGAAGTGAGTGACAGGAGGAGGCAACTCGCTGATGGCTTTCACGTGGGAATCACAGCTTGCAGCAATATTAAAACAAAAACTTCTGCAAGACTTTGTGGGAAAATTCAATTGTGAGTTTTTTGGTCCCTTAATGTTTCACTTAAAGTAAACTGCTGTCCAAAGTTTATTAGTTCAGATAACATTTTTGTCCAAAGAAAAGAACAGCTGTGTTTTCAGTCCTGGCCACAAGGTCACTCAATAGACATCAGCTAAAAATAACTTCTTCTAAAATTACTTGTCACAGCAATTGTTGAACCACCAGATGCACGGTGTATTATTAATTATTATCAAAGGTATCAGTCATTCTTTTCACCAGGCAGATTATTTCACTGATTAAGCTAATTTATTGAGTTGATTCTTAATTCACTCTGACTACTGGAAAGAAAGAAGAAGACAGCATATTATCGGTGACATTTGGCAAAAACAGAAAGCTTCAAAGTACCTTCTTCTTAGCAGTGTTTGACAGTGAAAGCGTCAGTGGTGTCAAAGTATCTGCTTTGCTGTCTTGAACCATTGTGCAGCGCTAATCAGTTTGTGAGCATTTGGAACTTCTCCTGACTACTGAGCCATACAATCTGCACACCTCAAAGACACCTTTCCTATGGAACAGTGGGGGGCTGCTCGCTTTACAGTTTGTAAGTTCTTCACTGAGTCTTGTGTAGAAGTTTGCGGGCTTATTACTCAAGGGGGGGTCTTCAGTGTTTTCCTAGCATGTCCCATGGGTGTCTTTTTCAGCTGTAATGAGGCCTCCTGGACCAGAAAGCTCTCTTTAAAACAGGGAGTAATGAGTCCTTGTTGGCAGAGAGAATGGGGATTTGCACTACTCAGTGGAAAGGGAAGGTCGCCGAGAGGAGTTTTATTTTGGGAAACTGTCTTGTTTCTGAACCAAACAAAGCTTAAAGGGAAACACTACAAAGTCCTAGTCCAGGAATTGGCTATTGTGGTCTAAAGGAAATTCAACACCTTCCAACGTGGATTTGACAGCTTATGTCCCGGCACTCACCCTGATGGCAGAAGTTATTATAGTTGGCAATATCATTTCGCAATAGAATTTTCATATAGTGCTATACTTTGTTGAAATGCATGCATTCCATTGGATGTTGAAGGGAGCAGACTAATCCGAGCCTCGGGCAAATGTTGCACACTGGTGTAACTTCAATCAAACAAGAAACAGAGGAGAACAGATCACTCACATGTCAAACATGGCTGCATCTCAGCTTGTGCTTTTTCAAGGTCACCAGTAAGGCATGTTTTTCCAATGAGAAAAGTGATTGCATTTAGAGCCTGGCAGAAATTCATATACTACTATACTACTTAAAATTAAGAAAAATATAATGACAATTTTCTTTTTATCTTACCATATGTAATTTTTTGATAGAGGTGTCCTTTACCTCCTTTTTTTCCCCCTAGCTCTGCTTCAGAGTTGGGTCACATAATCAACAACCTTTGTGTCTGAGTCAGCCAATCACGTCAAGTGTGGATAAAATTTTAAACTATTTCAAAACTAGTACTAGCTTCAACCTCAAAATGGGTTCTTGTACTACACTGACCCAGAGTAGAGGAGATTGAGAGTAGCACCTGCTAACCTGGGGTTAGGTGGAGAGGCCAGGCAGTTTGCGACTGCCTCACGTCATCCCTCTTCACCAGTAATAGCAGTCACACAGCCTGCCACCATGACACATCCAAGCATAATTGGCCCTGACAAGAGGGCAAATCATCAACACAGGCCTGATAAGCATTACAGCCAGATGACAGCGTACAGAAGTGTATTAGCAACAGTGTGACATATCACATTACCACTGTGAATATAATAAAGGAGATACTAAACACTATGGCAGCTTCAATGACCAGCCATTTCTTCTTTCTTCTGTCAGGCCATTATGCCCCATTTACCACAGCTGATAAGTTGCACCTAAACTGTCACCTTGGATGTAGATGCATACACGCAGCAGAAAGGTATTAACCATTTGGTGGTGGATAAGCAATTAATTCATGTCATGGATTGAGCCATTAATGTTGTAACAAGGTAACCACTGTCTTAGGTTAGCATGTGTTATAGGAAGCCTGATGCGATTCACAACTCCTCATAATTGTATACTTTACTTTCAAAGGAAATCATTGCTCAGAGAGAATGTCATGCAATTCATTTTTAGTTTGCACGGCTGGCCTGGTAGTCATTCATCAAACATAGGATACTCTTTTTCATCATTCATCTAAATCTATTAAACCTTATGTAATTTAAAATCCACATATCATTGCATTGTATATACAATTCTGCTGTAATTCAGTTCATGCATAGAAAACGTTTTTGCAACATAACTTTTTTAATTTTTTGTTGCTCGTGGTCTGTGGCTATTGCCAAACTTACTTTGATTGGAGTCTTTATGACAGACTTTAGAGGCTGATTTGTGACATGCAGACAGTGGAAAATCCATTTCCCTTAATTGTTTTACCACTTGTGTTAAAGGCAGCGCCATGTGTAACTGAAGCCCTCAGATACTGGGACAGGTCTTGAACCTGATAACTTGTACATGTTTTATAGCTGTTACATTATAAATTATTTCCACAGACTGAGGCCTTGAGGGATCATATTCTCTCAGCTTCAGTTACTGGTAACATCTTTTAATGATATTAACAAATTTGCAGCTCTAGTGTTTCAGCTTTATCTGGGAAATCTTAAACGGCTCCATGGTAAATACTTGGTTATGATATTATCAGGCACAGCCCATTGTGTGCTGGGTGGATCATATGGCTATTAAAAGTGGGCCAGCGGTGGTAATAACTAAGCTCATAAAGGCCTGTGTTGCTGCCTAACAGCCTGCCTGCATTTCCTGTTGTAACAGTGAGATATTGGCTAGAGAAGCAGGAAAGAACAGCCATTTTAATGGTGGCAAAAGCTGTTTTTTACGATTTATTTTTCATGGCTCTATGGCGCTTTGTTAAACCTCTCATTAACCTCGTTTTTAACTTCCTCTGCCACATCTGATACAGTATTGTATTTCTGCTAAACTTCAATGGTGCCATCGCTAATGAAGCCCTCAGAAAAAAAGTGTATGCCCAAATAAATGTGTTTTAGGGTTCACTCTTCCACAAGCCTTTTTGTAATGTTCAATTAGCCTCACACTGTTTGTATAGATTCCTTGGGCAAATTGAGGCCATTCATTATTGGCTGTACATTTACCTTGCCACTTCTTCTCATTAGTTCCATATGGACCATAATGTTTCCACGGCAGTTGCCAATAAGGTAAGGTGTGGCTATCTGAGGATAAAGTGCTCTGTAATATAGAATTAATTCATATCATTATAAATCACACTGCTAGACTTATGTGATCTAGTTTCATTGAGCAATAAAATACAAGTATTGCGGTAATCAAAATACCACCAGGACTGGCTCATTTGAACAATCTGCTTTCATACAAATGAGGAGGCATATTTAAACGCACAAGTAAATTAGTGACATATTGTAATTGTAAACGTATTCCATTATTTTAACATTTAATTCAATCATACATATTAGATTTAAGTTTATAGGACATTTAATCTAGACAAGTAGAAAAAAAAGGTAATGCTTATCTCTTATACATCTGATACTAATGATGATCTACATGGAATAATGAGCTGCCAGATATCATTCCAAGGAGCTATGCAGAATTGTCCTACCTCTGCGGCCACACAAGACATGACACCTTTTAATCCCGGCACGGAACTATGCCAAAGCCCATTTTATCCCAAAGACAGGGGAAGGGATTTGCCTCCACTAATGGAGTTCAAAGATTGCAGCATGTCAGATGAGAAGTCATGGGAAGTGACTGACAGCACAGGGAAGAAGTGAGGAAGGGTATTGCTATAAGTGCTCGCATGTTGTTTAAAGGGGATTAGCTACCATCACTCATCAGCTACTGCCGGTATTTTTTTTAAACAATTCTGACTTTCAATAGACTAAACAAGTAAGATAGGGAAATGTTGCACAAAAGCACCACAAAATCAGACTTGGAGAGGCACAACAGCATCAGTCCATATAACTATTTATCAGGGATGACAGTTTGCAAATATCTCAATCTGGGGAAAGCCACTTGGGGTGACACTGAGGAGTGCCGTGAAATTGGAGGAGTCAGCAGCCAGCATTTATTTCATCAGGCTTTTTTCCAATGAGGTATAATCGCCTGACAGCATGAGGTTGTGGTGGATATGTCATAAAACCCCACCTAAACCCATTCGGCACAGAAGTGTACAGACTAATGAGTGTATGCTCCAAAGGAATAAAATAATGACAGGGAATAAACTAGTAAGCTGTACCAGAATCCTGCTGAGGTCTAAATGTTATATTTCAACCATTATGTCCCAAGACCTCAAGACCGCAAGATTTGCCTTATTTGAGCATCTGCATTTTCTCTGTGCATACTAAACTACGGGTTTTGTTTTGTTGCAGTGACATCATGTGACTGCCAAGTGGCTACTGTATACGTCCAGCACACCAACCACTAACCCCACCAAACCCATCTTACCCTCCACTGTGGGGTATACAAATCAGTCCCAGTTTTTGGATTTAAGCTGTGTCAGAGCCAGTGACTTCCATGAGGCATTGGATTAGAAGGGAAGGGAAAATCAGTCTGCCAGCAGGTATGTGCAGCTGAGCAATACAGCTGTACAAACAATATTAAACAAACAGGGGAAATATTTTCAAAAGGAAGCCAGTAATTCACCAAAAAATCAAGGGGAAGGTGGGGAGGAAGACACAATGACTGAATTACTTGCAACTGAACCTCCACCCCGTGACCCAATCATTTCCAACATGCTTCTTGTGGTTTAACCACAGCCATTTGGTGCTTTTCACTGTACTCATGTGACACTCTCAAACATAAATATGAACTAAAAAGGCACCTTTTAAAATGCAATTTTAGTAAGTGCAGGCACATGTTGAATCACAGGACTATTCTTTGTAATTGTCATTTTAGCCAACTCTGACCTCTAAATGAGGTCTGGAACCAACTGATTTCATCAGCAACAGCTGTATTTTTTCAAAACTTCTAAAATGCAAACATTCCTGAGAAGCTCATATTTCTGGCCACTTGCACATGGTAAGACCTTTCTGGCTACTTTTAGTTTCAAGTGGTATTACGTTGACCTGTTTTTTTATTGAGCATGACAGTGTGCCCAAGGAAACCTGCACACAAGAATTTAGATATCATCATCAAGGTTAGATGCAGCATTCAAGGTAGAGGGCTTCTGCCTGTGAAGGAATGGATATCTCATCAAAAGGCAACTTTCAAAAACCCTCCCTTATGAAAATCAAGTTTTTAATCTTATTAACCTGTCCATTTCATCATTAACCTGTGTTTTTCATATGCTACAAAATGTATCAGGAGTGAATTGAGCAGTCAACACCATGGCCAAGTTTTTTTTTTTTTTTTTCCCACTCTGAAACTGCAGTGCGCCAAAGACAAGATAAAAAAAATCCAGATTCAGACAGCAAGGGTTATGATGTCATAAATCTAAGGGACCAATCCTATCGGCTGATGGCATGGTGCTTTCCAAATCATTAGCACCAGCCCTGTTGGTTGCTTGAGTGTTTTATTTTAGAATATCAACAAGACCAACTCAAAATGGCTACATCACGTGACCAGTATTCCACTATTAGTGTAACCAAGAGATTTACTGGAAGAAAAAAAATACATGGGTAGATTATCTGCTGTATGGCACAATTTTCATGAGTGTCACTACAGGGTCTTCCTGGTTCCTTGTACTCAGAGCTATCCCACAAGAGTGTTTTATTTACAAAAGATCAACAAAACCAACTGGAAATGGCTGCTTCACTTGAACAATATCAGTGCCACTAAGGGATTTGCTGAAAAAAAAAAAAAAAAAAAAAAAAATAGATGGATCACATGCGATACAGACTGTGAGCCAATATGCAAGCAGGCAGGAGGTGGGCAGGGACTATTTGCATGTTCATAGATTCACACATACTAAATGAAGGCAAAGTGTAGAGTTATATCTAAGCCTTTGGAAGGAATTAAGCGATGTTTTTATGGAAATCTAAATATGTAATATTGATGAACAGAGATGATTTTTTTAGGGGTTAATAAATGGCCAGAGGGAGACTTTAAGATCTGCTAATCTTAGCAAAATATATGGCTTTTCAAGATCAGGAATTTCCAACAAATATGATCAGAATGGCTGGCAGTATCTAACTTATAAATAGAGTGTACAAAGAGGAGAGAGATTTTTCACAATTGTTTTGTAGTGAAAAAAAATATATATTATCTAACATTATGCATTTGACCCTTTAATGGATACTCACCAAGGTTAAGTAAAGGTATATCAAGGAGTGGAGGTTTGGAAAATGAATCATCTGGCCAAGGAAAATTTTCCCACTACTCTGCATCAATAATTGAGTAAGAAATTACACTAGTACTTTCTATGTGCTTGGTAGGTAGGTGCTTGGATGTCTAATTATATTGACTTTAAAATACTATAGTTCATGCACAGAGATACTGTGACTAAGGAAATCCTTGAACAAAATGTGTAATTCATGCACTGATTGAGCCACTACCGCGAGCTTCTCCCTGGTCAGTGAATACCTTGCACCATCCTTGAGCTAGAGCCCAGAGCTTTCATTTATGCCATACTGTCTGGTGAATGAGCGCAAAATGTAGTGTGTCCCTTATGCGTGGCTCCTGCGTATTTGTCTGTCATATTGTAATTTCTCCAAGCAACGCAAACAGTGATATGCACCAACAAACAAACAAGCAACCCAACAAACACACAGAGCCCAGGCTTTTATAGAGACTTCCAATCACCTAATAATTTGCATACCAATATACTTTTCCTACAATTTCTATAAGGAGATGGATCAAACAAATTAAAATGTCTTACCTGCAGCTATAGAATCAGTTGGCATGTATCCTAAAAAGCTGAAATGTTTCCAACAATGTATTTTGCGGTCTGCAACTCACTCCCAGGTTTGATATTGAGATTGACTGATGTGTAGTGAGAGCCTCCATATAAATGGTTTCTCTATAAACGTTAATGAGAAGCTGAGTTGAAAGCGAATAACCTTGCTGGCATTTTCCTAACTCATGTGATCACACCATTTTATGTTAAACTGGAATAATTTTGTAATCCATTTACTGTACACTCACAGGTTAGTTTTATGCCACATTGTGTGTACATTTGCTACATCCTTGAAACCCATAGTGACAATATAACCAGAGGAAGTGTTAAGGCAAAACGAATATATTAGATGCATACCAATCAAAACACAGTTATGAGCACGCTGAATTTACCATATGAAATTAAAAGTAAGCCTATAATTTCAATCTGTTCATGCCATATATACAGTTTAAAGTGAGGTCGAACATGTAGCACTGCACAAGATTTCCAAATACTGCAAGAGCAAGGCTGATGTAAAACATACCATTTATGAGGTGCTGTTTGTGTGGTGATACTTTTTAATTGCTTCAGACAAATTTGTTTTGAGACAAGCATCAAATTCAGAACATTAAAGTGGATTTCAGCGGATGAGCACGTAAAAGGCGTGTCCTCGGGGAGCACTGTGATGTGCTGGTAATGAGTGGAGGTAATGAAAGACTTCACACAGACAGATGTATCCATTTAAAATAGTAATAACTACAGTTAAGATGGCAAAGAGCAAATTACACACAACTTTCATTAAAGCACATGTTTATCCAAACTCTGCAGGGACCTGTCATTTTTACTCAGTCCCTGGGAAGCTCAGGGAGCTCCTGATGACTATCATTGCCCCTCAAACAAGGTCAAAATTGTGATAGTGTCAGGATAACATGTGCTACTGGGTACTGTACCCTGAGACCAGGCTGTGCTCACTGCTTCATGCACAATACATCTTATGCTATATAAAATAAATGCATATCAATTTAAATTAGTTAAACTAAGCATCTATTCTGAAATTCTTTCTCTAATATGAAAATGATAGGTCATGACTGTATCATCTAATAGTCTTTCTCTCGGTATGATATTGCACCAATCTAATACTGAGTCATCATCAAGAAAAATCAGTAAACTATCATGCACATAATTATAGCTCCATTTTAGAGTATATGTGATACAGTGTATGAAGGTATCAGACAACACAATGTCAGACTTGGAAGATGATAGACGAACAGTATCCTTCGTAAAAAGTGAACTTGAGTCCCAACTGGTCATTTGCGGCCCCGTCTGCATGCAGAGCATGTATGACCTAGAGGGGGTGTGTGTCCATCCATATGGATGGTGCGTCTGGTGGCTGACAAGGTAAATGACACTTTATAGAGCTGTGCCCCTCATCAGGCCGGTTGTGTGTGCTGGTGTGTAGGTTAGGCCCAAACCCTTCACCTCTTGTCTGTTGTTTCAGGTACAGACTGCCAGTGAATCACTAAAGGTCAATAGACTCAAATGACAGAGCTGAACAGTTCTTCATTTGGCTCTGATGGAGAGTGGAGAGCAGGTTAAAGACAAGACTGTTGTTCTACAGCACTGCTCCTTACCTGAGCAATCATTTGTGCCATGTAATTCCCCTGGCACTGTACCACAGAGATGCTTCCCAGACAGCTGCGTAGCTCTAAAGGCCTTTGTTGTGGAGTCACATGAAGTGATGGATGGTGCAGTATTGAATGAAGATGAACCTCTTCCTGTGTGTGAGGAGGTGTCTATGTGTGTTTGTGCACTCAGCAGTGCTGCCTCTTACATGTCTTCTCCTGGAGGGTCCAGCCATTTATCCTGATTTAGTCTGGAGTGGTAACATCAGTACTTCCCCTTTGTGCCGGACAGAGACTGATATTCAGCCCCTCAAAGCCCTGGTGCCTTTCGTCACAAATCTGTAGTGTAAAACTGTGAAGAATGGTGTTTGTGCGAAACTTTGAAGAATGGTGTGGTGTGTGTGCAAGAGAGAGAGAGAGAGAGAGAGAGAGAGATGGAGAGAGAGAAACCGTGTGAGTAGATGAGTGTGTCTTTCTTTGTGAAAACTGTTGCCTCTCACAGTCAGCATGCACATAGATAGCCTGTGCCAAAGCAGTCCTTCCCACGCAGCTAATGGTTGGGATGTGGAAATGAGTGTCTGGCTGGGGCGGTGGAGGCAGGGGATGTGTTAATTGAAAGTTAGGATCACTTTGTGGCCATTACAAGGAAACCTGAGATGTGTTAACGCAACAGAGTTAGGCAGCACCTGCTGTCGCTGGCTAATTGTGTTGGGTTTGGTCATGTCTGTCAGGACCGAGCTCCCATCACACATTGCCTCCAGTTACAGCTGTATTATTGCCAGAGTTGACATTACAGCAGCAGCCACAGGGGAGTTGGAGCCAACCTGCGACCTCGCTGCTGCGGCTCAAACTGATGGATCCTCAGAAGCCAATATAAATCTCAGTTGTTATCATTTTGCCATTTGGGGATTTTATTTTATTGTAAATGCATTTTTTTTATCTTTATTGGATATTTATATTTAGATTAGATATTATATACTCTATCCATACCACTGAGGAGTGCATTTTTCAGCAGATTCATATGCTATACATTTGAGGTTTTCCTGTATTGACTGACTCAAGGAAGCTGCGGTAGGAGAGGAAAAAAGGGACCTGTGTGTTTCAAATTCATCCTCACTTACATATGCATCAGTCACAAACCAAGTGTGCTGTGCAGATGACTCGCTGTGGAGGCATACTGTGCTTTTGAGGACCTACTAGGGGCAGCAATGTATAATCTGATTTAGACTAGAGCAACCTCCTATTTATTTTTAATTGTCCCACTTTAGCATTTAAGAGCTATTGATCCCCGGAAAAGCATTAAGTGACAGAATCACTATTACTGTTAGTGCTCCCTGCTTGGGGAAGGCACATCAAAGGACATTTTAATGTCACTGACTTTCTGAGGGAATTTGAAGCCCGGTTTTGAACAGGCGAGCCTATGAACGGAAAGGACACACAATAGACAAATGCAGAAATAAATGTGAAGGCAATTTGCAGCTAATCAAAGTATAGCTGGGAATTGATTTTGTAAGTGAATGTTTGTAGTTCATGGATTTCATAAAACAACAACATTCAGAAGTCAAATGTTGAGGTCTTGGTTAATCCTGTATGTTAGTGAATATACATTGTTATTCATAGATATAGCAGAGATACAGATAGATAGATAGATAGATAGATAGATAGACATATACATAAATAGCAATAGAAAGAGAAAGAGGGAGAGAGAAATTATATCAGGACATATACTGTGAAACATTGTAGTGATAATGTTTTCTTTGTGCTCTTATAATTTTAAAAACTTAGTCCTTCATTTGTCCACGGCATATCACACCTTTAATCTACTCAAGGCTGGTTGTTGAACAGTCGCCTTGCATCGACTCCACTGACAAAATATGTCCCTTTCAAGTGAGACCTCCCCCCTTCTTCTGCCACCATCCCCAGATGTTTTGATTAGCAGCGACTCGTATGCTGGTCAGATCCCGGGATTAATGATGGATAATTTGCCTAAGGTTGGCACGGCGCACCGCCACGCTGCCAGCCTTTGGATGCCATATGGGCAGAAGCAGCTGTTTTCATTACTCTCCCTTGCCCAGATGTGTCAAACAGGATGCCGACTTCAATCCGCAGTCTTGCTGGCACTTGGTGGGGGGTGCTTTCTACTAGCTTGGCAGCTAATTACTTTAATGTAGCCGAGGATGGAGGCCCTGCGTGTTTTTTAAAGGCCTTTTACAAACAGCTGAATGCCAGCTGTCACCTCTGTGCACAATGAGGGAAGATGGATAGGTAGTAGCTGAGTGTCTGATGAGGTTGGCCTTGGGCACAGACCCAGCCCAGACCAGGGGCAGCACAGCCTCTGCACAGGAACAATGGGAAGGTCATCCCAAATACACGCTGCTGAGCCACATGGCTACAGCACCACGTTGACACCTCTCAGTTCAGTAAAATCTGTATTTTCAGATCCGACCTTCTCCATGACGCCCATGTTGCTATGTTTGCCCTCACCTCACCCAAAAGCTACTGCGGAGCTTCGTTCAATGAAGTGAAGCTCTGAATGTGGTAATCTGAGCTGTGGAGATACAGTGCCAAGTCACAGCAAAGACCACACACAGGATAAGCTGGCACAGGAGCAGAGAACGGCAAGTGAAAACAGAAAGGAGGACGCTGCCAGAATGTCAGCTGGGTCTTTACATGAGATTGCACACATCATGGAACATGTGTTCAAATTGTCCCATTTCCTGCTGAGCAGCTCTGTTTTATTGTTCAGTGATAAATCCTCAGATTTGTCACAACTGCCACATTTTTCATTGTTCATGCTTGTATAACACCAACGTCTTTAAACTGTGTATAATGTGCTTTGATGTGATTGACACCAGTCAGATAAAACCTCTTCTTTTACTGGGACATTGACACATGTCAAACGGCTTGAATAATACAAATAATAGTTCAGTGCACTCAATCAATGTCATCATTGCAGCAGCACAGGACATCAATAAGTTTTCATTATGTTGAGATGCCATGTCTATATTATCACTTTAACAGTGCCCAACAGCAAGAGCTGTATGTCATCATCATAGAAGGGTCAACAGCACCTGTCTAAGGCTTTGATATTTTTATCAATAAAATTCCACGTTTCCACACCTGTATGTCCTTACATGTGTAATGATCAACAAGGGGTGGGCAGCAGTCAATACAGTATGATAGTTTCTTCCTGGGGCAGAAGATGATGAAAGCATTCTTTGTCCTGTGCCTGCAGACATCATGGTGCTGTAACGTGTGCTGTGACCCAGCAGGATGTTTTGTTGCCTCATAGGTCACTAGAGAGAGGTTTGATTCAAGCATCTGGAATTTGAGAGACTTTGTTTGGCTTACTGATAGGCCTAAGAACACGAGTGATTAAGGATAGTAACTACAGCAGTGCTTCCTTCCAGCTGGACCCAGCAGAATCACAAGGGTGTTGTTTTGCTGCTGTTGTTTTGGTTAAGTATTGATCTTAATGTTGCGCTTCGTGTTCAGCTTCCATTGGGAAAAGATGAGTAAAGAGAGCATTTAGTAAATCAAAAGATCTCCTTTTAAGCAAGGGTACTGCATACTTTCCCTCTCTCTTTTACCTATCTTCATATTTTGTGAGACATTTTGCTCAAATTACTGACAGCGCCTTAGGGGAGGAGAAGAGCGAATATTTAAACAGACATTATTATATATACAGATGCCGCTTTATTTCCTAGATGTACTTCATAATTCAAAGCGGAGTTTATTCATCATGGCGCCTTACACACTTTTCCATGTAGTGTGGGTCCCCTTCACAGTGCTTCCGTAGTCATGCTCACTTTTGGGCCTTAGCCTCTTCTCCCATAGGAACCCATTATCCTCCTTAACATATGCAAAAGCTCGCTGGATTGTGCATCATACTCCTTTGGGACTTGACACACTCGTATTATGAGGCTCATACTTCTGTGCGGGCTGCTCAGTGCTATTGTCGGGTGTGCTTCATTTAGAAAGCTCTCCTCACTCTGAGGCTTTCACAAAGAAAGTCATTATAAGTTTGAGTGAACATGAAGGGTCATGCATTAGAGAGAGACATTGTGTCTCGACATGAGTTTGAGCATATTGAAAATTCTACAGTTTAATGAAAGACTGGAGATTGCACATGCCTCTTAATTATCAGGACATATTCCCTATTTATCTATTTATTAGTTCAGAGGTGTAACAAAATATAGCTGTATGAGCTGGCATTTTTTTTCTTCTAAAACTAAAAAGGCTTTTTTGTTTTATTCACCAAAAGACCAATGCATTTTTTTAAGGAAGCACAATGCTATAAATATTTTTAATTAGATTTTAGGACACACAAAATGTAGCATTTTTTTGTTGTTGTTGTTTTTTTCTCATCATCACGTCTGTTCTAAAAGCATACACTCAATAGAGATGGGGGCACCTCAGCAATGCTTTGATTTCAGCTATGAAATTTTAATTTGAAAAAAGAAAGGAGGGAACATATTGCGCTCATTCAAATCTAACTTTGTTCCCTCAAACTGGAAGATTGGATTTTCTTAATTAAATTATCCCCCTTGTTCACATACTCAAGGGGGCCATTGGCTCAAGGCAGTGAGAAAAATGTGTCTGGGTTTTTGGATGCACGGCTGGCATAATGCTGGTTTGTGAAGAGAATGAAATGTTTTGTTCTGGTTGGACTCCTTTTTTCCATTCCATTTGGACTCCTTTTTTCTAACTGGCCGTCCCTGCTTTCTTCTGTGCTCCTCTGTGTTGTGCCAGCATCAGCCCTGAGCCTCTCACCGAGAGAACGCTTTGATGTGTCCCCACTGTGCCGCCGCCCCCCTGTGCCCTGATTGGTGGATAGCAGGCGGGGCTGGCGGGGCAATGTGGGAGTGGATGGGGGATGAAAGCGAGCGGGGCAGCGAGGGGGCACCTGCACACAGAGCCTAGCCTGTGTGTCTGCTTCATCTTCAACTGCTTCCCTTGACCGCAGGCTGAACTCCTGTGTCAGCGTCCATCACACGGTCGCTGTGACCTCCCTCTCTTTCTCTTTCTCTCTCCCACTCTCTCACTCTCTCAATTTATTTCCTCTCTCTCTCCCTATGTCTCTTCTTCTTCTTTCTTTCACTCGCTTTTGTCTATCTCTTTCCATAATGTGTTATGAGAGAGTAGGCAGATGACAGGTGAATATTGCTGAGGGAAGTATTAAGTGCAATATGACATATAATATATATTTTTTTCTTTTCCAGAATGATCGCGTCCACACATAACTAGAGTTTTTTTATATATATATATATAATGGTGTTAGCCTCTTACGTTGGTTCTCATTTGTTAATAAGGGTAATGACTAGAGTTTGAAAAAAATATGAAATATTAAATCATGTCAATAATCATCCAGTTTGAGGCCGATGAACAATATCCTACTACATCTGTCCAACTATAAGGTTGCTCTCCTGGTTCTCTGTTCCGTGGGAATTTGATTAACCATAAACGATGCATTATGTCATTCCTATTTGTGCCATTTAGCACTGCCAGAAGGTCAGAGCAAACGGACCCCTTTTGCACTTTTATTGAGATGTCTCAGCAATAAGGGTACTGTTTCAGCACAGCTGTATGCCAAGACAGGCCCATCAGCAACAATGACTGTCTCTGTGCCATCACATTTCAGACATCACTGTCCAGAGGAAAAGGGGTTTTGGTTGTATTCATGCCTGAAATATGGCTGGCTCAAGTTACTGATTTACAAAGCAAGGACAAAACATATTTAAATTATGGTGCCTCACAAAATATGTTCATACTGTACGCTGTAGGTCAAGCATTTTAATATGCAGTTATAAGATAGGCAGCAGTGCCAATTTCACAAAGACTAAGACTAAAACAAGATCTCAGTGGAATTTCTAGTGGTCCATGTCAAGGGACTGAATTTAATCAATGTAAAAATGCAAGATTATGTTTTTCTCCTCTCACTTTGTATTTTTCCAGTTTCTCCAGGTCCTCTAATTACAGTGATGATTTTGAACTAAGCTCCAAGGTTTGAAACTTTCTTTACATTTCATTCTATACATCTTACATTGCAGTCTTTACATATGCTTATACATTTGCGTGTCTGTGGAGTTATGTGCATGTGTTTCTCCTGGCATGTTTATGTGAATGCATTCAGGTCTGAATGTTCTGTACATGCTTGCATGCATGTGTGTGTGTGTGTGTGTGTGTGTGTGTGTGTGTGTTGTGTATTGGTGTGTGTGTGTGTTGTGTGTGGTGGTGTGTGCGTGTGTGTGTGCGTGTGTGTGTATCTTTTGCTTAGAGGGAGCTGTTGATGTCTCTTCACTTGCAGCACTGTATTTCCTTCCAGGCCAAGCCGGGTCATGACCCTGCTCTTATATGCTGCTGGTGTGCAGTCATGTCCCCGCTCTTTGGGAACACTATATGATTAAGATCTGTCTGCTTTTTAGAGCTGTTTGGACTACAGAGATCCTAGCTGACCCTGTGTAAATGCAGTTGTTGCAGAGGTGACCTGCTTGTAAATGAGGGTCATGGTTCAGGTGCTCGAGGTCACAGGGGTTGGCCCTTTTTGTGCATGAGGGCACCTCAGTGCCTGCCACTGCTTCGACCCCCAAATGCTGAACGTGCATTCGATTGTGTTAGGGCCAATAACGTATGGAGCTCCAAGGCAACAGAGAGGTCACCTCTGGGCCCGTTGAGATGTGAAAGGTGACAGGCAGCAGGATCTAAGCCAATAGAACTCAAGAGCATCTGTCCAGATGTCTTCGCAGGAGTGTTTGCTCAGCAATCACAAGGCAAGTCTTTTAAGAGACATGAGTACTTTGTAGATGGACAGGTATTTTCAAGGCCACTTGATACTGAATAACAGTGAGAGAATTGTGTTTATTGTACAGCAAATTATTCAAACAATATAAGTTATTAATGATCATTGCTGAAATAAAGTACCTTTCATCATTCTTTGTTCTCTTAAGCCGTCATTCTCTCACCAGACATTTGCAAAGAGCTTTGAAGGAATTGTTGAAGAAGTGTAATAAGACCTGCACTTCTGCCTGTGCTTGAGAATTTCAGAGCAAAGCATCAGAACGCACAGCACTTAGGCCAAACCCAAAGGCCGTGACTGGCGCAGCGTGTCCCCACATTAGCTCAACACAGCTCACTGAAATGGACTCGCCTGAGTGGAATGAAACCCATAAGGCACCATGCACACCATGCACACCATGCCAGGGGCGTTATCAGACAAAGATCATGGACGGCAGCATTCACTCAGAGCACCCAAGCTGCAAGGGCATAATACAGTATCTTGGGGGGGTTGTGAGAGTCATTGATAGGCTTAGGCTGTGTATTGTAGTGTCTCGCCTCCTTTAATCAGGTTTCCCAACAGCAAACACTGGGCGTCAAGTGATGCGTTCAGGCAGTGAGGCCTTTCAGTCAGGACAAAAGGTGGGAGAAGCTGTGGGACTCAGGGCCCGCCCTCTCATTCGGGAATGTCTCTCAGTTCTCCAGTGGAGCTCAAAAGGCCTTTGCCCTTCCAGCTGTAAAATTGGCTGACAGGGAGCCTCTAAAATCCCCTACTCCTGTGAGTCCACACAAGGCTGCAGCGTTTACTCTGATGGAGGCAACTAGGTTTTATCACAAACATATCAGACATCGGTAATGACTGAAAACAACAGTTTATGCATACGGGGGTTTATAAGGAGGTAGCATTGTGAACAAACTTTATACAACATATATTGCAATCCAATGCAAATGCAGTATTGTAATGCACACTATACATGCATATCATATGTATGTATGTATTTATTAAATATGGTGATGATGGATGATGGGATTACAGGACATGAAAGAAGAAAAAAAGGAAGGAAAAGGACAATTTAATTTGAAAAATTAGATGAAAAAAGCTACACAAAATTACATTGCACCATAATAATATTTACAGACTGGAGGAGTAGTCAAATATATAGACATGGAGAACATGTACTTAAAAGCAATTAAATATATTGACTTTTGATCAAATTACCATCACTGAAACATTTTCCATCTCTTTAATCAAGAGGCTGAATTATTCTTACACAAAGGATAAGCATGTAGTTCAGAATTCAGTCATATCACTTTTCATTTTGAAATGATTTTTTTTTTTTTTTTTTTTGGACAAAGGATGTTTTCTAGAAGAAGAAAAAAGTGTGGGTTACAACAAGTCATAATCTTGGTATTTGATTAATGGGTTAATTGGGTTTATTTCCAATTAGTTGATTTGTAACTGAATACAGCAAATGATTGTTTTCATGATCCAACACTGGGTCAAAATGCTGAAAAAGAAACTATGAAAACATATCCACTTACTTGTCTTGAACTGTCTGTCTCTTACTTTTTTTAAAAATAGAAGCTTTGGAAATATTTGACAGAAGCTGTTATACACTGCTTTACACCACATTACGCCACACTACTGTTTCAATTCTGCACGTCTTTGGGAAAAAAAATAGTATGAATAAATAAATGAATTGGACAGACAGACAACAAGCAATGCTGTTGCTAATGCTATGCTAACGTAATGTTGCTGTAACACTGACCCTCAGTGTGATGATGCCCTGCCACCCAGCAAATGGGTTGTTTTCAGCTGTGCAAGTGTGCATGCTGCCCAGCGTCAAACACCAACTGAAAGCAGTGTTTCTATTTTTTTCTTTTTGTTTTTTAATGCTTATTGCTTAGGACACAGGCTCAACTTTGACTTTCTGTTGCGTGGTGGTTACCTTTTTTCCAAATATAAACAAGAATGTACAGGAAGATGTATGCATAACTTTTTTTTTTTTTTTTTTAAATGACAATGAAATGTTGTTGAATGTTGGTAATATGTCAAATTTGCCTCTGTATGTGCCAGTGGCACTTCTGTCCAACATGGGCCAGTGTCCTTGTCACAAGCTTGGACCCCTCTGTGGCCCCCCAAAATGAGTCTGAAATAATAACCACAGAAACATCTTACTGTCATACTATACAGGTGGCAATATGTATTCGGAGCTTAAAAGTACAGTAACTCAAAAACATTTTCAAGTCCTGTGTGCCAAGGGAGTCTCAAAGGAGCATGAAGAAACCAGGTGAAAGATTGAATTCAATGAGAAAGAAGAGACACACAATCCAGTCCATATATGTGTTTACACATATATGCAGATGTAAAATCACATACAATCATATACATGTGAATACACATATGCAAGTAGTATATAGATATTACTTGTGCTCAATTCAGTATAAACTGGACTGACATCAACCTGACCCCCCATCCTGATCGTCTAGAGCCATCATCATGTACTAAGATTGAATATCTGCATTAGATTCAATACATCTATATACTGCTAGAGCAGCTGACTGTCTCTGGCTGTGTGAAAACATGACTATTTTTTTAACCTCTTTTACTACTGCCATAGTCACTGTGAAGGGAATTACACCACAGTACAGAGTTTAAAAGTGACACTATGAAGAAAAAAAAACAACAAAATGAGAACTGATTAGAACAGAAGGTGGTCTTTTCCAACCATTTGTAATTTATGAAATTGGCTAACGACAGGTTCGTGGCATAGGCGCCAGGACACTCTGAGGAGGACAGAGGAGGAGATGTGCAGTTGACACAGAGCACATCAGTCAGGGCCTGGCCATGTTGTTTACATGATTCATAAGACTCGCCTTTCATCACAGCCTGTGGCACTCTGTCAGGAAAAGAGAGAAAGGATTGCAACTTTGGCCCTATTGTTTAACAGCTCCCAAAGACGGAGGACACAGAAATTATTCTGAAGAGCAGGAGGCACACGGTGGAAAATGACCTTTAACTGCACTTCCCTTAGCTGAATCTCATCCAATTAGAGCACTGTATATTTTCCCTAATAGCGGCTGATGAGGCAGGGCGTATGAGCGAGCACGCCCGACCGGCGTTGCTATGCAGCGAGATGGCTGCTTAGCACCAGAGGAGCGCTAGGGAATAAGTGAGCAGAGAGCTTTAATTTGATAGGGTTAGAATCCTGCAGGCTCCAGGGTCGTGGGTCACCAGGAGCTCGTCTCACACTGAATATGAAGAAATCAGAAGTAAATTGCTTACATCTGCTGCCAGTGGCTGCGAAGGCTGTGATTGGCTCCCAGAGGTGTGCACTATCTCACGCAGGCAGCGGAAGGGGGCCTTGGTGCAAAGAAGGCTTGTAATTGGAGTAATTCTGCATTAATAGATGTTAAAAAAATCCTCCGAGCAGCTGGTTTGAAAAGCAGTGCCTTTATGAAATGTTTTAGGATCATGGGGGCGTTTTCTTTCTTTTTTTTCCACTCTCCTTTAAATGTCTGTGTTAGAGTGTTATCACAACAGCCTACTGCAAATACTCTGTCTCACTGATGAAGGCAATGATGGTGATGTCAGACAGGACAGCAGATAAATAAGGCAAACAAAACTGCCATGTGAAAAATACCATCCATCAACATTGTCCACAGGCTGGAATGAGAGGAAATAGCTTGTAATATTACTGGCCATGAATAATGTTACATCAGGTCAAAGTTTGAGATGCAGCATATTGCACCCTCTATTTTTCCCTCTATAGAATCCATACCATCTAGTTTGTTTGACTTGTATCCATTGTGATTACTGTTTCGCTGTTTTGCCAAGCTACAAATACTGTAGATTTTCTCTTGTGAGAGTGACACTGTGTAGTGGTTCATGTTTCTCATCACATCCTCTACTTTGGGATTGTGTCCAACAGAAAATGAGACAGGCTGTGAATTATCACAAATGCTCTGGCAAATGACACTTCATTGAAAGGTCTTTGTCACCAATTATGTGTCTATTAAGAAACAGTCAATCAGTCAATGTGCAAATAGCTAACCCTCCAAGGGCTCAGCTATTGACAGGATGCTGTCAATAGTCCATCTGATATGATTTAGCTTTGGAAGAACTATGTGCTCACCATAGACGCTTGACAATCCCAGCAGCCGCCTAGATGCTAACTTTGACTCTCACTAGTTTATTGACGAACAATTATTTTAATGAGGACTTTAAATGGAAATGTATTATTCACATCAGATTTGCTGAGCAGCTTGCTGTGTGTGCAGACCTTTTTATTACTAGGTCTTCTATACATTAAGCACTGGTCATTTCTTTGCTTAGCAAAATAAAAGTTTCCATATCAGATAAAAAGCAACCCATTTTCATGTTATGCGACACAAATGAACCACTTTCGTCTTTTCTTGTGCCCTCCAGGTCCGCCGCTTTATACAGCAGTTACATTTGACTAATGCAGAACGCAAATTGGGTGTCTGGCAGACCAAAAACATGAAACTGAGACCCTGTTAGTTACCGCAAATGATGGACACTAATATTGTGTTTTCACTATGTAACTGCAGTTGCACAGAGTATTCTATTCCAATCAAAACACTCGCTTCCTAAATGTTATTATGCTATGTTGCCATTTTGAGACAAATGACTGTAAAACAGCTCTGCACAAACACATCGTATTCACTGGCTCACTCTGATTTCATAGAGTCTGAGTAATGTAACTGACACACTTGAGATAATGAGTTTTCTTACAATACTTATGCCTTGGAAAGCAACTACACACGATGGTGATATTTTATTTATTTATGAATTTTTCATTTAAAATTAGAATTCAAGTGAATGCCTATTGCAAGATTTTCGTACCACCGAGAGTTTATTTATAATTCCAACAGAATATACCTTTTTTATTTTTAGAAGGCATTCACTGTTTTGACATCTGTCAACAGATATGCAGAAATGAGAAAAAAATACATGCGTACCTGCGTATGGGTGTCGGTGCATACTGCCTGCTGCTTTCACACACTCTTCCTGTCAAGGACTGACTGGATTGTCAGTGAGCAAATTATAAAATGAGTGACAATTCTGTGACATTACGTTTGCCTTAACCAGTCAGCTGGTTACAGTAGCATTCACTCATGCTCTTACATAGCCTGATGGATTATCAAACATAGCCACTGAGTATGGCCACAGGGCACACACTGATAATATGTCTCAAATACAGTTATTCCTTGCCATGAAATGCATGTGATTTTCCTCAGCTATTGCCATTAGGTAGATAAGTGCATCTTTTCAATTTGCCCAAGCTCACAGGAGACTCTTTATGCTCAGGATAGATCAGACTTGCAGTGAGCGAGCTGAGGACCTGATAGTCCTCAACTATCTACCATAATTACCATGACAGACTCACTTAAGCTTCTCCTCCATCTAGCAGCATTACTGACAAGGATAGATTCTTGTTGGGTGTAATAGTCATACACCACTAGAAAAACTAGATGCGGCATACTATGTGTGCTGCATGTTACAGCACACTGTACTGCATCAACCATTTTGAAATGTGCTAGAAAAATGTGGGTAGATTGAAAGAATTCCACTGGGATGCTGTTTAAAGACAACTAGGACCTATATAAATTAGTAATATTCACTAAAGAGAGGCAAACATTTTGACATCTCTATCTTTGCATGTTTGCACATAAACAGGTATTAAACCCACAGATGTAAAAAACAAATATCAAAACAGAAACTTTGAAATACACTTTTTAAATATCTCTCCTCAAGAGATTTTCATAATGTTCTCTTCCATTTAAAGGTTTTTTTTTCTCTTCAAGCAGAAGGCTCCACTATTCTGATTCCTTTTTGCACATTTGACTAATAGTTCCCATATCCTTATTTCTTATGTGATTTGTGAGAAAAATAAATAGATAATAATTAAAAGCAGAGTACTCTCCAGCTCATAAATCAGTGGTGGGTGTTCCAGCTGAGGTGGCTCAATAAGCTTTCCCTTAAACATTGGCCCATGGTAATGGGAATATCTGAGGGTCAATCGGGGTTAGGCAGTCTTCCTCAACAGGAAATGAGCTTTTGGTGGGCTGTGTTCCCAAGGTAATGAGCAATGTGTGTGTGTTTAATCTTAGCTAATATTGTTATAATAACTAGATAAATTATTAAAAACAAGCAAATGGTAACATTCTAAAGACCACCAGTGTGACTTGACTTTGTTGCCTTACCTTACAACTTGCAGCAGTACAGCAGAGCTTCATTGTGACACATTGTAATTATGCTGATTTAGGTGGAAGGACCATTTGGTGCCTTAACAGAGCCAATGACGCCTAAGATGTGCAACTAGTTCTTGTGAGGGGGGTGGAGGTGAACAAGGTCTCCAAAGACCTCAGATGTAACCTCTGTTTTTTGTGGTGGTGGTGGGCGGAGGGTGGGGTGGTGGTGGTGGTGGTGAGGGAGGGGGGTGGGGGGGTGGGGGGGTGAAAGGTCATTGCTGTATGTGCAAACTCCTGCTTTTCTAGTGTGCTCCCTCATTATATTCCTTGATGTCTATTTTTCCATGTTTGTCTTCTACTTATTCATTTTATCCGCACAGACGGAGCAGTCAAATTTTTGTTCTTTTGATCCATTGCAAGGTCATTGTTGCCTAGATTCTGTTGTACGGTGCTATTGGTGAGGGGTATGAATTTCATGTCTTAGTATGCAAATGAGTGCTCCATATTGTATAACCACATGCATCTGGCATGATTGTGCAGGGTGGGACAAATTGTCCTCAGCCAAGGTATTTTGCTACTCAGCAAAAGCTAATGCTGAAGAGTGGATCCCTTTTTGCAATTACCATGATAAAGGTGAGGAGGGGGAGAATAAATTGTGAAATTAGGAACTTCTGTTTGCATGGCATAAAATTTCCTGGGGCTTGTATGCAGATGAGACTTACTCCAGAAATCACAGAATAAATGAAACTCTTTTGTAATGACATTGTAAACACTTTATTTATATGAGGCTAATTTTAACCCGCCATTTTGATTACGTCATGCTCTCTGGAAAATTGCAATTAAGTTTGGAGAGATAAAACATGCCAACTACTCTGCATTTCAAGGCTTGATTGGCCTATAAGCTAGTCAGTATGCCGCCATGGTTTTCATCACTGTTAATTGATCCTTTCTTTAATTAATCTGGAAAGGAAAGCCCATATCTCTATCCTGTCTGATCGTCCCCTCTGTCTGTCATAACACAATAAAGGCCCTATCCCACTGCTGGTAACTCTGCCTTAGCCTCTAACTCTGGCTCTCTGCCAAATGGACTATTTATGGTACACTTATCTAAAGGCAAGCTCGCTGTATGGAGTTCAATGACTGGGTTCATTAACAGTGCTTTAGCCATCTACTTTTAATTTGCATGCAGTCACACCTTGCTTTTAATATGGATGTGAAGGTTACTGGTAGGCCAAGCCACTCTCAGCTACCTTTGGTCTAAATATTGGTCTTCCGGCTCCTAGTCACCCACCACCACTACCAACACCATATTTTCCCTCTCGCTGCATCATGCCTCCTCTATTTTTCATACTTTGTTCCTTTGCCCACATTCTTCATCTATAATAGCCCCTCAGAAGAACCAAATACCTGTGACTTTGTTGATAAGCCTAGCACTAGTTTCCACTGAATGACGATTGTGCAAATGAATCTGGATTTGACCGGTGTCTGGGTTTTTCGCTTGAATGTTTAGCGTAATGTTAGTCTTTATTGCAATATTCATCAAAAACTTTTCTTTCATTGGTGAAGCAAGCTTTCTTAAGGAGAGTCGGCCAGTGTCTTGCAGTCATAATATAATTATTCTTATTGCTGCACATACAAAGACAGCAAGAGGTCTTTGTTTGAGGAGGTTGGGTGTGGTCCTCAGGCAGGAGCATACCTCAAGAATTTTTGAAATACTTTCTTTGTCCGTGGAAAAAGAGTCTGCCCTCTCTTTTGAGTATTTTAACAGTTGGCCTGTGATTCTGACAGATCTACCTGCTGTAGTGGTTGCCTGTAGGAGGTGTGAAACAAGGTCTTAACACTTGGCTTTTCACTATGAATGTGTGGTTCTTTTTGTGCTCACAGTTAAAGTTACAATTGAACCATAAAGCGTTTTTCCCCAACAGACTGTAAAGAAATGGATGGGAGGCAGCTGAGAAATGAACATGTGAGTATCTGTTTCTGTCTAATTAAATCCACAGAACAGCCTCAAGCCTTCCTCTGCCAAGACTAGATCCAGACCACTTGCCTCGCTCTATTCTATGGTAGCACACTGCCACCTATAGTTCAAAACTTACAAGTCCTCCCCTGAAACCTTAGTCTGCATTCTTTTCTTTCTTGATTATTGAAAAGACAAGTTAGCTGGTAACAGATAACTGATGATAGTGACATCAGTCATCTGCTGGGATAAAACACTCTTTTAAGATCACATATCTCTTTTGATGGCTGCTTTATTACTATTTGTACAACACATAGGCTACCTCTAATGGCACAAATCATCTGAACAGGAGAGTAATGCAACCCCAGCTCTTATGTGTTATCATTGTGAAATGTGTTTTCTTAGTGTGGGATTCTGCAAAGGCCCATTTGTTGTTGTTGCTCTTGAGAACAAAGCAAAAGAAGAAGTGGCAGCTGGAGGAGCAATTTTTGTCCATCAAGGGCTATTGAGAGTTCAATTATTTATCTTGTGAAGTGTTCCAAGGATGTGGTCAGCTCATCAGGGTTGTAATGCATGGAGTGAGAGGACATGTGCATGGAGCATAGGGAGGAGGATGTTGTTGTAATGTGAAAAAAGTCAGCTAAAGCTTGTTTCCAGATATCAGTACTCCCACGGTCTCAGTGCAGTCTATGAAGTATTGGAATAGCAAAGCACATTGTTCATTTCTCTGCTGGTGAGGATGGACAAAACTTTGACTGTACGGCACTTGACTAACTTAAACTGAAGGCACCAACCAGCCACAGATAAGAATATGTTTATTCATTATTTTGTTAAAAAGAGTATAGATATATCAAGTCAGACATGATAGCCGGTCAGTGGTGCATGAGCGCAAGCCTGGTGACAACGTGCACCCCAAGACAAAAGCCATTATTGTAAAAGGGGTTCATGCAAATGTTAAGTCATTTTTGAGTTAACAGGCTAGATGAAGTAAATAAAGTGTCAGGAAAATCTGAGGAAATTCCATTTCAGCTTAACCAACTGAAAAACATAAATAGAAACTAATAATTCCTTTTGTTTGTGTTGACTTTTTCAACAAAATGTAGCTCTTAAATAATACAAAGCCTTAAAAATGTACACAATCTGATTTTAAATGTAAAAACCATTCCTTTCTCTCTTCAAGTTGTAAATAATGTGTATAATATTGTTCTTCATTAATTGTTAGAGTGATAGAGGACCAAATGGATTAATAACAGACTTATTTATCTCCAATCTAAACCTCAATCCCAGTACCTCTCACTTCAGGCTTGCACTAAGATGCAGTAAAAGGCAGCAGCAAATGGAGAAAGTTTGACAGGGAGAAGAGACAGGGTAGCATGTTCATCAGTGTCCTCGATGACATCACTGAGTCTTTGTGGTCCATCCTGCCATGTAAAATGCACCATGCAGCATTTGCAGTTAGATCATACCAGATCTATGTTTATTCCCAATCTAATTTAAAAAAAAATACATGAATAATTAATTTTATATTACGTGTTTTATATTATTTTACCCTCTTGGTGATCATATTTTTTATGGCATTGGGGGTTGTACCTAGCTGGCTTAGCTGGTTAGCTTGTGGCCGTTTTTCCATGGTTAACTCTGGATCGTTATGCTGTATCTCCTCCCTGAGTCCACCCTGAATGTGCCAAAGCAACAACACTCAAAAATTCTTACGATGCTCACAATTTGTAGAGGTTCTGAATAAAAAAGTACCAGAATATTATTACTGGCCAGCTCAGTAGTGCATTAGATATTTTGGCCGTTTATATAAAGGGGGAGTTAAGAAAAAAAGGAAGCTGTCATCTACATGCACATGGTGTGTTGTTTCAATAGTCCTTCAGCTTTAAGCCCCCTGTCAAAACCAAAAGTGCCCCCCAGACTGTCTCTGTGAAAGATTTTTACTCTTTCAACCATAAATAGATTATAGTTTTAAGTCAACTTGTAAAAAAAAAAAAAAAAAACATGCAAAAAATATCCACATCCATTTGAGTTAATGCAGACAAAGTAGAAGTGCCCATACAGAAAATGAGACCCAGTGAATTGCAAGCAATTGTTACAGTAGTCTGTGAGCCTGAATCCATCACTAGTTTATTCGCAAAAACAGATCACTTTCAAAATTTCTGGTAATGTCCATCCATTTCTCTCAGTCAAATGGACTCTAGAGGAGTGACTGATTTTACACTGAACTCAATAATCCATAGTCAGTGCAGCTTAAGCCATGGAACTGCACTGCGCGTATGTTAACGCTATTAAATCACCTCAAATGTCTACATGATTCAATCTTTTTCGCAGTGGACGACAACTGAATTGAATTTCCCCAAAGTGGCTGTCCATTTCCTGTCTGCATGTGACGAGCAGCTAGGGGAATTCATACCCACTCTTGCATTCACTTATCTCCTGTATTATATTTAGTGCACAGCTGTTCACACATTTTTCAAAAATTTCAGAAACTACTCACTCTTGTTGCATGAGAATTGAACAAGGAACGTGGGTTAACATTTACCATTTCCAAATTTACACACAGAACTGCATTCATTAATTATTGCCATCTCACATTGTTTTTTTGGGTTTTTTTTGTTTTGTTTTTTTTTGTTTTGTTTGTTTTGTTTTTTTGTTAAACATTTCTTTTTTTTTTTTTTTTTTTTTTTTTTTTTTTTTCATCTGCACATGGTTGAAGCTCTTTCGTGTTTGGACAGTGATACAGTATATTTTCTGTATTTAAACAGCAGACCTGATCCAGTCCCTATATTTTTGCAGTACAGCCAGATGAGGCCCTGGCCTTGTACAAGCCTGTCAGTGGCACTCTATAGCACAGCAGCTCTTAGTGGCCGTGACTCCATGACCTGCTTTCCCGCTCAATCGTGAATAGCTGCTGGCACCTCTCTCCAGCCTGTCTAGTAGATCAGGAGCAAGTCTAAAGAGATACAATGTTTTTTTCAGAACCATTACGATTTTCCTTGATTATGTTATTATACTATATGCTATGTTCACATGTTTCTGCACAGTTTGACAATGCCCTCCAGGTCAGGTATAAGAATAACAATAGACGTCTCCTTCTGTGTTCCTCAAAGACTCTTTGTATTGTTCTGCTACTCTCCATGCTAATCCTCAGCATGAATTAAGAAAAAAAAAACAGAGAAAATATATTTAGCGCTTCTCCTCCAACAACATTTGTATGAGGTGTGGGAACACTGAAGATACTGCATTTGAAAAATGAATTAGGGAAGTCATCAGTGAGAGAAATTATACTGGTGCATAACACTCAGATTTGTGAAAACCTTTTGGGAAAAAAAATGTGTGCTGTCCGTATAATAACAGTGATCACTGTTGATAATAATTCCATTGCTATAGTACAAGCTCTATAATAATTTGTTAGTTAAAACCTTCCACTGTGACTACAGCTGGAGATGGGGTGAGACTGCCTATGTACGTGTAGGCTGGGGAACACTGATTCCTTTTGACAGACTGGGCCTGTTTGCTACCTGCTTAATCCCCAGCATTTTAAAATGGTGTTTGCAATAAACTGACTGAAGGGAATAGAGCATCTAAGAGCCAAAGAAATAGAGAGCTCTATAGGTTTGATTGGCAGGCCCTGTCAGTAAGTCTCTTCCAGTAAGAGGCACCTGCCTCAGCCCTAGTGGGATCCCTGTTCCAAAGTGAAGCGCAAAGGCATTGTCTTAATTATCCCCCTCCCCAACCTCCACCACCATGTCTAAAAAAAAAAAAAAAAACACAATTAACGGTAAGCGTTTAGGGGAGAGAGATTATTTACTGGGGCCCATCCAGTGGAGACAGACGCTCACTGGTCCTGAGAGACAAGCATGTCCGTCAGCTTGGGATAGCCAAGCAATCCAATTAAAGCCTAGATCTTTCAGGCGGTCAGTGCTGGCCGATGGTGTTCATCATCCAACAATGACATTCCATTAGTTTTTCATTTGAATCCATTGTACCCTCAAAACCAAGACAACATGGAATGATGTGCAAAACATATAAGACCATCAGTAGTTTGCACCAAGAAACTAACCATAAAATGGACAGTAACACATTGATTACACTTGTTTATTTATGAGACAAGGTGGGTGTAGAAGAAGAAGGGCTATAGTGGTGTTTTTACCGTATGTGTGGAGCCTAACAGACTGGAGTCTGTAGGTGTATAGGTATCACTGGTTCCTAGCCATCTACATGGGAGGTTGACCATTCTGGCATGAACAAGGGGGATTCTTATTAAGACAACAAAAGGAATGGGGGGATGTGACAGCGGGAAGATTCCAGTGCTCTCTATAGTATGCGGACTTCACTACAGACCCTCCAGGCTGTGGCGAGAAAGATTGCTGCGATTCAAAGAACGGGACTTTACTTTTAGAAAGGCAAACCAAATGAGAGTCTGGGCCTTGGGTCCCCAGGTCAGCTAGCAGGTGGGAATGAGATGAAGCAGAGGGGGAAAAACAGGATGGCAGAGTGGGGACGTCACATCTGGGCTGAATTAAGAAGGTAATACGACGGGCCCAGAAAAGTGTTTGAGGATCTGGGAGGCAGATCTCCTTTCTTTAGGAACAGCAGGTTAGTGTGTCAGCGGGGAGTCCAGATGAGAATGATTAGAGCTGGCCTTTGAGGAGCAGGTGCCTCCTCTACCTCCGCTGCTAAGCACTGAATGGACTGTCATTAATCTTACATTGTCATAAGGCATTTAAGCAGGTGATATTTTATGAGCTGGTCAAATTCAGCCCAATGTATGGTTTGTCTCAGATGTAGATTTTTCCCAATATTGGGTGGTATTGCATTATAGTCAACAAGCCTTGAAGCTGAAACAGAATTCTGTTAGCACCCAGTGATGGAAGAAGAGAAAAAGCAGTCAAGGACCTCTTAATCACTGTAAGTGGATTACCTCACCTAACATTACCTCATGGTTGAATTTGTGAACACATTATTTGACGATATCACAATATAAAATCCTTTGGCCAGCTGATTTAACATCCCCTGACCAGTCACTGCCAACCATTAAGAGGGAGACACATACACTGACAAAATCCTCCAAGAAGCCAAGAGTAACAACAACGTCTCCTTAATAGTCTCATAATTTCCCCTATGGCTCTATCATATTCACTGTCTCCCTTTGCTCCCCCCTCTGTGCCTGCTCCCTATAGCAGGGACAGACACATTTGAGAATTGATTCAGCGCTACATTAAGTAATCTAGTAATCATTTACTCCAACTGTTTTTTGGAGAAACAGAGGCATATTAAACAGGCATTAATGTCACTATGAGAAGAGGGGAATGGCTTGGGTGCAATGTGAGAGCTATCTGACTTGGACGGCCCATGTTTGGGTTTTGCTCTCGGTTACTTCCTCGAGCCACACAATGAAGTGGAAGATCTCTTTTTCACGCCACCATTTCCACCCCATTTCTTTGCATTTCTCTGCTATTGTTATCACTGTCTTCAAAACAGTTCAGCCAGCCATGAGGTTGTACCCAAAAACCAACGCGTGCATCTGCTCACAGGCAAGCAGGGAGGAGCAGCTATGGACAAAGACATCTGCGTGAGAACCACAGTGTAGGGGTTTGTCAGCATAAAAGGCAAGAAATTACCAGTGATACGCAGTCACAATTTTAGTTACACGGAGTGGGCACGGCTTTGTTTTTCAAAGTTTTTAAATGGGTCATTTAAAGGACCACCTCATTGTTGTTTTCATATTCAGCATATTACGATCAATTTCATTATTTTGATGCTGCTGTGACCGGCTGTGCAGAGTGCTAGATTATTGAATTATCATAGTTTTAGTAGTAAGCTATGCACTATTGCTTTGTCAGTTTTCTAAAAAAAAAATAAATAAAAAATATGCTGCTCTCCGTCCTGCAAGTTACCTTAAGTACTTTAATAAGAACTGTATGGTCTGGACAGCTGTGAGCTATCTTAAACCTTGGCCAAAGACGGGGAGATGGAAAAGAAATCTAAGCCGAAGGCATTCTAGTTTGTGCAGCTTTATAGACTTGCCTCAAGTGCACTGAACAGACTTTTTGATGTAAGAGAACGAAAAGGGATACTCTTATCTGGTAATGGCCTTTGAAATAAAACAAAAGGGTTGCCTTTTTCTGGAAAATTTGGGAAATATGACAAAAGAGACGATTATTTTCTTTTAAAAACTGACTGTCAGAGCACATGATACAAAATGATGTCTGAACTGGCAGCCAGTCAAGTTTCGAATGCATGTTGCAGTTATGAAATGTTTGCATTTTGAAACATGGGTGTAAAAATGGCATATTTAAATGCTTCATTTCCACATACAACAACAAGTCCTCAAAAATATATATGTATAGAACTATAACTCACATGCTCACACTGGTGAGAATATAATATTCATTGATATATATATATATATATATATATATATATATATATATATATATATATACATAGCTCCATCACAGAAGTATTTGCTGTGTTCATATTTATCACAAAAAGAAATAAACGTGACTTTTAGCAGCTATCTTAAAAAGCTTCAGCTATGCAAAAGTTTTGCCTTAATGCAGTGCATTATGCCGTATCCTCATGCGTAGGTTTAGGGAACACTGAGGTGTGGGTGCAGATCAGTAATGATTTACAAATAACAATAAATGGAAGAATGAACAAATCAATAAATCAGTAGATCTCTGGATATTTGAGAGGCAACCTTATTCCTTTATTTATCTGGGTGTTTTATTTGTTTTCAGCTCTCCAAGGCAGGAGCAGGAATCCCAAATTATCCAGGGGGTTAGGGGGCGCAGTGCCCCTGAGCCCCTAGCCCCATAGCGGAGGTAACGTATTCAATGGCCTGGGGCGAGTGGAGGAGAGGAGCGGCCCTGCTGCATACTGATGGCAGGGAGAGAAGCCAGTAATTGGAGCTGCAGAGGAGAGGGGAGAGGAGGGCAAGCACTGGGAGATGATGGCTTTGTTTTCTCTCTTCCTGTCTGTGCCGCTCAAACTCCTCCCCCCAGACCTCTCTCTCCCTCACACTCTCTAAGTAGAGATATGGAGGAATTGAATGGAGATACTTGCTAATTGGTCTCTTGCTGCTTGCTTAAAGGTCTGCAGACATTCTTTTTTATTTGCCTATTGAAACTAATAAACTATGTCCATGTGTGTGAGGTAATTGAAGGATTACACAAAGCACTGTGTAGTTCTAATGGTAGCATGGCACTAAGGGAAAGTGTGAAGGACTGCTTCTGAAATTATGAATCACCATGGTTTTAAAAGATGTAGTTGTTAAAATTGAATGGAGGAGCCCTTGGTAAAAATGAATGCGTCCTTAAAAATCTAACAGTGTTTATAATAATATATCAAAGCTTGACCGGATCATTTTCTGCTTTATTTCACTCTCTTGTTACAAAACATATGCATTACATCCCTGAGAGGCAATTTAAACTCAGCTCGTGTCTGACTCTGAGGTTGTAAATTGGTAAATATCATTTTAATCTGAGCACATCTCAGTTAATTAGGAAAATTATTTTGACAAACTGTTTGAAGCTGGTATAAGAGCTCAAGCCAACATGGCAATCAGGCCCGTTCCTTATGGTGGTGCTCCCTCATGTGGGTAGGGAACGCTGAGTATGCCGTTATACATTACAGTACATCACTATCAAATCAGTCATGCAGAAGGTGGCCTGGAAGTAAATCTGTAGCCAGCCATTGCAGTCTACATACTTTGCCTGAAGAGGTCTGTTCTAAGACTTGCACATTATCACCACAGTGTCCTCTGTTGACACAGTTAAGCGATGTGAAATATACTGGCAAATGGCCTGAAAGGATTGGAGGAAGGAGGTTGTGGTGGCATGTTGAAGTCCTTGCTGTCGGCCAGTCTGCCCTTAACAGGTTGAAGCCAGAGCCCACAGGTCATTGGAAGGACGTGAGCAAGTGGAGCTTTCATTTCCTGTCAAAGAGGACCAGGGAGAGGCTTTCCAAGGCATCAGTCGCAGGCTAATTGGGCCCCGGTGGGTGACACTGCAGCATCATAAATAAAACAAACACAGTTGTGGCGTTTCTGCCACTGGACTGTTTAAACCTTCATCACAGAGCAAGCAGTTCTGATGAAACACCCAATCTAATTACTCTGGTATGGGGCTGTTATCTTTTCTGCTTTGCTGTAATTGATCCTTTTTTGTACATGCATTTATGTTTTTAATCAGAAATGAGAGCATGCATTGCCTGAGAGCTTGAAAACCTTGTAGGAGCTGGTAATTAGCCGCTCTGGTTAATAGGCCTAACTGTGCTCCGGTGCTACATGACTCTCTGGTCTCATAATCTGACAGAGCTCGGAGAAGGAGGCTGTGCTCTGAGGTGATACACATGTGGTTAGTCTCCTCGCTGCTTGCTCCTACACACACCACAGCCCTCTTCACACTTCAGCCTTACAGTCGGCTTTGGTGTCGAAAATTACATAGTTCAGACTGCACTCACTAATCAAACCTCCTTTAACTAACTTCCTTTAACAAATCTTCTTCTGACTTCTGACCAATGTATGACCAGTGTCGTGGTCGTATCAGTTTTAGTCACAGAACAACTACACTAACAAAGGTTGAATAAAACAGATGCTCTGAAGCACGGTGGTTTTTACTCCTGTACAAGGAACAGAAATACTGAAACATACAACATGTGTTTTCCATTTATATCTGAGATGTTTGAGCAGAAATACTTCAGTATTTCTGATGAAAGTAGTGTGGCCTCTTTATTATGTATGTATGTGTATGTGTGTGTTTGTATATCCGCATGCATGCTAATTTGGATAAATATACAGCTTGCCCTGGGCAGTGAATTATGAATATGGCTAATAATACACATTTAGTCTCTTGCTTAGTTTAAATTCACAATAGATCAAAATACATCAAATCTTGATTGTCATATTGTGCATTCGCCATTCAACTGGGTCTGAGATTTCACTTTGTTATTCAGCCAGTGGCTCCTTCCTTGGGACCATATATCCATATTCATTCAGAACCTATAGAATGTGTCAAATAGAGGTGTCCTAATTGTGTCCTTGATGAAAGGCTATTAATATTGAACACTTTCACAGTCACCCATGTGCCAGCACTGAGAAAATGTGTTTTCCCCCTCTTTCAGTGAGACAAAAAGCAGATCTGTTCATATCTCTAATGATACCTGATTCCCCAGGGGTTAGTGGCGAGACTAGCTGTGGCTTTAGCAGATTCATCAAACAAAATATGGTGCTCTTTCCTCAGGAGGCTGAGAGTCACATTGCGTTATATCACTGTTAATTAGAATGAAATATGCAGTTCAATTATTCTTTGTATTGTTGCCTGACGCATGTGCTCATGCTAAGTATAGAGCACTGATGTAACACCAAATGTTAGAAAGCTTAACACTTTATTTCCTTTCCTTTTTTCAAAGTCTCAGTCCTATTTTCTTTCCTTTTTTTTTTTTTTTTTTTTTTTTTACAGAGTATCCATATTTCAGCTTAACATAATAAGCCCATAACTATCCCAACAATGGCTGTAAATACAAAACACTGAAGAGTTTGAAGGTTCTTGTAGTTCCCCTAAGCAGTTCTGTCATGATTATGGCAGTAGTTGGCCTGATTGGCTGGGTGGCCGGGGTGTCTGTTCTCATGTGACACTGTTTCCGAGGCAGGCAGTAGCTGTCCTCTGGCCCATGTCAGTACCCACAAACCCCTGATCCAGGAGCAGCAACTGTCAGGCCTGCACCTGTAACACTGAGACCTTGTGTCCCCACATCCACAAACGCAAGGCTGTGCTCAGACATGCTTTGCATTTCACCGGCACTCACGGCCCAAGCAATACTCCAGAGATTGGCCATGATCCCAGCTGTTGGCTTCATTTTAATGCACTCTGAATAATATTAAAGCAGAATCAGTTGAATTTATTAATGCAGCTTGCCCCTTGGAGAGATGCTTTTAAAGGCCAATGATTTAATTTCAGCTCTTAAAGGCCATCTTCTATTCTTGATGCTATAAAGAATTATGGCTTTTGCCATGTCTTAACACCAATGTGTACTGTGGGCCACGGAATGAATTATTAGTAAACTGGGGCTCCTGAAAACAGCTGCCATTAGCAGTCATTTTTCTTATTGTTGTTATCTCAGTCATATTTTCACCCCCACTCCTAGCGACAACATCAATCCTTTAGTCAGGTATAGTTACAGTCTAGAACAAACATAAAAAAGCCGGCTACAGCATCTTTTCAAAAGCTCCCCATGCAGCCTTTTCAGGTAAATGTGCTTATACAGGCAGAGCAATCAGTAACTGTGGACAACACAATCTGGCATGTCATTTGGATTGTATTACTGCTGAGCTGATGCCAGGAGAATCTACACTTTATTAGTGTCAGAGTCCTGTCTCAAGGCAGACCCTAACCTCTGCACCTTTAATTTAGGCCACTTGGGTCTTAGAGCATAGCCACTAATCTCTGTGACCTGCTTTTCAGGTGGTACAACCAGCCCAAATAACACACCCATAAGTGCTTTAACATGTGTAAGTCAACTACGCGTTGTGCTTTTGTCACTTTGTCCTACTGTGAGCATAATGTCTCTCAGATACGAGGTCAGAGAACCTTAACGGTATTGCTCATGTAACAATTACTAAGGAGGTGCTGAGAATAGTGGCTTATTCAAATGAGGCTTTTTGCTATGCATCTCCTTGTAAAGCTGGGTAGACCTGCAACTGAGAGAAAGGGTGCAGTGTTCTCTGTCTCTGCACTTGGTAGTTTGACACCCGCTTCGGGGCTGTACATCAGAGGAGCGACTGCTGAAAAAACAGGTTGTATGGGTCCTTGCACACAGCCTGCCTGTGGTGCTGCCTGAAGGACTGCCATGGAAACAAGGAGTGTGACAGGCTCTGGGGGGATCCGCCACAGCTGCAGGCACTTCCTTTTTGACAGGCTGATGAAGACATCACTGCCACACCATGCACAACAACAACAACTAGTGTAGAAAAAAACGTGATCAGACAATGTTAACTGCTGTGTGGCTCAAATGTTCATTAGCAAGCTTGTAAAGCATCCAGGGATTTTCTCTACTGCATCCAGGGACCATATTGCACAGTGACTTCCTCTGCAGAGATCGGTAGCTTTCCCAGGAGAAAATACATTGATAAATTATTCCTTAAATATGATTACACCTCTTTAAAGAGGGCTGTATTTATGTGTGTGCCCATGTGTACGCAAGTAAGAAAGCAAATCTGTGTGTTGGTGCATGCAGAGAGGATTCAGCGATTGTTGTAACCCTGTCAGACTCTTCTGTTTGATCCGATGACTAGGAATGATATTACACAGGGAACATCCAAGTCCACAACCTCAGTGCCACAGATTTGACAGCTTGGAGGCAGGCAAACATATTCCCACATGACCTCTCATAATGTCACTGGCAGCATTTGCCTCAATAATATTAGTACTCATGACACAATATTATTTCAACTTAGATCTTGCCATGCACCAAAGTCCAACAAAATGTGTCGTGTCTGACATTAAAGGACTTGAAATTTTCAGTCTAACAGGACTGCATATTTCCATTATTAGTAATTCAGATGGTCAATTTCTTATATTAACGTTAATTTACATTGGAGAGATTCAGATGTCCTGATGTGGCAATTTAGATGTTCGCTGAAATTTCGATTAAAAGTACCCTGGGAGTGTTGCGTAATTGTCTTCACCTCTTGGGGACAGCTCATTGGGTCCCGTCAGTGATCTGTTTGTACTCCGTCCCACCACACCCCCACCGTCCACCCCATCTCCAACTCATGCCCTCCTCCTGACACAGCCCAAGCCAGCCCCCAGCCCCACTGGAACCAAGAATGCAGGCGGGTTTCAGCCAGTGTGTGGGATTTAGCTCGTCAGAAGCTCAGGGTCACCTCCACACCCCCTCACTTTGAAATGGACCCCTGGTGGCAGCTCCTGGGAGAGACCAGTGATGTCTCTATCAGCCTGTCAAAAGAGATAGCCCGGGGCTCCACCAGGTCCCCCTGAGCCAATCAAACTCTTCACAAAGCACAGACGGATGCTCTTTCACCAGCGTGCTACTGCAGAGGAGGGGGGCACCCGGCTGGGATGCTTAGTCCCCCTGTCGGGTTAGAACAAACTCCCATTGCTGTGGCCCAATCCCTACTTCAACCCAAATTCAATCTAATCGAAGAATCTTTTAAAAAAGGAGTTTCTCAGTCACCACTCATCTACTATGATAGCGACATGAGAAAACTGTACAAAATATGGCATTTCCAGTGCGGACTGAGGCAGCCATGGTCCAGAGGCAACTCTCATTTTTCCATGCTAACAATTACATTTACTTAAAGTTAAAGTTCAACTGGTAGACATATGCAGAGAAGCTTGCATATCCAGTCAATTAAGCAGCATGAACTTTTGCTATGTAAATATCATGGGACGGATTCATTTTTATCTCAGCAGTGGTAATTATGTGACAAGTAATGAAAAAAACATTCAGCATAATATCAAAGACAATACTATTATGTCTTTGAAATGTCTCTATGAAATTTGCTCAATTGTTGTGAAAAAATAAAAATGGCAAAAGGCCGTCTCAACTGATTATCTCTTTGTATGTAAAGTTAATATTAATGCACAAATTGATGGAAAAGGAGATATTGTACATCCCTCCACTTGGAGACCCATTGTGGGGAGACACATGGAAAAACCTGTGTGTGTCTCTGTATGTGTGTGTGTGTGTGTGTGTGTGTAACCATTAGATAGGCGAGGTGATTTTAATGGAAATGTAAAGCACTAAGTGCTGAGGATGGAGAGAGTACTCTATGAGATGAGCTCTTTCTCTCTCATCTGGACCCTGTTATTGTGAGAAGGCAACAAAGCAATGCATTAGGAAGCACACTGGAACTACACAGCTTTGATGTGAGCTCGGTAACCAAGGCGCAGCGGTGGCCGGTGTGTGAGCTCTGTTCCAATGGCTGTGTTGTGTAATCAGATGTGTTTACTGTGTATTCAAGTAAAGAAGTGGTGTAATCCATCCCCACTACAGTGCAGTTATAGAAAAAAAATAATAAAACACAGGCTAAAACAACAGCTCAAACTGATCAAGATGTTATTTTTATTCAATATTCTTGAAAATCCTCCATTTGATGATACACAAGGCTACTACATAAAAAAAACATATGAATAGAACTTAAAAAATATATGTATAAATCAAACATAACATTTCTGGACGTTTTATCCTTTTTCTTCAGTTTTGAAGAAAACGAAAAGCAAAAGAAAAAATATGTGTGTGTGTGTGTGTGTGTGAGAGAGAGAAAGAGAAAGTAAATGTGAAAACTGATATATATATATAGAGATAGATAGATAGATAGATATACATATAGATATAGATATATATATACACAGCAAATTACTGAAAGAAAACATTAGTAAATGCTAAAAGTATTATTTACATCAAATTCTGGAAATAAAAAGGATAGTAAAATTATTTTCAATTGGAGAAAATATATATTGCAGAATTCCGCATGATTATGAGAAAATGCATTGACTTCTTGACCTTTAATTATATTAATACACACTCAAAAAAAAAAAAAAATCATAGTTTTCCCTTAAATTCTTAGGCTTATGTGTTAACTTTATATTAAGAGAAATTTCTCAGTTTCACCAAAGTCAATAAAAAGCAAGACAGGAGAGGTTTAAGGTAAGCCAAACACTGTGTCTTTCATTCCTCTTTTAAATTGTATCCATGGATGAAGGCTGAGCCTTGCAGCGGCCTCTTTTCTTTACCTCCGGGTCTGTGATTGACAGCGCCATGTGCTGCCCTCCCAGCCGCTGCAGTGCACAGCCCCTGTCAGGGGGGTGGCAAACACACAAGCCAGAGAGCGGCTGGCTGCCCCTCAGCAGCAGGGGGCAGGGGGTAGGGTGGTATGGTGGGGTGCTCGAGGTCACGGGCTCTGCTGGCACTGGAGCATTGTTGTCAGGCGGACTGGGCCGTACCATTTTCAAAAGGAGACGAGCCTTTCATCCAGCATGTCCGCGGAGCTTACCTTTTCCTCCGTGGCTGGCTCTGGGTGGTGGGCGCTCTCAGCTCGCTGTACTGCACCTGTAAAAACAAACAGGAGTTTGGTCAGAGGCAGGTAATCCGAGCTCAGTGGAGCGCACAGTAATGGCTCCCCTGAGGAGAGCTGGTGCAGGGGAAAGCGAGGCAGGCTCGCCTGTAATGAATCATTTTTTAAACACAGGAGCAGAGGGGATTAATCACAGGGAGGAAGGATTTGAAGAGTCAAGGGTTTCGTACCAGCGTACGCCCCCCTCATCCTCCGCCACAATCACAATATTAGAAACAGACATCAACTGTTGAAACAACCTGCCAGGCCAGTGAGGGAGTTGTAAACTGCATAATCACTCACTGCAAGTTATGTCCCCTTAAGAAAACTTTGTAAAAGGCTAAGAATAGCCTCAAGTATGTGTTGTTTAGCTCGAGGGACAACTAACATTGGTGGATGTGTAACTTTCTCTGGGGCTGTCCGGGACCTCAAAATTTGACTTTGATTTACTCAGAAAAAAGACCTGCAATATGACATTTGAACTTAGAAGTTTGTTTCTAATTTTTCAGCTATGTCTATAGAATTATGCTGAATACTAAACATAATTTGAATCTTTTTTTTTTTTTTTTAGAAATTCTTTTATGTTCAAATGGATTTGCAAAATAAATATGTCGTAAAATGGTGTTATCTTTGGCTCTCAAGCAATAAAATGCAATTGTCCATTTTTTTCAAAACTGCCATCGCTATCCAAGGAAGATTGATCATAAGGGAAATTGAAAAGGATAAGGGCTTGAATTTGAAAACTTGCTTTTGAAGCATGGTTGCTGAACTCAAACAATACGGTGAATCTGTTGAATAAAGGTAAGAACTCTATGCTAATTAGCTAGTCTCGATTATTAGAATGGGAGATGGAATGTGGGAACAAAGTGACTGCCGTCTGCATCAGAACATGAAACTGTCCTCAGAACTGACAGATGCTTCTTATTTCAGGACAGACACGCTGTTGTCAGAAGTCCCCGTTTGAGGCAGACTTTGTAGATGTGCACAGGCACTAATTGCCAAGTCACATTTGCAAGAAAGACAGGAGTCAATTTTCAGCCTTTGTGCTGCATTTGTGTCCACACCTATCTGAGCATTGAAGTTCTAAGTCAACAAAAACAAAATGTGTGGTCTATTGTTTTGGGTCTCCTGTGTATATGATGTTAAGGTTATTTTTCACAGTACATAATGAAACGTACTTATGATGAATCTTAAGGATGTTTTGTTTTTTATGATTGGAGCTATTTTCAAGATGTAGTTTCTCTTTTAAACCAGGCTAAAAAGTATTGTTTCCATGGGATTTGAAAGTGAGTCATTTTCAAAGCTTGAACATTGTATCCCATTGGGAAGAGGACATACAAAGGATTCTGAATCAAAATTTATTCACCATCTTGTTTTGCCAACTCAGTCAGCCAAATCTCAAACAACACAGCCTCCCTCCAACAACATCACAGAGAAATCAGCAATGGCTTGCAGCAGGAGGACATCAAGGGTGCAGCAGAGAAAGAGACTGGGGTGAGAGTGTCTTTCCAGATCCAGACTGTCAAGCTTTCTGGCTGAATCCTGTCTGGTGAGTACCTGGGAGATGAAGGCACTGTATGGCACTCGATTTCCTGGCCAAGCGAAATTCTCAGTGAGAGAAAAGCAAGCAGCCAGCACCACTTACAACACCCTGACAGCTCTCCTCAGCTCTGTGATGTAAATGCAAATGACATATCAGCCATGGCTAATATATAATCACATATGGCACCCAGCAGGATGACTAGGGCTCACGACTACATTAATTGACTCTCCCGCCCCAAAGTGACTGAGGCCACGTCAGAGTCTCTGTGCTAACACAACAGCCAGACACGTCAGGAGCCCTCTGCCAGCCCTTGGCCAATCACCAACCTTAATGTCACAGAGCTACAATCAGAGAGACAAAAAATTGCTAATCATGGACAAGGCTGCAGCGATGTGGCTGAGGACAGATCAGAGTGTCTCCACACTCAGGCACTAGGGCGACTACATCAAACTGCACTGAGGAATAATTGGGCCAGGGGTGCTTTAAAGGCGAGAGTCCATTAATAATCAAACAAAGCCAGAGGATATATTTCCTCAACACTTGGGAATTCTGTTAGAGCAAATAATGCAGATATCTTCAGGGAATTCCCTCCCTATCTGTATGTAAAATTGGACCCTTACCTTTTGAACATCAGACGGCACCCTCTTGAGGAAATCCAGTATTTCATTATTGTCAATAGTATGCGGGTTGCGCAGCTTCTTGGTAAATTTGTTAACGCCTGTGAAAACAAGAACACATTAATAAATAAAGGTGTCATACCGACTAGCATATTTTTACACTGGAAAAAAAAAACAGAGAGTTGTGTAACCCTATCCATGTGTAGTGTTTCCACCAATGTGTCTGAAATTGCACTATGCAATGCTATTTCAATTGATCCCTGGGAGACAAATTGAATTCCAGACAGGCCAATACAATGGGGACTTGTTCACATGGAGCAATAGATAAATAATGTCATCTATTATTTTAATTGAAATATCAAGCACACATCCATGAGAACTTTTCAGATGAGACTTCTAGTTTGGCAGCTCAGCACATTTTACTGTATGATGCCAAAGGTGACACGGGTCACTTGGAATACATTAAATAGCCAAGAGCAGCAGCACAACAGCAACTCCACCTCCAACCATAATACTTTTCATTTCAGTGTGCAGAAAGAGTTTTCTTTTCAAATGTGTTGATTTCTTCAATCTGATCATTTCTTGCACATCTATATTTACTTTTCACATGGCCGCATACCACAGAGAAAAAAACCTATCTCTGGGGTCCTGTTGTAATGGGACCATTATATTCACAGCTTGGTACTGCCTGTACCTCAATGTGCAGGCAAAAAACCTAAGGACTTAAATATGTGCAAACAACTTGAAAGGCTTGCCTTGCAACCACAGAGATGGGGGTTAACTGGGGAGGCAGAAGAGTATTTCAGAGTGTGCGTTTTTGTTTGATATGATGGTTTTTTGGTATTGATTGTGTTGAAGGCAGTGTGGAAGTACAGTGGTTGTGGGCTTACAGCTGGAGGAGGAGAGCTTGTTAAGGGCAGCATCTCTCCCTGACCACTGAGATGACTGTCTATTCTGTATGACTACAGCAGATAATGAGAGGCTAGACCAGGAGCCTACAGACTGCCCAAGGACATCATGTATTATATACAGCTTGATACTCCACCTCTTCTTTGTTTTCACACAAACCCTAGGCCTTGCCTCTGCTGGGCTCGGCTACATCAGCCCACACTGTGCAGACTGAACCTCTGCAGCCGTCTGATCTCTGTGCATTTGCAGAGGTGTAGGGATGGCTAAGTTGTTAAATTACTGCACTTCATTAAATGTTGGATTTGTAGTTGGGAAATATGCATACAACATGTCAACTGTAACTCCGCTCTGCAATACTTAGTGCATTTGGTATTGTAATTTTAGAACTTACCCCATATCAGCACAACGTAGCGGAGTGGGATATGATATAATACTGCTGTGGCCACAAACAGCACCAAACAGGCCAGACAGGACAAGAACGGGACAGACCAGTTGAATATGCTGTGGACAAATTAATGTATCATATTATTTAGAATATCTATTCAAATATCATTGGCAAAAAAAATCTGAGATTAATAAAATCAGCAAATACAAAATGGTTAAATTACTTCTTGATTCGTTCTCCCATGCTTGCAATTTCATCCAAAATGGTCTGAACAGTGAGCACTATTTCCTGCACCATATGTATCTTCTCCATCAACCCTTTTTTTCCGGATTCCTAAAAAATAAAATAAATAAAGTTTAAAAAAAAAAAAAAAAAAAAGCAGACACTGATGAGGTGCACTGTATGTCAATTGTTGGGCAGAGTAGACAAAGACCAGTTTATCTCTGCTGTGCTATTATGTGTGATTTATCTATTGAATGGCCTATAATGAGCAAACACTGTATATCTTCAGACTATGCTTTTGAAGATGAGACAGACTCAGTGCTCAGAGGCTGTTATGTGGATGGCTGTGAGATTTCAGCTTTTGTCCGGAACACACAATAGAGCTGTTGCACAAGTGCAGCACAATCAAGATTCTCCGGCAGATGAAAAGTACACAAAATGGCCATCTGCAATCAGGCAGACGAGGCGACCTAGAAAAAAAGTGCAGGGGGCCTCACAACTTAGGAGAGACTCCATTCCACCAACCTACACAGGGCAAGTTTGAACTTGTTTTTACAAATCTGTCAGTCCCGGCTTTGAACAGTCTCCCTAACCTATCCTAACACTTCTAGGCATGAGAGAAATGCTTCACCTCACTCACAGCACCGGTTGGATGTTTTCTTGCTCACACTCTCACTCATGGGATTCTTGTTAAATCCTACATTGCAGATAACATTTGATTTGCTTTACTTTGTTTTAATGCACTGACATAATGGTGACTGGGTGTGAACTGACAGATACTTGTATACCAGGTGGACTTGGCAAAGCAGTAAGTCGATACTGGAGGGTACTGGAGGGGTTGTTCTGTCTTGAAATGAAATAAATGTGATCACATCAAGGCTGGAAATGGCAAAGAGTGTGTGAGGCCTTCCAGAGGCAGAAGGAGAGACTGGAGATAACACAAGTAACACAAACTAAAGAGGGCTGAGAAGCCTCACATCAAAAGGAGGAAATAATGACAGGAATGATGACAGAGGGCGGGAGAGGAAGAGTGAAAGGGAGAACAGGAATGAAAGTGTGGGGGGAGGGCCCTGTCTGATGGACTCTAACAGGAGGCTTGAGGATGTCTATGTGTTTATGTTATAAGGCAGCCGAGTCCCAGCGTGTGTGCATTGACAGCATCCAGACAGAATGCCTTTATCAGAGTTCCATGAGGCAGCCCTTGGGAACACTCTGTCTGCCAGCACAGAGAGACTCCCTACCGCCAGTCCCAGTCTCCTCCACGAAAGGCGCAGGAAGAGAGCAGTTCCCACACTAGCAGAGCCGCCCCCACCGGGCTCAGATCTGGACAGACACTGAAGGTTCTGCACTCTCCAAAAAAGGAGAAACTATCTAAAATATGCTGTCTTTGTGATAGCTAAAGAGATTAACATCTTACGATCTCATTGTGGGGAGTGAGGAGTATACCGGCCTTTATGTATCATCTTACTACACACTGCTACATGGGGGCAGAGCAAACCCTCAACCGCTACATAATGTCCATGCAGGTCCTTTACTACACATTAGGTGTTAATTGAGCTCTTTGTCCCAAGTTTTCACTGAAAGCAGGGAACACTGTTTGAGCCAGCTAAAAGCCATTAAAATCCATGTTGGTGAGTTCCTGATGGACCCAGAGCGCCATACATGGAGAAATGATATCTCGCTAGATATGGAGCCTCATCAGTTAGGCTCAGATTCCCTTTCATGTTTCCATTTAAACTTGTTTAAGGGACCCAATTACATGAATTAGAATTCAAACCTAATAAGAGATATGAACCACTATTTAACTGCAATGGATACACGCAAGGAAAATTTAGCCAGAAATACAGCTCAGGCAGAAAAAAAGAGACAACACTGTGGCTTTCATTTCTAAAAGAAAAACAGACCAATAGATGTACTCTGAAGTATGCATCAAGAGGCTGAGCTCTCATGATTATCATTACTCATCTCCTTTAAGATTCTTGAAATCCTCCATCTCCTTAGCGACCAACACTGAAGTCCTTCCTACATTAATCATTTGATGATATTCTTTATCTTTGTTCATTTCTCTTTTCAGCCTGTACAAGAGTACATAATTCTCCTAGAACACAAAAATAAATATAACAGCTTCCACTGAAATGGAAAGGGATTGGTAAACTGGGGATGGACTATATGAATCCTAAATGTCTACTGATTAGAAAACCTGTGTCAAATCATATTCTCATTTCAGATAAAATTGTAAAAGCTTCCTTTTAAGGTGCTGTAATGGAGAACAAATTTGATCTCCTGCACAAAGGTAAACATACTCTCGTAGGCATGTGGGGCATTATCAAAAGCTGGGAAAAGCTCATTTAGCATCATTTTAATTAGAATAAATGGTGCCAAATTTGAATATTCAGTCAAAGCTTGACTGAATATTTTCTAGTGACTTTTTCAACAAAGACAAGAAGTGCATCTAATTGAAAAACACCTGTGTTCCTGGGAAATCGTCTCATATGGTATTAAAATGAGCCTAAAAAACAAATTGATGCACAACACAAAAAGCACTTGGAGGCTTTTATGTGTTAGTGGGTCCATGCGCCGTAGCTCTCGTAATGCATCGCCACAGATTATGACATGGGCAGTCTGTCTGACTGGTGCTCTCAAGGAGACCCAGCGGTGACTGTGGTCTATGGGGTGAGAGATAGAGTAACCCCCCAGCTCAGTCTAGCACCCCCCGCTACCCCTCCTGCCCCCCAACTCCCCTGGGCTGTGCTATGGGAGCAACTCTACCCCAGACCAGCACTGCCAGCCGGGGGCAATGGCAGGGCTTTTTCATCTTGCCTATTCATTTGTATTGGAGATCTATGGACTTGTTTTGCCTCTCTGTTTCTTTATGTTATGATTAAATATTGTCTATCTGCACAATTGATACCTAAGGCCAAAGGGAAGTCACTTTGCCCACACATAATTTGTAAGCTGTCTCTTTCCCTGAGGACAGATTTGTTCACAAGGAGAGGATCTGTTCTGTATTATACTGCTGTAACACTGCCTTGCCTTTCGTCTCTCTTTAACGTCATGCCTTCATATTCTTGGTGCTCTGTCTGAGGTTTACATATTTCCTTCCTCAAGGGGAAAAAGGGGGATAAAAACATATTTGAGTGGTAATCATAACCTTCTCAGAGGGAAAAGCTTTTATTCATGTTAGAGAAAAGACTAGGGGGGAAAAAAGCAAAGCTTTTGAAGTCTTCAAATTTAACACTGATCACTCTTTAACCCCAAATATTTTTAAAGAAGACTTTGATAGGAGGTGTGAAGCTACACTGCTTGATCTTACTGCATGATATCACATTCAAGTGACAGCAAGACCATAACAAGACTTTCAAATAAGCCACTTTAAATTAAAGCTGACAGCTTAAAACAAACATGGGTGACTGCTTAATTAGTAAATGAAAGGAGATATTTCATTTCCTCTTAGTGTGAAAGGGCTTAGGAGGCTCATGCAAAACCTTTCCAAAAGCCTTAAGAGGCCAGTGTTGAGTTCTGAAACACGAGCAGAGAATTCAGAATTTCTCCAACCATTTAGAAAACATTGCTGTTTCTCAAACTGCAGTAAGAGCACAAACACTTCTATTATGTACAGAGAGTTTCAGCAGTAGTGTAAAGACACTGATATTAATGATTCTATGAAGCAATGACATTGTTGAATTCAGTGCATAAAAGCAGCAGTGCCTGATTCAGTATTCATAAAAACATTGAATTCTCCATAGCACTGCTGTTTGTTTAAGCACCAGGTTCCCTGTTCTTTGCGACGATGGCAAGTGCAGCTTCCCACTTTGTGTGTGCACACATATCATGCGAGTTTCATCTGTGAATTAGCCCATCCTTTCAGACAGGATTTGGTGGATGGGCCTGTGTTTTTAAAAGAAGCTGGCTTTCTTCGTAGCCCCAGGTCATCACAACAGAATATATTGAGCACATTATGGATATGAATCCTGGGCCTAGACATGCAGCGCAAGGGTCACTGCTTGGAGGCTTTGCGTTAGTTCCACACTTCATTGCCATAAAGCAATAATACACATCCCTGTTAACTCTTTCCTTTTCACAGAAAACAGTGGGATCAGTGTAATTGAATATGTGCTGTGAGGTAGTACAATTTTCAGGGTGCTTCAAAATTTCTTGTAGTAATAATACTATCCCATGAAGATATATTACTAAAAATGACAGTGTTGATTTCTTACAAATGAGCAACTGTGAAAGTGATTGATAAACCTTTGAGGACCGAATTGCTTTATTGCTGTGTTACAGCTCTTAGCTTGATTTGTTCTGGGGGTAACAGGTCATTCTCAATGTAACCATTCCATTTAGACGAGTCTGGTAGAAAAATCTGCTGATATTATCCCCAACAGCTGCACAAACCTCAATTAATGCCACAGTTTAAATTTGATTTATAGATTTTCAAAGGGCTGGGATATCGCAGCAGAGTGACATTGTTTGTAGAGTGACATTGAATACCCAGAGGAGCAGAATAAAGTGCTGAATGGAGAGGTATGTGCTCACATGCTATTACTGTTTCATAGATACTGTCCTCCTTTCTGTTCATTCTATTCTTGGGTAGAAGTTAGCTTCTGAGAAAAAACTGTCATTTTAATTGTGCAAAAGTCCCAACTAGAACCTGTATGACTGCCATACATCTCTACTTTTTACCAGGCTATTGTATATGTATGTGTATACAAAAACAATGATCTGTGGCATTTGTTGATCCAGGAGTTTGTAATCAGTATCAGCATGCACGCAATTTTGTTTGTTTGATTAAGTCATCAAGAGGGATATATTATGAGGCTTCACTGTGCTACTGATATAATAAAAGTATGAGTTTTGTGCAAAGTGTCCAGTAATGTCAATATGAAATTTGGAACAACCAGTGTTGACAGTAAACTGTTTATTAATTCGTGCAGAAAACTGAAAAGTGATAATGTTCTACTATAATATATTATCCCTTAAAACGATGGAAAGAGACAAGATAAAATACCTTCTCATCTTCTTCTTCATCATCAGCCATGCTCATGTTCACCTAGGAGAGAATAAAGGGTACTGGGTGATTTCAAATGAACGGGACATGTGGGCACTGGAGCATTTTTAACAAACACCTAGTAATGAAATTTTCTTCGAGTACATTCACCCCTATTGGGAGAGGCCGGTTTCCATAGAGACTGCATCACAAGGGTGACCTCACACAAAAGGAGAGGTGAAAGAGGGCCTTCCTCACAAGAGCACTGTCACACCAAAGCAATCTCATTTCTCCACAACATAACCACACAGAAAAACAGAAAAAGGAAAGGGGGAGGGAAAAAAAAACATTTAATTTCAATGCTGTTGCCTAGATCACTTTATATCAAGTCATCCCTGACCCCGCTGCAGTGCACACTGTGACATTGCCTGGGAACAGAGCTGTGTCATTGCCGGCCAGAGGGTCACAGAGAGGTGACAGTGTCTCCACACTGGATATGAGGGTGAGCCTGGGTTTTAACATTGCCCAGGGACAACATCTTTGCCAGCAGCCATAAACACAATCACTGGGCTGGGGATGTTGCTCTGGGGAGGGTGTGTGAGCAGGCCAGGCCCCTAGCTGGCCGTTGAGATGGCTTACAACATAGTGAAATTGGGGGGCAGTCAGAAGTGTGAACAGCATTAACCTTCACAGACATGTGTAGGGCAAACATAATTTCCATAATAGTGGATAGAGAGGAGATAGTAGCATGTTCTGGAGAGGGCTATAGCCTTGTCTTTACAAGAGCAGTGAAACCAGCCAGTACACCAATACACTATAAACATGCAATTGCAGTGATTTAATTTTAATGGTGGTTTTGCTGATTCACTGGGCCTCTGGAGACGTTGCGGAAACTAGTCTAACAATGTGGAATTGTGCCACAATCAACCCTTCTGTGCTGTGCATTTAATTAAACAGCTCCTGGGTGTTTTAAAAATGTATTAGCAATAATTCCATTGTACTATACTGCAGATGTGTAATTGTAGCAGTTGCAAGTGGACATAGATAAAAAAAAAAAAAAAAAACTGGCAAACTGTGAAAAAAGTATTAAACCATTAGCATCTCACCAGTGGTGGGCTAGCAAACAGCCCGAGCTGGCGCTGTAACAACATGCCTCTATAGATCTGAGTGGATGAATCGTGCAGCGCTCAGAGCGCACGTCACTCACCAGGTCCTGGTTGGAGGTGACCCTCCCTGTGGTGAGCTGGAAGTAGTTCCAGCCTATGAGGAGAAGCAGGAAGAGGGGCAGCATGAAGAGCTCCCAGTGCCATACCGTCACCAGGAAGATCTGAGGAGACAAGAAGGGATAGTATAGAGCACAGACCATCATACCATGGCATTATATCCTCACTATCAAATCTCAACAAGCTTCTCCCAGAAAAAAAAAAAAAAAAAAATTCTATGATCTTCTCTCTCTACAAATCGCTTCACATCCCACTATAGCTCAGTCACCATTCTTAAATATGCAGACGACACAACTATAATTGTACTTATAACCACCGACATCAAAGACTGATACCGAGAGCAGGTAGCCCCAGCAGTCAACAACCTCGAGCTCAACACATCTAAAACTCAAGAACTCATTATAGATTTTCAGGCACAGACCCCTCCCAAAAAAAACCCCACACGTCTCAGGAGAACCCATAACCATCACTGACTCATTCAAATTTCTTGGCACACACAGCAGCATCACACTCAAATGGAACATCAATACAGACCACATCACCAAAAAAGCCCAGCAAAGACTGTTTTTTTTTTTTTTTTTTTTTTTTTTACAGCCATCATTCAGAGCCTACTCATCCATAACAGTTCGGTACAGCAGCATGGACAGTCACACACAAAAACTGCAGTGAATTGTCAATAAATCATCTGAGATTATTGGCACCCCAACTCCCATCGGTTGAATCACTATATCACAAACGCACAACCAAAAGAGCCAATAAATAAATAAATAAATAAATAAAAATCTCTGACCCGTCTCACCCTGCTCGCCACCTCTTCCAGCTGATGCCCTCTGGCAGGCGCTATGGGTCCCTGCCCCCCCCAAATCATGCCGTTTTAAAAACTTCTTTTTTTCCTCACTGCAAGTTGAACGTTTCTCTCTAACCCTGACCAATGTACCTAGACATAAAACTCCTACAGCAGTCTTGTAAATATTATCCAAGAAATTTGTCTTGTGGCAATATGTGATTTCTGTCTGTTGTGCTGATCATTCTGTCCAAAGTGATGGTGATATCTTCCTGTTTGTGATGTTACAGACACTACCGGAACCAAATTCCAGCGACCATGGTTGTGTGATCCTTAATATATGATTGATTGACTGATTGATAGATTGATTTATCCAGATCGCAAATCTTATGAAAGCACTACAGACTGTAAATCCACTGCGATCTACAGCTGATGGCAACACTTTTCACTAACGGTTTGAAAGTAACAGACATTTGGGGACAATTTTTAATATCTTTAAATCCTATTTATATACTCCAATAACACAGCGCTGGCAAAGCGCCTCGCTGCTGAACAGAAAGTATGACATGGGTAGGCATGGTATGCTGTCTTTTAACTAGCACATCAAATCCTCTTAGACTCAGAGGCAGTGAGGGTCTCTGACTAGGCACATATGGCAACTGGAGGAGCATTTGCAACATTTACCCCCTCCGTGGTGATGATACTGAGAAAAGCCAAGACCCCTGGTAGAAATAAGATGGATCACACTGAATGAGTAATCCCTCATAATTCTGTAAAGGAGTGGTGCTAAGCACGTTGCACAACACCCACTGCATTTCACAGCAGAGCACTAATTGGACGGCTGCATTTAAACCCATTTAGTGACAGCCTAATGAGTCTGTCTCCAACTGAAATTATCAGGAATGTGTGAGGAGGATCACACCAGCAACTTGACAGGAATGAAATAAAAATGTTCCCCACAGCAAGTTGAGTCTCAAAATCTATTATAGTGTGATTATGTGCCAATATACGCAACATATGGTCCACATATATAGAGCGCATAGTCCTGTCATTCTTTGTACACTATGTTTTCTGTAACTGCATCCTCTGCATGAGTCACATTCATTCGACTTGTTTTTCTCAAGTTTTTATTTTTGACAAAGTTTGTTTGTTTTGAAACTTTGAATACGGCTGCTATTCTAAACCACTGCTACTGTATGGTAGCACAGTGCAGTCTAAGCTCAAAGAGCTGGAGGCTGCTTGGAGTTGGAACAATATGTTAGAGTTAAGCCTGAGACAGGATGTGAAGCACTGGGGCCTTCAGGCCCCAATAGCAGGCCTGTAAACAGCAGACTGCTCCTGTCATAGCAACCAAGCGGAGTCCGTGCATGTTGCTCTGGGGGCCAACCTACCTACTGCCACACCAGGCCTAGGTTCAAACGGCCACCAGGGAAACGTGAACCGTGAGTAATGCACACAACACGGTGGCCTAACTGCCCTAGGCTTCACCACTGTACCGCTTATTATCCTTCAATACAATCCGGGAGATGGTGGATGAACAAAAGCAACATGCAACAGCACAGTGGGCTGGCCAAGATGTAAAGAAATAATATGAACAATATGTTATTGTTATTTTTCTATAACAGCTCATTTGAATTATACAGCCGCAAACTAGAGCTGGTGGGGGAAAAAAGGTAAACAATGAATATGCATGATGTGCAGAGGTAGCTGCAGTGCGTCTCCTCTCGGTTATGAATAACCTACGTCATATGTTGTCACCTCAGTTCCCATGAGGCTATTCTAAAGCGACGCTCTCCTCACCCCAGAGGAATTCAGCTGGCTGGTGGACAGGTAGCCTGTCATATCCCCAGCATTCTCATAAAAAAGGAAAAAGAAAGGGGGAAAATGTGCCTGGAAACTGACATGAGCCCAGCAGGAATGTTGAACCTCCTTGCCCTCCCTGCAAAAGCTGCTACATTAACCACTAAAGTCTAATTGCTTGGTCTCTGTCTTCCTGTGCAAGTCAACAGAGGGAGCCAATTCATTTCCGCCCAGGGAGCCGGCAGAGAGAATCTGTCACAGGTATTCATAATCGCCCACTAATGCAAATTTCTGCTCACCACGTTCTGGCTCAGTGGACAAGATAAAAGCCTACAGAAATACAATGCCTTGTGTCTAAACTGAGTGCTTAAATGAGGGTATAAACCAAAACTGTCAGAAATATCTTCTCAATTCCTCCCTCATGGTATGTCAGCCCATGTGTGCAGGATTTACATGCTTTTTTAACACTAATAAAAACGTTAGAGAGAAACATCTGGGAGAACCTCTCAGATTCCTTCACTCAGGTGCGCAGACTGAGAGTTTGCCGTCAGATATCCCTCAGTAATGAGCAGAGGCAGGACTATACCTTTTCCTTGTCTTCTTGCATTCTCCAGAGCCTCTGTGAAATGGAGACGGAACTAATTCCGCACTAAGTGGTTTATGTTTTATTAGCAAGCAGCTGAGTGATTAAAGGACATGTCGGACAAAGTGCAACCTTTCAAGCGTAAATGTAAATTTGTATAGAAAAAGAATCCACATTTTAATTGCTGGCAAAGTTAGGCTCCATTTCTGTCTTGCGGGCCTGACTCCATTTTTTTCTTCTTTTCATCCGTCAACAAATTACACATGACAAGTAAAACCTTAAACACTACAATGCTAATATCTAACATGGGTGGTAAAACAGTCATTTATTTAAGCAAAAGGACATAAAGCAACAAACAAAAGGAGGGGAGGCAATAATTAATGATATACACGAGCATTTAGGTTTACACACAGCAGAATTGGATAATGAACGACTTGTAATTGAACAAGTGTTAGTATGTGTGTCTGGGAGGAGTGTCTCTAATGTAGGAAACCTCCCTTGACAAACACCATTTAGCTGAAAAATGTCTGTATGATTATGCACAGGGTGTCTAGGGGGAAAAAAAAGAATGAATTAATAAAACTATTAGCGCACGGTGGAGTAGGTGATGGAGATGCACTCTCCTTAGCCACCTGTAAGCGCCTGGAGAAGGGGCAACCCTGGGCAGAGCAATTCTGCCAGCAGGGTTAAGAACAGCCTGACAGATTTGTTTTATAGTGCCATTAATATGATTCCACTAAATGCATTCTGCGCTTTCTCATGCAGATCCCCTGGCCAGCAGAATCCAGCACCTAATAATAAAGCACTCAGCGATTAAAAGTGTGAATAAAATAACTTAAAGCTGAGCAAGCATGGCAGCTCCCACCACCCACACTCTCCCAGGAGGGGGTGAGATCGTAGCAGGAACAAAGGGACAAAGACACCCTCACTAAGAGTTTCTACCATCCTGTAAATTGATTAATAGAGGAGGGGGTGGCCCAGTCTACCAACCCAAACTACTGACTGGCAGACTTAACACCAGACTGCAAGGCTGCCAAATGTTCCTCTTACACCCGACAGCAGATAAGAGGCTGTAAATACAGGCATCACATCAGCATGGAAAACATAAAACTGTATATCAACCATACAATGTTATTGCATGCGGGGCCATGCGAGTACATTACCTGAGCCGTAAAAAATAAAAACAAAAAACAACAAAGTTAAAAAAAAAAAAAAAAAAAAACTTCTTTCCCTTATTATTTACTATGCAGCAGATTTCAAGAATGCCCATATTTTTTAAATTATCCGCAGTCCAAAAACAGAGAGGATTTAATCTTGGCTGTATCTACACTATTTCTCTTCAGTTGCACTCCACTTGGAAAGCTAAACAAAGCGAGGAGAGCGCCAGCCAGCATTATGAGGGTCAGTCAAGGGGGCTGTGGATGGGTGCCAAATTACGTGAACATATACTGAAAGAGTTTAACAAGACTGACTACAGGCTGCAGGGTTTGTGTATGTGTGTTTCTCTCTGTGTATGTGTGTGTGTGTGTGTGTGTGTGTGTGAAAGAGAGAGCGAAAGAGAGAAACATGGAGAATCCATGTTTGTGAAAACATAGAATATGTAGAATTTGGCAATACAAATCTAAATAATAATACAAGCGGGTACAAAATCTTGCATAGTCTTCACTCTGATATAGATGGACTTTTTCTGGGTGAAATCAAGGGCAGTAAAATTAATCTGCATTACTTCCTCAATTAAAATACAAAAAAGAGATTAATAATGAATCAAAGGCACAAGTGGCAGCTTAGCTCACGCAGGTCTTTTTCTTTTTTTTTTTTTTTCAGTCGGGCTGGAACACAGTCTGGCTGAGGGCTTATGCTGGGGATGGGAGCGGCAGGCTTTAAAGTAGCTGTAAACGCAGAGCAATGAGACATGTAATTTGTGGTGAGCTTGGGCCAGTGTGGGGACAGGCTTTCAGGGGGTGTCAGAGGCAGAGGAAGCACAGATAAGATTTCTCTTCAGGGCAGGTAGAGTGTGTGGGCAGCCATGGTGCTCTGAGCTAACACTGAATAAATATTTCACATACGCTCAGCTCAAGTCTTATCGACTGGGGAGAGAGAGAGGGAGAGAGACAGTGGAAGAGGGAGAGGGGGAGAAAGAGAGAGAGAGAGAGAGAGAGGCTGCATTCTACTGAGAGTAATAAAACAGGGAATCTCATTTCCCTCTTGAGCAGGGCTAAATCAGCTGTAGCAGCTCTGGAGTACAACACAATTTACAATTCATTTTAAAAAATCAAATACTGATATACTAGCCGTTATATTTATTTTGCTTAGTTTTATGCTTATTTTTTCATACTGGTGTCACTTTTAAATGAAAAGCATATGCAAGAAAAGTCAAAATTTTAGCAATGTAATTTATAAACCATAAACATTTACATTTATAATGTAATTTCAAAACTAAACAATAAAATAGTGTAATTTAGTGTATTTTGTATAATTTAGTGTAATTTATTTGAGTGAATTAAGTTATTCACTAATTATCCTGTTTGGTAAACAGAAGGCTAGCCATTGAGGAATGATAACAAAATGCGGCAGCTTGTAAGGATGCATGCACAATACAGTGCAATAGTGATAGCAGGCTCTTTATCAAAGCACTGAGAAAAAGCAGCCGTGCGAGGCAAAGCATTAGCATTTGCTCACAGGGCCGTCTCTGGTCGTTGTCTCCCCGCCTGTCTGACACATGCCAGGGCCAGAGCAGTGCCAGTACGGGGCTGGAGCAGGGCGGTCAGCGGGGGCCCTGTGGTGCCTGTCAGTGGTGGCTACTCTGACCCTGCGCTCCGGCACTGGCCACGAGTGTTTAATCCGTGTCGGGAGCGTTAACACTGAGCGACCTCCTGGGTGACAGATCTGCCATGCGAGCCTTTTCCCCTGAGGAGGTGGGGAGGGAGTGGCGTGGACTCTCTCTCCCTGTCAGCTCAGCTCACACACACGTTAACGTGCCGGGGCCGAGACCGGCCCTAGAACAGCCACACACAGGGGCGGACAGGTCGCCGGCTCAGCTGCCTGGGGAGAGGTGTCCTCTGTGACTAGGAAGGTGGTGAGTATGTTAGAGGCAGTCATTATGATACGGCACACACAACGGGGTTAAACACGGAGCGCACTTCATCTAGGCTGAAAATAAGTACAATACAACACACAGTGCAACAGAGGCACAGACAAAACCGTGCTGTTGAAGTGCCAGCACAGTTATTTAGTGCAGTGAGCTGTTATTCAGCCTCTTAATGTGTTTAGACTTAAAATGTACATTATGCTACTTCATAAATTTAAACAAAAATGAATGTGGTCAGGTTAAATTGAATTAAATGTGTTGTCAGAACTGAAATCCATATCTTAAAGCATATCGGGCACTTTCGAAATGGGCACAATTCTGCAGCCATAATGAGGTGAATATTAACAGAGAAAGCTTATTAATACCACTAATACGGGGACATGCTTCAAGGTTACATGCTCTGCATTCAGCAAGCTTCAAGAGCTGACAACTGACACATAGCCATTCAGGGCAGCTAAATAATAACGCTGTGTCAAATCAGAAGGCAATGCTGAGCAGTTTACAGGTACCAATAGCGTATCATTTAATAATTAATAGATCTCAGACTGTTTTCAAAACCATGAATATACACACACACATCACCATCACTGCCATCTTTTTTCTCTCTCTCTCTTTCACTCTTCTGGATACATTCCCACTACACGCTCTGTGAGAACTCCCACAGCCATGGAAATGGAGAGTATAACCCCCATGAGACCAAAGAAATCCACTCCTTTAAGGCCTCAAACTTTTTCAAACAGAGAGAAAACAGATGCAAAGCAGAAACAAGCAGACAATTCACAGACGCGCAGACTACCCTCGCCACTCTCACAAAAGCACGGCCACACTGCATTGCAGTAAACCGCAAATGGGCAGATCCAACACTCACAAAACATCTCATTTTCAGGGACAGTGTTAACAAGAACAATTATGACAACTCTGATTATGGCTTTGATCTTGGCCATGCTGGTATTCTGGTTAATGGCCCCAACTGCCATGGCTCTACACAGGTGGTCTCCTGAGACCTCTGGAGCCAGATCTGACCCTGTCCTGCCCTCATCTGGGGAGACGATGATTCTATCAGCCCAAAAAAGAACCCGTTGCAGCTGCCAACTGTGTTTACAGCTGCACCGCATCAAACATTCATCAAATGCCATCTTTACAGTCTGTGATGTGAGGCAATCAGCATTTCACAGGCTGTCAAATGATGTCTAAAGCGGTTGCTACCTGGCAGTGTCAAAAAGAAAATGGTTCAAATACTCACATAAGGTATACAGGTTTCTTTCTAGTCTAACTCCTGACAGATGAGGTACCTCATATGTTAAAATATTAATTCTACTTAAATACTTAAAGCGGTCTAATGACAGCAAAGCTCAAAATCAGCTTTCAAGTGTAAATGATCCCTTTTCTTTTTTTAACTTTCATCCATTTCATCTAAATCAAAATTGTTCTCAACTTTAAACTTCTGAAACAGATTAATTTGGCTGGCTAATACATGCTCATTTAGCTTTTTTTCCCTCTTTTTTTTTTTTTTTTTTTTTGGAAGAAACTTGTGTCTCTCGGTCTAATGCACAGAATGGAGGATTTCACTCCAAGTTGTTCCCACGAACGGTTCCTGTTGGGAAAAGTAACTGATCTCCTTAGCACCTCCACTCGCACTTCCAGCAGTGCTATAGCTCCATCTACAGGTCCCATCCTTGTCTACAGGAAAGAACTCTGGGTGACCCCTCTGCAGTCAGTGCTGATGTATAGCACATTCATCTCGCTCAGTCTTAGTGAAAAGCACATCTAAAGGCCGTTATTTTATGAAGATTTTAGCTGTCACATTTTCTCTCTCGCAGAGAAAGGAACATGCTGTTGTCAAACTCCTGAAAAGCGCAGATCCTAGGCTCATTACTGTAGCATAAACAAGCAGAGAAAAAAAAAATCCAAATTTCTTGTTTGTATTTCCGTTCACTGATGAAGATGTTTATGAGGATTTGCCAGAACTTTGTTTAAATGCGTGAGAAAGAATTTTTTTTCTTCTCCTTTTTTTTTTTTTTTTTTTTTTTTTTTTTTTTTTACATTACCTAATTAGAAAGGCGCTATTTTAAAACTACAACCCATGGGTGGAAAACTGAAGGAAACTTCAAACAGTACGGACTCTGCTTGCTGAGGAGATTGCACAATCAAAACAGGTAACCTCCAGCACCTGCAAACAATGACAATGCTGCATGACTTTCCAGTCTTTACAGATTTTTCCTCACACAGTAATACTCAATGGCAGAATAATACCAAATGAGCCATCAGTCTGGATTTCATCACTGTGCATACCCAATTTATGTGTTCCTGGATGCACAGTTTTCTGATTGCCCCTCATGAGGGAAAGTTATCTTGCTACAAGACTGCAGAGAAGTCTCCAAAAAATTCCATCCATTTTATTTTTTTTTATTTATTTATTTTTTTTTTATATTCAGAAACACTTGGTTAACATGAAACAGACCAATGATCTTTCACGTAAAAATTTGAATACCTTACACACCACACGGCAACAACCACTTCATAATGCATACACGAATCTACATAAACAGGATAGAAATGTAGACTGCATGCTGTGTGGAGGTCAGAAAATTGGCCTGCGGGACTGAGTGATATAATGGCTAAGTATTCCTGGTAAAGCACTAGGGGAGCATCCCGCAGTCCCAGTAGAAACCACAGCAGCGGTAATGCATTACAGGATGTATATGGTGTAAAATGGTAGGACTGGTCTGCCTGCGTGATAAATAATGTATTGTAATGTATATTAAAGCTAGGCCCACCACTGCAGTGGTTCCTACCGGCATACCCCGAGAAGCCTTGCGCTGCCTGCCACTGTAGAAAAGAGCAGACACTAGTGGTATAATTATGCACATCTGAGAGGCAAGCAGAGGCCATCTGTCAATGTCTGAATCAGTTACCTTATTACCACTGCCTAAAGATATAAATATAGGAGTGGGAGCTGCTTTCATTAAGGCGCATGGTGGCATGCTGCTTCAGACAGCTCCGAACACTAACTTAATTGCAAATGATGACTTAGAGGAGGAGGAGTGGCTGTAACCGTGGCTGGCATCGGAGTGGGCAGGGGCACTAGTGTGTGTCGCGGCGTGGCACTGGGATTGTAATGACAGTCAGTCAAGACCTTGTGGCTGCCTTCTTCTTTTCACATCTCTGTCTGGTTTTAGTCTAATTCAGGATTTTCTCCCTTTTCATTATCAATCACAGACAATATTCATATGTGATATATGTGCTGCTGCTTGCTCAGGATATAATAAATCATTGAAAACAGGAACTTTTCACTGGTTGAACTCTGTCTGCTGACGAGTGGGTGATGAACACACAGTGGCTGATTCACTCTCTTTGGGCGATTCTCACGGTGCACCTTCGACACTTCCACTATTTGAAGCACACCTCGTCGCAGACAAAGGCATACTCCAACTACTCTGTGACTGTCTGCTTTTAAAAATAACAACCAGTGTGCTGGTGTTTCATCCTACGGTATTTTTTTTTTTTTTTTTTTTTTTTTCAAATGAATAAGACAGCAGACAAAGCCTATAGTTTAAGAATATATCATAAGATTTTATTCATTTCACTAAGAGGGTTCACATGACATGCAGCTAACACATATAAGGTAATTTCATCACTGGGGTGTATTAAACTACGATGATCATGATGAAAATAGCATGTGTGAGAGTCAATCCTTTCCCTTCTTCCTAAGATCTCTATTTGTGTGCTGCACTCCTAAACAGCAGGTGGAGTGGAAGTGGAAATGAAAGATTAGAGTGTGCCACCACACACTCCCATCGCCTGCGGAGGATCTAATTATAGGTGGAAGAAGATGGCCCCATCCCGCTGACCTGTCACCTGTCAGCCTGCCTATCCTCCTGCTCTCCTGCCCATATCCCTGCCTCCAAGTCTCTCGCTATCTGCCTTCATACACTGCACTCCACCTAACTGTCTACCTCTCTTTTCTGTGCTCCAACTTTCTTTCCCAGATAGTAGCCTGCCTCCCACTCTATCCTTATACAATCACACACATTGTTCTCTATCTTCCTGTCTGTGTGTCCGCCTGCCTGTCTGTGTGCCTTGCTGTTCTAAAGGCTGTGATACATTGAGCCTGGCCATTGCCTGAGGGGATTTGCACCTCAGGATCAGTGAGAAGGGCTTAAAGAATACACCAGGTATGAATTGCATGTCATCTCGAGACAGAGCAGACAGAAGAAAGGCAGTGAAAGAAGAGTTCTTCACACACCCTGTCTGTGACCGCTTCCTCACCCTGACACGGCGCTGGCAGGGCTTTCATGGCAAGTGTACACTCTTAATCATGACATTACATGTGCTGTACGGAGGGGGATTCACAGGGTGATTTAAGATTATTTAAGCTTAGGACCTTAGATCACATACCCTCATTAAAAACAGCTAAACAGAGACATTTAAACAAGGTTCAAATCTCGGAGGCAGACTGTCACTCCTCCACCCAAGGAAGCTGAGACTGTGATCCTCCTTACACCGTCCCCCGGGTTAGGAGGCTTTGCTAAGAAGTCAGATGTACAAACGCCCCAGCCCCAGCCCTTCAAATACACTCTAATGTCATCAGAACTGAAGGAAAGCCAAGTGGGGTTTGATTTAAAGGATAAAGCACATCCATCACATACACATTGGATAAAAACAGAAGGTAGCCATTGTTTTTCATGGGAAAAGGAGTAGCAAAGAGAGAAAACGGCTAAACCAAAGAAACTCTTCACCGTCTAATTCGCAGAAAATGAAAGAGTTAAAACTGGGCTGCAGTGAAATGGGACAAAACTTGTTCGCCCCAAGGCTTAAAGCGAGTTCATTAACGTGAGGCAATGACTTACCAGAAAGGCTATTAGACTCCGTTGCGTGCTCTCCCATTGAAAACAGCTTTTAATGTACTGTAACGTGTACAGAACTGCCGTGCTGATTTTGCGAACCCGATATATATTCTGGGCAAGGACCTAATGGGAAATAATTGGAACAAAACACCAGTTAGTATCATTTGATACTGGACATAATGTTTATGACTTTGCAATCAGGTTGATTCAGCTTTACAGTCCCTTATTTGCTACTGTGTAATTTGATGTTTAAAGCCAATTAAACTAATTTGTGTGACTGTGACCGATCCAAACTATGACCATGTGCAGCTTTGTTGTGGCCACTTTATTAGGAGGATGTTAGGGGATGCATTTTGGCAATGTTTTCTCTTTTTTGTGTGTGTGTTACTCTGTTTTTGATTAAGACTAAAATATCAAGGCAAATAACCTTTTTAGAGAATTTTAGGTTTTCCTCCACGTATTTTGTCTCCTTTGGTTTGAAGGTTTGGATGCCAGCTCTGACCTAGGAAAAAAAAAAACAATGGCAAAATAAAAACAGCACCACCACAATAACAACAACAAGAACAACAGCTTTCGAAAAAGCTTCATCATATTTAGTTTGACTCTTACTTTGTTATAGATGATCTCCGGCACCAGCGTGATACTCCCTTTGGTCAATGATCCCAAGTCTTCTTTCTTCAAGAACCGACACACCTGTTGTCCATTCTGAACCTTTTGCATCAGAATTACAAATACAATCAATATCTAATCATCATTTACAGCGTTATTAAAATATGTGTATTATAAATCAAGCTATTTATGTAATAAGTTACGTTGAAGTGATAATCTAATGGTGAATGATCACAAACTCACAGCCAGCAATGGAATGGCCACTTTCCCCAAAAAGTTTGGGGCTCTGTCTCCGTTCTCATCCAGGACAGTCAGCTCAATCACATCGTGAATGTCCTTGATTGGGCTGTAACATCAGATTAACGTGCAAGTTACAGACACTCATCTACACAATATTATTACTAATGCACACTTATGTTCATAATTGTAATTGTATATTGTATATTGTATATAGGATTGTATATAGGAGTGTATTCTTTCTATTTTTATTTCTTTTTTATCCATTTTACTTGCACAGTGCTGGAGTTGTCACCATTGCATTTCACTGCTACTGTACTTGTACATCAGGCATGTGACAAATAAAACTTGAACTTGAACTTGAACTTGAACACAAGACAGATTTTTCAGATGTCTCACTCACAATGTGAAGACTTTGTTCCACTCCGGGTTGAGGGTCTTGTAGATTGTCTGAGTTTGAAGCCTGCTCTTACCAAGTTCAATAACACAGAAGGGGTTGCTTTTTCCTAGAAATGACAAAGCCATGTCATTATTTAATCTGTAGGAAAGCCATGGCCATGAGGAACATAGTCAGAGAAGTGAAGTGCTGTCTGAGATTACCATTGAGATCTGTTGCTGGAAGATCTGTTGCCTTTATGACCTTGACCTGAAGGTAGCCAACCTCTTTCACACATTTGTGCGAGTTCTTTAAGGACTGCAGAAAGGAATATCAAAGCATGAGATGATGAATACAATAATCTATACATTAAATTTTATGATTACAGCCCCAAATATGCCATAATCATTGAGTTATTGTTAAAGTAATTGTCTACTATAACAGTAACGTCAGTACAACCGCATTACTTCTACCTCAAACCAGCTGATATTAGAATCTTTACTAAATCTTGAAAATGGGCTATTGCATTAATAGGTGGGGACATCTATATATCTACAAAATGTAGAAACAGCACACTCTATATTAAGTAATAAAGATTACAGGGCACAGCTGCTTTAAGTGCTTTATGCTTTATGAATTTTCCACACTGATTTGTGAATATTTTTTTAAAAATATATACGTATAAATGTGCCATTCTCTAATAAAAAATATGTCATCCTGTGATATTTGTTAAAAAATGTATAATGATACTAACAAATTTCTCCATTATTGTGTCTCTCTCATCAGGTTGCTCCAAAGGAGCTGCGCTGATGTCAGAGATGGAGACTCCCCAGCAGGGCGTCAAGGTGACCAGAAACACCAGCCTGCCCTTCCCGGGGTCCAGCACATGGGTGTAGAGCTGCCTCTGATTTTCTGGAAGTCTTGATAGGTCAATCTCAAACCTGAGACACATAAGGAAAATGGCTCCCATTGGAACATATCAGAAATACTTGTCCTGCGGAAGAGCAAATGTGAGCAAAATTAACACCACCCGGTGGGAAATACTCACATCCCCCATGACTCCTCACACTTCCTCCCTCTCTTGGAGAATACCTCCACCTGCAGAGGTTCCTGGTTATCTTCAAACTGATTGAAGTCAAACTGCTCTCTCCACTGGGGATTGGCCTGAATGCATAGGTTCTGAGGGCGTCAAAGACACAGATTCAGGACATACAGTAACATGGAAACGCACACACATGCACACAGATAGACTCATTGACGCAATGTCAGGTTTAATGCATTGTCAGACTCCAGCCCCTGCATGACAGGTGGATTAAGTCTTCATTCAGTTCAACCAGAACGAGGCAGGAGAGGAGAAGGAGAGGTTGGTTTTGTGTGTGTGTGTGTGTGTGTGTGTGTGTGTGTGTGTGTGTGTGTGTGTGTGTGTGTGAGTGTGTGTGTTTGAGTGCATACGTGTGTCTATTTGTGTTTGTGTGTACTTGTATGTGTACACCTCGGTAGCCACTCTGGGATTGTAAACACTGACAGCTTCCAATTAGAATCAGCTTTGTTCAACAAACAAACAAGCAGAGAGGAAAGCAGAGAGGTTTACAAAGAAATGACACGACAACACAAGACAAGTGCACCGCAGAATCATCAGGGGGGAGGCCAACAAGTAGAGGTAGATGAACAGGGCATGCTGGGTATGCAAATGAAGGCAGTGAAGCCCAACACCTGAAGCATGGGGAGAAGCGAGTGGCAGCCATGCCCAGTCTAATGAGCTGCCTCTGCCATGGCCCAGTGAGCCAAGGTGGAGGTGAGTCACTGACAGGCACCTGCTGAGAGAGAAGCAGGAAGGAGAGAGATAGGGGCTAGAAGGAAAGACTTAGATGAAGTACACAGAGTAAAGACCTGAGAAGACGTAAAAAAAGACAGAAGAGCATGAGAAAATTGAGGGTGGATAGAGTAAAAAAAGAAAGTCTTGTAAAGAACAAGACCAACCTTGCTCTTGTACTTCTGATCACCCAGCCGGAAGCGGACGTAGATGTCCCCCTGGCCATATTGTGGCAAATCCTGTCCCTCCACCAAGGTGATACCAAACACCCCGCTCCACAGCTGGTTCTTCAGCTGATTCTTCTGCATGTCTGTGCGTGGAGACTGTGTCACTGCCTGAACCTGGTTCTGAACACAAATAAACAATTACATTATTATTATTATCTTTTTTTTTTTTTTTTTTTTGGTGGTGGTGGTGGTGGTGGTGGTGGTGGGGGGGGGGGGGGGGGGGGGGGGGGGGGGGGGGGGGCGCAAAAACTTTGTGTGTGGAAGCCCTGCGCACCTCACTCTGTTTACCTGTTCCTGCCTCAGCCTGGCACCTCATCATGTTCATAGGGTGCATAAAAGTAGGACAAGGGTTTACACTATACAGCACATCTCTGCTGGAGCACATTAGCACATCTCTACTGACAGGCAAGCCACACCATGGATGCTCCTGGAGAGAGAGGGAGAGAGGGATGTCAGCAAGCAGCCAGATGTCCCTGGCTGTGACAGTCCCACTCATCACTGGCTCCCAGACTGAGTGTGGGGAGGCAGGACACTTGGCATACTGCACCGGAGACAGCAGGCAGCAGTGAGTAATGATGCAAACCACATAGCTCTCTCATCAGCAAATTATGCATACATGCAGTATGTATGGCCAGCATATATGTTTACTGTATGTTGGCAGTTGGCATATTCTTCCAATTTTAATTTAACCAGCAGAATGACAAATCTCGGTGTGGAAAAATGTCATAATCCTAAAGCCATCAGCGAAGCGATGAAACTAACAAAATGTCCTGCATATGAGAACTCTTTGGAATCAAGGACAGGCCCAACAAATAATCCTCCTACTCCTGCCGTGTGTCACAGAGGGAGTGAGAGAGGGAGGCCTTGATATGTTTCCATGTGTTAGAGTTCCCGTGAGGCCATGCGGTGATAGGCCAGGGCTGTAAAAACAAACAGCAGAGAGGTTGTGTAGGGCTGACTGTAATTAAAGAGCAGGACCGTAATCTGCTCTAGCCTCTTTGATTGCCCAGCTCCTTCGGCTGCCCCGGCCGACGCTGCTTCAAACAGCCCCACTACGACTCCCCTGCCACTCTGGCCCCTCCTCTTCACTATAGGGTCACAACCCACATTGCCACCCAATCCGGAGGGGATCAAAGCACATCTCAGGGACCTGAATTAACATGGAATACCACAGGCACAGCCCTATAAATATCACCCCCTTCAAAAGAAGAGGAACAGAGGGAGTGGAGGAGCGATATAAAACAGGCCTCAGCCAAGTCATCCCAAGTGTTTATCTTGGACACATTTCTATCTCAGCGGCCAATAAAACAATTCCACTTAACTGTAAGTGGCCCCTAAAGAGAATCTATTCCTGGTCCTAAAAGGGCTGTGCGATTGCTTCCATATGGTGGGACAGCATGGGGACAAGCAGGATGAGCTCAGACCCAGGTCCATTTGGCTGGTACCTCAGCTCTGTCCATCCACAGCTGTGATATTACATCCTAACATCTGGGTTATTGCCCGCTATGCCTGGGAATTATCAGTCTTGCCGATCTTAGGCATCCCACACTGGCAACATGCCTCAAACAGCAGAGAGCCCCCACACCCCACCCCGCCCCCTCCCATACGCCCCCCTCCTGTTTGAAACACTATCACACAGCAGAGTTTTACTTAGGCATTTGCCATTCCCTGTCTCCGTGGTGGCAACACAGAGGGAGAAAACGATGTTCCAAAAAGAGGGGGAGTAGAGCTGTAAGAGCTGTGTATTCAGCACCTCCAGGATAGGTGTTAAATGCAATAAGATACTGTATGTTTGTCAAAAATGGAGGAAAAAAAAATAAAAAATAAAATGGCATTGTTACATTGTTAAATTAGCACTGTGATTTAGGCAGCAGAACATTGTGCAGAGTCCCATCACACATTTCTGTCTCCCTCCGAGTCCCTTTAACCATCTGTAGTGGATAACCTACAACGTGTATGAAAATGGTTTCATTCCTTTGTCATCTAATATCAAATTGAAATTGTCTACTGGACCATCAAGAGACTGAACAGTGGCAGATGTAGTGACTATATAGGTGTGAATATAAACCCGCAGCTACAATCATTGCGATGTGAGTCCCAAACAGCAACCCTCCTATTTCACTCTGAATCTAATTACAGCTACAATATATTGAATACCACTTGAAAAGGGACAGAACTTTGTTTACTACAAAACCCAATATTGCAATATAATACTCATCTAAGGGCTTTTTCAAGACCACATATTCTGTCAATATCATTATTTTGACAAACTTTGATCACTATATCATGTTGCTCATTTTTTTTTTTTTTTTTTTTTTTTTTTTTTTTTAGAAAATGATAAACCACTGAATATAATATGCAATGCAAAAAAGGTTCGCTATAAAACCACAAAAGAAATAGACTGTGCTGAAACCAAGGTTACACACAAAAGCCTAAGTCCTGAGCATACACCTCATTCTTTGTTGCACTATAGTACAGTGAGCTACTGCCCCCTAGTGATCGGCATCAAGGAAACTGTAAGAACTAACATTAAACAATGTTGAATGCTAGGGTGCTGATTGCATTCTGGATCCAATTTGGAAATGCAAATCTAAGGACATGTGTGATGATGATATCAAAATCCATACCTTATTCTTCCTTTGTGGCCATCTCTGTGAATCAAAAAGAATTAAATCAGTGCAAATAATTCAAGGAAGAGTACTAGAGACAGAAAATTTGATCTACCAAAGCTTCTGCGATCAAGAATTGTCTTACTGGGCCTCTTTTGACGGTGGGATCTCTAAACATTAAGCAGACGTCAATGGTGATGACTCCCATGTAATCTTCCTTACTTTTTGGATCGTCTAGACGCAGCTCCATTTCATAGGTTCTGGGCAGAAACAGAAAGGGCATAAGGAAGATTAACAATAATGGCTACGTATGGATATCCTAAGAATAATCTATTCCCTTTTATATTATGCCATAAAAATGTTCCACTCACTTGTATAATTCAAGGTTTTTTAGGGCAATAGCGCAGGAACCCATGAAGTCATCACTGGTGCGATTCTTATCATAGACCTACAACAACATTACAAATGTAATAAGTTTAAGAGACATGTACATATTAGGCTCCTGTACAAGACTACTGTTGCAAATAAAAAGTCTTCAACAAAGAGTTGATACCCTGCAACCATTTAAATATAGGTTTTTAGTCAAACTGGTAGGAGGCCTACCCGAGCTTCCACAACATGCTCTCTGTCTCGTAGAGGATGAGAGAAGGACTCGTTCCACTGCGGATTCAGGTTTTTATACACCACTTTGCTCTTATAGAATTGCTTTCCTTCAAGTTTGAATTTAACATATGGATCACTCGTTCCTAGAATGAACAATGAAACAGAGCAGACAATATGCAATTAAATACAGTATGACACAAGTGGTACTTAACATAAAGGGTTATTTTAATATACAACCACAGTGTAAAAAACACTGCCATCATAGCAATATAAGTACAAATGATTTACCTAATGCAGACTGTTTATTTCACTTTGAATATCATGTCACTCTTAAAACCATACACAGTGTATGAGAACACACACATGCAGACATGTATATACACCCTTCCCCCATGCTGGTTAAATCAAAGAGCTGCTGTGTGAGACTGAAATATGTGAGGAGGAGGTGCACCCCTCATCTATTGGCAAAAACAGAGGGATGTAGCTGTTTAATTGTGAAAGAGTAGAAACACTCGCCAGCATGAGGCAACCAGAAACCAAAATCTAGAAGCAACCAGTGTTAATCTCCCAAGCCTGTTAAGAAAGTCTGTCTGCGAGAGGGGTGGGGGTACGGGACTTCTTTGTCTCTGCCATGGCATGCAGATTGGCCAAAAAATGAAAGCCAGTCCCATGCCTTCATTTGTATAGGGGAATAAAGGGGTGCTTGAGAGAGCCTGCAGGGAGGCTTGAATCACATGACAAAGGCCCTGTGGGGATGGGCTGTCAGGCCTGTCAGCTCCCCACTCCAAATGAACATCTCGCAAAGGCAGGCAGGACCCACAGCAGCTCCGCCCTGCCAGCCTGTGACAGGGAAACCTCCAGGCAACTTGACAGGAGGAGAATGTGGCAGCTAGCAAGGAGAAAAGCTCTGGCATGACTGAGAACGGTGACGATGGAAATTAATGGGAAAAAAGGGGAGAACAAAAAACCAGGGAGTGGGGGCTGGTGGCGTGGGTCCTTTCAGAATATGTAATGACAATGTATGCCATTGGTGAGTCTTTGGCACGGTGTTGATTGTTGGGCAAACAGTGGAAAGACAGGGGGCGTGCGGGGATTGCATCATCATGGTGCCATCTTGTCAGGGAAAGTAAGGTCTCAACTAGTAGGGAGTAGGGCAGTGGGCTCGGAGGATCTGCTGTTACCATACTGGGAAAAAAAAACAAACTTCAGCATCATTCTGAGAGAGAAATCCATTTAGCCTCACTCTTACAGGTGAGTTTCCAATTCGGCAGGAACTAGACCATAATAAAATAGTGGTTAAAACCACAGCATGTGTATTCAAAGGGTTTATTAGTTCAATAAAAAGGTAGATCTGGCTTTAAAATATTTATATCCCTTATTTCTGCCAGGAAAATGCCAATCTATAATGACCAGTGTAAGACAGTCTTTGACTTTAAGTAAATTAGGCTACATAAATAGCTCCAAAATACTCATAAGCAGTCAGCAAATAGCCATACTGTCTGAGGTCATCAGGCCACCCATAATGCCTCTCGAATACTGTGCTTCCATTTATGGACACTCGGGGTCGCCGCTTTCCCAAAGTAAACCCTACTGGGCCTGTGGGCCCCAGGGAAGGGTCAAGAGGAGCATGAGGAGAAGACAGATGGAGGTTTGTATCTGATGCTTGCTCTCTCTCTCTCTCTCTCTCTCTCTCTCTCTCTCTCTCTCTCTCTCTCTCTCTCTCTCTCTCTCTCTCTCTCTCTCTCTCTCTCTCTCTCTCCCTCTCCTTCTCTCCCTCTCTCCTTCTCTCCTTCTCTCCCTCTCTCACACACACAGATCAATATCACAGAGCCACTGGGGACTCAATTCTCAAAAGAAAACTCATAACTGGACTCAAACGTGTTAAAATCTAAACCATTATTCACAGTCCGTATCAGATTTTCCGTCTGGATATTATACATTTACTCAACCCTGCAATGAACCAAAGTATGGACTCATATGTTCCATTTTAAATCATGTTGCAATGACGCTAGGATTATAATAATAAACATATTTTACAATTTCAGCAGTCCCCCACAAAATAACAGTTTATATTTCCAAGTGGGGAATAAATCTCAAAATAATCTATGCGAGCTGTCCATGAATAGTCAAATACAAACAGTCAAATGTATATAGTACATGTTGCAAAAATTAAAATCAGATTTATTATTCTAGATTTATTGTTCACATTTGAAGCTGAGTGTGAATACAATTCTTTCCTTTCTTTTCTATCTGTTGTTGCCATGAAAGCTCTCTTTTCATGTAAATTTTCCATAGCGTGCAACTTAATGTGGTAAAGTACTGTGGACATCAGATAATGTATCAGATGTTGGAGTGAATCAGCCAACATTTCAAACTCTTTCAGTTCAACATAATGAAGAAGGTGGTGCCTTCTTGTAGTTGCTTGGCCTCTTTTTGGTTCAGTACAGCAGCGATTGTTTTTGTTCTGGGCGGCTGGCAGTGTATGCTTTATTCAGGTCTGACTACATACCTCTCTAGTTTTGTTTTTTTTTTTTTGCATATACAACACTAGACAGGAGACCTCAGTTTCGCAAGTCAACTGTGGCCTTTATTAAACATATGTCACCCCGCCTTTATGCAAAGCAACGCACAGCATGGACACATTTTCAATTTCTCATTTTCCACCGTGTGAATGGCAGGTACACACAGCCGCATTAACAAGATGTGCATGCATTTCCAGTGTCATGTCATCCTTTTTGCAGTGGCCAAAAGCCAACACACAAAGAAACACATTCTTTTAGGAAAGGAATCGGTGTCTGCTCTGTGGAGGTGTACTAATCCATCTAAGGATGTTTCAACTAAAAAAAATGATAAAGGGAACACTTATTTGATGTTGGATGCTACAAACAATCAAAATATGTCTTCTCCAAATGTGTGTGAGAGAGTTTTAGATTCATAGTTCTGTGTAAGGATCGCCTGCACATATTTCTTCACCTACCTGAGCGCTTGTCTCGGATCACCAGGTTCCTTCCCTCCTTAAGGTTGATGTTGAGGAGGTATCTCTGGAAAGGGACAGGCGCTGGGACCTCAAGACCGGTTGTGACAACCTGTAGTGGAGAACCATTCACATTAATTTGCTATCTCCATGTCAGAAGGTTGTTCTGTTTCAGTGTGTCCAGTAGTCCAGTACTCACAGAGTTTTCTGACAGATCCCGCACAACCTCGTCAGAGAGATCATTCTGCTCACCTGATATCTATGTAGGCAAGGTACATAGCATTAATAATTTACAGTGGATTAAAATCCAAATAACAAAACAAGCAAGCTTGGTCAGGGAGTGTACTGATCTGTACATGATACATACAGGCTGACATAAAAAAAGTTAAATTGTTGCACTGGTAATCCATTTCAAGACTTAAATGCTTGACATTGTTGTAGATATTGTCCTACAGAGATACAGAAAGCTATCTGTCAACTGTATGTGAATACTGCTTACTGTAGCAACAAACTGTAAGTGCTAATCAAGTAGCAGTAGTGTGATATGATCAGCTACATCGTGTCCTTTTTGTTGAACTATCCTCGCCACATTGTAGTAACACAGGTTTTGGACTGGTTTCCTTATCAGAGAGTGATCTAAGCAAATGTGCATGAAATTATTTAGTTTCAGCTATACCCATAGGCTGCATAAAGTCAAATCCCAAGGGCTTGGTTTACGTTTAACACCAAACATCTGAGACACAAGATGCTTTGGATATGTTGTGTATGCTGTTCCAGTAGAGAGTACAATAGCTACTATTACACCAGGGATATGGGGGTATTGTATTATGTGTCTATATGTAAATGATAAAGGCAAATGAAACCACCACTCTGAGCATGGGCTCAGATAAACAATGTCTACTTCATGCAGCAGACTGTGTCAGAGCAGAGTCTAAGGGAACCTCTTAGCACAGCAGTGTGTGAAAAACCAAGCCACACAACTGAATGGGAAAGGATAGCTTGCAAACATTCAAGTAAATGTGACCAAGGTTAGTGTTTTATGTGTTACTTCTGTAATGTCACTGAATATTATATTGGTTTAAAAATGACATGTTTTCCTGCATAATACTAGATTGAAGTTTTCCATCACTATTAGTGCTCCTATATAGCACTATGGATGAATGCTTCATATGTAATTTCTAAGAAATGAATTTCATCTAAAATATTTCCAGGACTTAGACATGTGGACACAGAGATTAGGACTGACATGAAATGGAGTAATGGCCACTAAGGGAAGCTCTGTTGCATTTTGTCACTTAACATTGCATTTTCCCTCATAATATCAGTGGTGCAACGGTTCACCTTTTTAACCGTTCTGTTTCTACTTTGGTTGTGTGACCATGGTTCTGTCTGTATCATGATTTGACTTTGAAAAAAAAACTGAATGAAGTTAAGTATACAAGTTCTTTCTTTTTAATTCAATCATACCAATAATTTAGCATTACAGCTGGGACTCTTGCCAACGCTCTGTACAGGTCATGCAATCCAGCAATGCCTTTGTATGCAGCTTGTCGAAAAGTCAGTTATTAGGCCTGACATTATCATTAATCAAAAGGAGTGTTGAATGTTTTACATTATGAGATTCTTTGCTGTAAATTTGCACCATGTTACCAAAAAAAAAAAAAAAAAAAAAAAAAAAAACACCTCTAAGAACTATAGTGAAAACCACAGTTCATCACATATGCACAGTTTGGTGAAGTTATATATATATACATATATATATATATATATATATATATATATATATATATATATATATATATATATAGACTTTGAATAACATCATCCACCTCTAGATATAATGAAGGCAGTGAAAAGAGCCTTGTCACAGCAGAGAAACTGACCTCCACTGGTTCTCCCTGCTCTTCCAGCTGAGGCTCTTCCATGGAGAAGACCACAGATGTGAAGGGGGAGAAGGGCTCCCGTTCCAGGTCCTCAGAGTCTGTAGTCCAGGGCATGTTGACTCGTTCCTCACTGGGGGTGCCACAGGCAGAGTCCAGAGAGATGCCATCTGCACTCTCCACTAGAGTCTCCACAATGTCTGGAGGCAGAGACCACCGATCTGAAGGAATATTTTCTCTGTTCGCTGGTGGAGTGCCTCTTTCAGCTGGTAGCTTTCTATGCTCCACTGGAGGAGTCTGCTTTTCTATGTTAACGTTTACTGGATCAGTTTGATTGGTGAGAGGTCTTTCTGTTGAGAAATCTTCTCTGTCCCCTGATAAGTTTGGTCTTGGTGCAGACGCTTGTGTGCTGGTCATAACAGATCTTGGTAAGGGAACAGGAGTTAATGAAAATGTTGGTATGTTCCCTTTGGCAACATTGGCTCTTTTGTTCACTTGTGCGTACAGAGCTTCTTCTGTCAAGTTCTCTTTGCTCACTGAGCTTGACATTTTCCCAACATCTTCCATTTCTTCATAGAGGGCAAATGCTTCCACAGGTGCACTTATTCTATTGGCAAATGGATAATCTGTGGGAACATTGTACCTCGTTTCTGGGTTTACATCGGTCAGTTTATCTGCAAAAAGTGGTCCACTGCTGATCGAGCCACTTGCAATGGAATCTGTATCACTCTGACCAGGTGAGGTATTAAAGAAGATAGCATCTGAGGCAGGGGACAGTATGGCACTATCTACAGTACAACCTTCACCTGGCACAAACCGTAGATCTGGCACGGAAATACTGCGCCGATGGGCCAGCCTCCTGCCTTGCTTGAGCGGGGTCTTCTTCCCTGGCTTCTTTAGGTTGGGTAGCTTAGTTTTGATACGCAGGTTCTCCAAGAAGTTCTTTTTCTTGGGATCCATTTTGAGTAATGTTAATTTTGCTTACACCTTTCAGATGAAAAAACAAGAACAAGAACATTGAAATCAAGATTCATTTGATATGTGTCGTGCAAAACTTCACCCCACAGTAATTCTAAAGGCAGCTAAAAATGAAGCCTATATCAGTAGAAAGGTGTAAGGACAGAAAAGTTGCTTATTTCCTGCAGGCATAAATTAACTGGCTGACACTAAACAACCCAGTGGCAATGGTTATGAAGAAACAGGTAAAGATAAAATAAAATGACAGAGAAACTACCTCATGTTTTGTAAGTGAAAGCACGCAAACACAAAGCCACTGCCTGTCTGGCATTTGAAACCAGTTTCTCACCATTCTTTATATACTCCTCCTCCATTTTTAGTCCTTTATATAATAACAAATACTTCAGTGCTACTGTATTGAAGTATTAATGATTAATGTACTGAATCATAAATACAGAACACAGTTCAAAGTGGTTGGAGAAGATACATCATCATAATAAAATATCTCTTATAGCTAAAACTGAGGCAATATTTCACAAAATATTCTCAAAAACTTTTCTCTTTTACCTCCTGGATTACTGTAGCCTTGGTTAGACAAGAAATCCTCCTACTTCTGTTGAACAGCGTGACAGAGGCGCTCACTGATGCAGTTTTCTACAAATTCAGAGTTTTCAGAGAGCAGCAGTAAAAAAAAAAAAAAGATCCAGTGCAGCAGTGTAACCATTCTCACTATGATGAAAATGAGGAAGTGTTTCAGCCACTACAACATACAGCAAATGCACTTTCCTGCTTGAAGACAACTGTAATGATTGGTGGAGACTATTGAGAGTCCAGACTGAGACTGGGTAAAACTGGCCATACCAGTCCCACAAGGTGAGTTTCAACGACTGTGAGACTGTCACAGTAAAAGCTAACGTGGCATCTACCATCTAGGACAACTCTTTTAAAATCAAAGTTGTATGATGTGTAAGTTACATGTGATTTCAGCTGAGTTAAAAAATGTATTGACATAAATATTATCAGGCAAAGTCATTCTAACATCAGATTAAACACACAATCAGCATCAAGGCTATGATGAAACAGAATTGCGTACAGGAGGTTGAAAAGCCGGTTTTGTCTGGCTGTCTGTTTGTTTATTATTTATTTGAATGTTTGACTATTTATTTGCATTTGAAGCTATTTGTCTGTTTTCTTGTAAGACTTGTATGCATTACACTTCTAATATGCGCTTTCTCATTGGCCAAAGTATTTTGAAAAAACAAAAAAAATCTTAATGCCATAATCTAGCCTAATTCTAGGATACAACTATCCTTATTATCTGTCCAAAACAGTCCCAAAATACTGCTGATGGATTCTGCAACATGAAGTCTGAGGCATATGAAATGCTGGTTATCTGTTCATCTTATCTCATCCCTGATCTTCAGCATGGGCCTGGCATTCACTGGCTGCCTTGTCAAACCAAACTCCATTCCTTTCATGCAGGCCTATATTTGTTTACAGTGGAACATGGTTTAGCCTAAGCTCGTCAAAAGTGAGCATTTGTGTTTGCAGAGTATAAACTATAGCTTTCTGTCCACACATAGAAGCTAATGCAACAGACCCACTGGTGTCCACACTCTCCTTGTCTGCGCCTAACAGTGGAGACTATATGTGACAACAGATGTGTTTGAGTCTGGACCGAGCCTTGTTCAATATTTGCTGATGTCTTAAGGAGCTCAGGCCCACATGAAAGAACCCCAACTTGGCACCCAGTTGAAAGGCAGGGCTGAGGATCCGAACAGGGCAAGCCCCGATGGCAGGTGGCCTGTCGCCCTCCTTCTCACACAACTCAAACAGTCCAAAACCCTGCTTGGTTACTCTACACATGCACACTGGACGCCTTCCAGCCTCAAGCACAGCTGGTCTGGTCGACAGGGAGCCAAGAACATGCACTTGGGGACGGATAACTGAGTGATGCACATGCAGCCATCAGACTGAATACGGCCATCAAAAAATGAAGATGACTGGCACAAAATCCCTGTTTGTCTTGTGTAGTCAGCAGTACGACAGTAGTGCTCCTTTATGATCGGCTTTTTGACGAAGCCTACCGCAGCCTTTAACACACAGGTAGAAATAAAGACTGCAAAGCTGAACTTCCTATCAAATGACATTGACTCTGCAAATCAAAAGTTGTGACACCGCCGTTTTCAAAATGCAATAACTTACCACTTTCAAATTAAAAATTCTCTGCCTTACGTGCAAAGTGTGCTGCTACACATCTTTACTTGGCTTCCTTCTTACCTTGACATTGGCAACCTAAACAAAGTGCAGCGAAAGGCCAGCACCACCTGTGTAATTTATTGTATTACAACGCCACCTGGTGGTATCATAATGAAAATGCATAATCTGTGCTGTAAAATAGCCTGTAATGAGAACCTCCTTAAGAATTGTTTTGGAAAGAATAAAAATGTGAGGAAAAGCCCAACATTCTTGATTTAGGAACAATGTTAAAATCACCTGGTTATAAAAGTTCCAAATCTGATTGAACAAACTTCTACTTTTTAGCAAGTCAATCAACTGAAGGCTAAACTTTGCTATAACATCACACTTTGAAGTCTTCTAGCTGTAAACAAGGGCTAGCAAAGTGCACTAGGCCATAAGAATAACATAATTAAATTTAAATTAAGTAGCACTCCCTTTTAAATGGTTCTTCTATAAATTATAAATTGTAACATGCAAGGCAGCACGCTCTGGATGTGGGAATTGAACTCACAGACCATGAAAAAGAAAATGTCGTGAAAACAAATGTTATGACTCATTAAATCACTGGGTTGATGATTTGAACCACACTGTGCCACCTGTGCACTTTGTTGGCACTACTGTATGTGAAGACAATGGATGCGGCCTTAAAGTCATGACTGGTGCATGTGGTCAATAAAACACAGTTTCTGAGCAGAATTCAAACATGAATAGACATTGAGTTCTGATTGAGCATACATTGAGGTGTTTAATAAAGTTTGACAGTTTCTACTGTTTGGGACTTCACAGGAGGACAAATTCTATGTAAGAGTTGTTCACTTCATTTTATACAGAATAAGAGAGATAACCTAAATTACACATTAAAAGCCAATATTTGTACTTTTGTGAAGGTAGAATACAAATTTTGTACAACAATATCTAGCATAGTATCTTAATTGTTCAATAAAAAGTTCACTTGAATATTTATTTATTGTATGATGAAGATAAAACAACACATTCAAGGGAAAATAAAATGCAGATTAACTTAAAATCTCCTTTGATTTTGAAACAAATAATTTCATTATTGGCAACAAAGTCCAGCTTGTGCCGCCAAACGGTCTGAGCGCTCAAACCGAAAACAGCTTCTTTAGCTATGTGAACTATCAACTACAAACATTTACCGAACACATAAGTCTGTTTATAAAAGCCATGAAGCAAAGCAGTGTACTCTTGCACAGCAAAGTGAAGAAAGTTCTCTACAAAGATTTGTTGATTACCCTTTCCTTTCACATTCATCAGTTGTGCACAATTTGGATATAAACCAAAAGAGTGAGTGTATCACATTGCATTCCCTATACATGCATCTTGTGTGAATCTAATCTGAGGAGAGGCAGGGCTGGTCAAGTGCGAGTGATCTCTGCATTGTCTGGTACATTTTTGTAAAACTGAGAGAAAGAGTGGTGTCATTTTTTTTCTTTGGGATAAGGCATTTCCTAACTGTGCATATAAATAGAGAAACTACAAAAATTCCCTGATATGTTATTAAGTGCTAAAGTGTGTGCTCAACTATGAGGTGATGCTGTCAAGACAGACTATATTTTGTTCTAGTCATTATTGCTATTTTCACCTGCTGTATTAGACTGGATTACGTTATGGAGGATATAAATAGGCAATGCTCTTTCCAAACGGTTTCCAAACTATGTCTACTACTGTGTGTGAAAGTGAGAACATTTCCTCAAAGGATCCAAATCAATCATTTTTTAAAAAATGTGATATGTGCGTAACTTGCAGTCCAGCACCCTCTGGCTGTGGCACTTAAGGCTAACAGTCTACCTTCAGATGCTCAAGCCATAATAAGTTCATAATCTTCTTTCTAATGCTTTGCAGACTAAATGTGACCTATAATGACATCTTATTCTGAACCTGTTATGTGACCTAGTGGGGAGTGGATCTGGGCAAAATATTGGGTTCAAAACTGCATAGATCATTATGGGCATATACTGACGGCAACCATGGAGTTGATGATGGGGCGGAGAGGACAGAAACCTAGGAGACACACAAGATATGCCATGGCGAATGCAGAGTGATACTCCTCTCATACAGCAAACTTCTCATACAAATGTGTGCAATCCAGCAGTGAGATTAAGTCAATGACATTGCATTGTTCTTTTTTTGTTTTTGTTTTTTTAAATGACTTAGCTGCTGAATTCTTTGCTTCTATGATGATGGAACAGAATACAAGTCAGAGCCCTCTTCCCTTGTAACAGACACTTGAATGTCTCTGCATGGTCTGGTAACGCAGGCAGGCAAATATCCCAGCCTCACAACACCTTCCCTCTACATGAAAAGGTTTTCACTTTTCCAACTCCTAAGTTTCCTAGGCCTACAGTACTCTCACTATTAATGGGGTGTGGGTATAAGACAATTTCTGGAGCCAATTAACTGAACACATGAGTTTTTTTGTACATAATCATGACTGACATTTCAGTTAAACTTGTAGTATTTACAACGTTTTATCAACATATTCAAGAACCATTTTGACAGCGGAAAAGTTTGACCAGATTTATGCCTTCTGCTTTAATTCTATGAACCAATAAATAGGACTGTGCAAATGGCTTGAGAGATGGCATGTCTTTCAGTTGAACTACACACAGTAACAATGGATTATTCTTCAATATGTGGGGTTTGGGACCTTGGGTTTGAATGTTGGCAGTGTATTCAGCAGCTGCAGGTATACAACACAAGCTAACACAATAGGAGGGAAGAAACTCTATTTCCCATAGCCTTGTGACCATCCTTCACAAATACGAAATAGTGGAACTTCAGCCTCACAGCATTGTTATTACAATTTCTTAAGGACAAACAATCACCACTAATAAAGGGAAACAACCCCAAAACTAAAAGCACATGGATGATTATGTTGGTAATTCAATTTAGAAGAGATTACAGTAAAAATAACAAAATAGCAAATATTGACCAGTGAATGATCTACTTTTTTTTAAGGGTCTACTCTTGTAAACTTGGCTGTAATCCACAAAAATATACTTTTCTTGAAAACGGTGATGGTACGATACATTCAGTATGTACTCACACCCTGGTGATATATATTAAAGTTGCTATTTACATAACAAAAGAAAATGTTTGGCTCAAATTTTCAATTATACAAACAGAACAGCAAATGTTCATGGCTTTAGATATTGATTCAAGATCTGGTTTACATGACTTTACACTGTTTGTAATAAAGCACGATAAAAAATAAAACTATGATGGAAAACAATGGTGCATTTGAGAGAATCGCTAGGAAACCATAGCTACTATACAAAACAACACAAAAGAACAGCTTTGGCTTATATTACTGATGAACTGTTGCACAACGTGAACGTCTTGATTTTCTCACCAGTTCAACTGGACAACTTCTCATTATCTTAATTGCACATTATATATCCTTACTCTTTTAAATTATAAAATGAATGTTATGTTATTATTGCAATAAATTCTTTTGCTATCTCATTTTTAACCTCCAACAGTATTGTTTCGTGTATACAGCAAGGTTTCAACTGTTGCAGAATTTCTATGATCAAAACTGTAACTCTTGTATTATGTTAATTATCTCCATGTTCTCTGTATCTCTGGGCCTGATCAATTGATTTAATAAATTAGAAGAGGCCACTCGAGATAATGGTCTTGTAAGGTTACAGCGTAATTTAAAAAGAGAGTTCTTGCAGTGAACATCATATGTACTGTAAGGGTCCTCAGCCTGAAAACAACACAACTTTCTTTGATTGTTTGTAACTTGCAAGCACAACAGCAAAATAGCAACTACATGTAAGTGTCAGACTAGACCAGTGACTACAATAATCTATCGCCTATTGTTTAACAATATTCCTTGAACATCACTCTTCTGCAAACATCATCCGATTTGCACCAAGTACCTGATACCACCTGCTTGTGCATATAGTTCAGTCCAGCTAATTGAGCTTTTTTTTTTCTTTCTCACTGTATCAGTTTGAGAATTTACTTTAGATATGTCCTGACACTTCATATTACATTTGCCACTCAGTCTTACAAATTGAAATGGAGTTAAATAAAAGTAACATAATGACAGTTCTAAGGACCCTTCCACTTTCTTTCATCTCCATGTCTAACTCCTCCCTCTCTCTAACTGGCTGGTGGCTGGAGGCTTGACCGGGGTTTCTTATGTCACCCAGGTGTCCATGCGCATGCGCTTAACTGAGGGACTCTCCCTGTCCTCAGAGCCAGCAGGGGGTCTTCCCAGCCCCAGCGGGGAGTGGAAGTCTGGCCGGTGGTCCTCACGGTCACTGCCATCGTAAGAGCTACAGGAGGAGCTGAGGCTGTCGGCGGGTGAGCGTCCCATGTCCTGTCGAGTGGACACCTGCTGCTGCTGCTGAGGGGGGAAGCCAGAGGGGGTGACACGCTCCCGTGGTGGGGATATGGGCTCTGACTTGATGTTTATATTCTGGCTGGTGTTGATGGAGAGGTTGGAGCCCTGAGGTAGGTGACCTCCACCACTGTGGAGAGGAGAAGCAAGAGACTTGGTGTTATTGAAAAAAAAAATAGACTGGACACAGAGCAGCCACGGAGACAGGCAAAAATGAAAAAAACAAGCTACAGTTTGTGGATATGCAAATCAGCGTGATGCCACAGAAGACACTGGATGTTTCTGTGCATGTGAGGGTGTCTGGAGAGTGTGCCTTTGTTTGGAAGTGTGTTACTCACACCAAAGAACTAAGAGCTGCCTGGCCCAGTTGATGCTGTTGCCATGCCGACATGGAGCCGAGTGAGAGCCCAGGAGAGCTGAAGCCCTGTAGGGAAGAGATCTCTGCACTGCTCAGGGAGTACTCTGGAAAAACAAGAGCAGCCGCACACAGAGAGAACTCAATACCGTACATCAGGAGAAAAGAGCAAGAACCAACAGCTTGCAACAAAACAATATCGGCTGAAGCTGTTTCCAGTATCAGGGGAAAGAGAGGCCCGACGTACCAGTGGGGTTGTAGGAGGTTGGCATGCCTGAGTAGACCAGGCCCTGCGGGGGTAAACTGGGGGTGGTGACCGACACCACCGGAGTGGCCAGTGGCTGGGTGGACTGAGAGCTGCTTATCCTCTGGGTGCTCTGCAAAACACAAACATAAAATACAAGATCACATTACAGTACTCACAATTAATGGGAATTATTGAGCCTTTTTTATTTCAAAGCTTACAAATTTTGTTTCATAAGCTCTCACGTGGACATCGTGCTGATGACAAATTAAATGTACAATATATGTTGTAGTGCTTGCTGCCACAAGGTGGCAGTGTAATTTCATGGCAGTGAGCTGAATCTTTTCTTATTACATTACTGGACCACTCAACAAAAATGATGCTTTGACAAAGATATAAATAAAGATAGAATAAATCAAATACAAAAATAATAATAAAAAAAAAACAAACAAACACAGCATTCAATATTGACAAGTGTGTGGTTTTTCACATTCAATTCAGAGATTATAAACCACTAAAATCCATTGAGTAGAAAAGCACCATATCAAAATGATGGTCTCAAATACAGGAACAGCACATCTTGTTTACTACATAAATCTCTTATTTCTCCCATCAAGTTCAAGTGTACATATATTTCATTATACAGATGTAGCCAGTGCAGAAATCCCAGTTTTTACTGCAAACACTACATGCAAATATGAGTTAGGGGCAAGGGATTATCCAGTTTATTGAAACAAACAAATCTTTCACAACATACCCAATGAGTTTTAGTTTATTAGACTTGAAAAAATGAAGAAATAATACAGTAACTGAGGTGCAGGAGGCAACAGCTACAATGGCTACCACTGTATGAATATAATAATAAGTGAGACTAACATTAATTTAAGATAAGTAAGGCCCATCTCTACAGTAGAAGAGTCACACTTTCACAACAAACGCATTAAAGGATGATATAGATTATAAATGTTCAATTCCCACAACAATGTTGTCATGAGAATAAAGCTCCGGTGGTTTTAGTGCAGTGACTGGCATGCAGTCCACCCAAACCTATGTGGTGTGGTCATGCAGCAAGACTAGAAAGCTGTCATCTACAAAGCACACGCTGGTTTAGAACAATACGACAAATCCTGAATGTATAATACAGCAAACATATGTGCAGCTGTTGGGTGTTACATTTGAGGCAACACTCCATTATGATCTAGTTGATGGCTTCCTTGCATTGTTCCAACACTCTGCAGCCAGATGACTTCACCAAACCCAAGTATCTCACAGAATGACATCATTCAAGATGAAGTAATCTTCTCTTGTTCAGGAAAAATTATACATTATTTATTTAGTTTTTTTTTTGTTTTGTTTTGTTTTGTTTTTTGCGCAACACTTAATTTCAAAATAATTCCTACTGTGAATGTGATATATCCAATATTTAAAACAAAAAAAAAAACAGCACCCATGTTCACACAAAAAACTCTCTGACTGTCTCTCTGTCTTTCACTCTCTCTCTCTTTCTCTCTCTCTTTCCCTCTCTCTCTCACACACGCACATGCACACACACAAACCTGTTGTGGTACATGACTAACACTGAGGTGTTGGGAGTGGAGGAGCCAATTTAGCAGGCTGAGGCAATTTTCACAGACCAATCCCAAAACATGCAGTGACAAACTCAAAGTTTTTTTTTTTTCGTTATTTGTTATTTGTGGATTCTCTGGGAGCCAATTTCCGGTTCAAGTACTGCCTTTAGTCTAGCGTGTGTGATTACTGGAAGCATGTTCACATAGCCATTAGTCCAGGCATTTCTCAAAACTCACCAAATCCATTTCCTCCTCCTCCGACTGCCCTCAACAGAAGAAAAGAAGACAGGCAGAGTTACAGAAAAAGAGGCAGAGCGGTTGTAAATCGCTCTGGTTAAAATTGCCAGCTATATCTCTAGATTGTAAATTATAATATGGAATAAAAAGGTCTGGATGATGTGTGCAGTCACTGTGAATTCACACTCATGTCTAAAGGTCATACAAAACTCCTTTTGTCCCAATCTTTAGCACCAAATTCATTGATCTTTATTATCCCTGACAGAGCAGAACTGGCATTATGTTTTAAATCCATTCTGTCTGTTTGCATGTTAGTAGTCTATGTCAAGACATTATGAGTGGCTCTGCAAACTTGGAAAGGTTGGTCATGGACAAAAAACAACTGACCAACTTATCACATCGATTGCCCAAAGGGGGCTGTGACAGGGGACATGGCTTCTCACAAAAAAGGGCATATAACTTCCCAACAAATTCACACAGCACCATCAAACTTTGTGTGCTGTTTAGTAATGAGAGGAGGCAGACCTTCCTTTACTGGCCCAATCAAACAAAAAACAGGAGGACCTGGACAGCTCATTTCCGGCTAATTTTTCCAAGTCTTGCTTGTATAGCAGCGTGGCTCTGCCAAAACACTGATCAAGCACAGTGTGGTTTGGCCATGTGGTAGTGTTGCGATGACAGACTAAAATACTGGTGGCCGGAATTATCTCACCAGGCCTATCTCATATCCCATTTCTGGTAAAGTCATAAAAATGCGTTCATTTCCTGACATGAAACAAGTTGCTGAGACTCAGTTTTGTTCTCTGCTTGATTCTACAGGTGAGAACTCGTCCATCCAGGAAGTTTTTCCTGTTTTTTTTTTTTTTTTTTTTTTTATGTATTCTACATGATTGTTGAACAACCCTCCTAAATTATAGTGGAAACTGCCATATCCTGAAAACTGGTATGCGCTCTACCAAGTGCCATATAGTTAACAATAGAGTACATGGCTACAATCTGCCATAACAAATATTCATACAAAATAAACAGCTTGAATTATAGCTTTGTTGAGTGGAAAGTGCAGTTTTGGAACAGTAGTTTGTTGGGCTATAAAGTTAAACTAAACTAGGATGAAGGAACATTAAAGTTGTGGAGGAAAGCCAGTAGGAACAAAGGAAATGACAGAATGAAGAATAAGGCTGCAAAACCATGCTTGGACATGGACTTGACCTCCAATTAAAAATGTGCTTAACCTTTTTTTACTGAAGCCACATCAATTTAGCACTCTGCCTATTGGTCGGATCGACTCGTCCGATTCCAAATGTGTCACTGCAATAAGCTTTTAACAATCATAATAAAAAATGCACTAGAGATAATATATTGGTATCATTTTGCACACTGCTTTACATTTCTACCCTCTCCATAAGTGAAGTCCATTGTGCTGCTTTGCTGTGGGAGAACTGGAAGCCCGTCTTCCATCTTTCCTGTGCTGTGGGACATACTGTGCCCAGGCCAGGGCTGTCTTAATACCCACACTCAATCAATAGCGGCAGGAAGACACGACAAGGGCGACAAGATATTATCTGGCTCACACCCTGGGCCCCTGATTAAGTCTTCATCTACACTCTGTCACACTGAGATGTGATTAATTTAATACCATTATGGCCTAATGACAGGCTGTCTGCAGACCTGCCACAGCCAGCACCCTCTGCAGCCTCTACCAGTCGAGAACCCTTGGTTGGCTCAGACAGAACAGAACCAACCTGCTAGAACTGTCTCAGCACCTTAACATGTTTCAGACCTCTGAGCCTCTTCCAACACATCCAATCCTACTTTACCAATTCCACATGCCGGCATGGTAACACACACTTGTTTAAACATTGCCCCAGGCTAGTGGAGGCTCAGCAAAGGTAGATCACCCACAGTAACCCAAGGTTTATTTACCAAACACAATCGTTTTCTTGGAGAGGCTCATGTTGCTGACAGCACCAGCAACACACAGGTCGGAAAGACTAAATCTGTTGGCCGGTCTCTGAGAATCTCCCACTTGCAGATTTTGAATGGTGATTTATGACCATGAGTGTCTAGTGTAGCCTCGGGTGCTCACAGTGGTCAGAGCTCTCTGCACTTTAATTATTATAATTAGAAAGAGCCTCTCATTCCAATGTGAATAATTGAATAATTGAGTGAGAGTTAAGGCACCTGGGCTGCAGGTTCTTGGCTCAGTCCAAATTTTAATGAAGGTGATCACACAAGAATGCAGCAGGAGAAGAAGACTGCCTGGTACAAATGGGAGCAAATGAGGCCTACAAACTGGAAACGAGTCCCATTCAGCAGAAAAACATCAGTCCTTGGAGAGGTCTATATCCTGAGGCAAGGAGGACAACTCCTTCCCCAGTGACAACCTTTCTTGCATGGCATGCTACATCACTGTGGTAAAATAAAAAGTGTTTGTGGAGAAAATTCTGCAAACTTTCTTTATTCCTTGAATGTGGGGGGAGTGTAGACTAACATTAAACCAAACCCTCCTCTCCCCTGGAGCAGAGATACTTAAGGGTCCCTCAGCCGGTGGTGCTGGTGTGCAGTGGTGTGCTCTATACTCACCAGTGGGGGCATCATCCCTTTGCTCGATGGAGGGATAACAACCCTTAGGTCTGGCTTGCGGCCGCCCATCCCCATGTTCCCTCCAGGGGGTGGTGGAGATTTGGTGGGCATGACTTTACCCAGGCCATTGCCGCTGGGTGTGCTGAGGAGGCCTGGAGAGCCCCTGGGGTTAACAAAACCATTCCCTGCAGAGGCACACAGCGACAGAAACACATCATCAACCCATGAACTGAGACTGACAACACTCCCAGTCATCAGCCAAACCTCTGGCACACTTTTGTTTTCTAGCTTGCTGTGGCATGCAGCGTTAAGTGTTTCCATCCCTCTGGGAAGTTTTAATAGACTTGGATAATTATCCTGCACATTTACAAAAATAAAACGTCCATTTCAAAATTGATGAGCCTTTAATTTTTACTGTGAATGATTACATTGAAGTCAGTGTATCTCAGGATGGGGAGCAGTTCGCAAACAAATGTACTGTGACTGCGTTAAAGAAATAGTTGAAGGCGCTGTAAAACTGTAAAAGATCACTTCCATGTTCTTTTTTTTCTCTCAGAAGCAATAGGAAACTGGTAGAGTACGGTGTTCTCCCTTCAACATTCACACCTTAATGTGCATGTGTTAGTAATCATTTCCTTATTTGCTGTAAATCAATATGAGTCACCCCCACTATTCTAGGAACCCCACCCCTTCTCACCCTTATTTCATCACTGGACAGCCGGTCATGCAAAGAATGAATGTTATCATTGGGAGTGAACAGATTATCATAACTCAGTGGATTTCTCATACCCATGATAAATACATTTCTCCCTATAACTTGTGATCACCTATAGATTTTAACATGATCGGCCATCTGTGTGGATTTACACTATAATCTTCAGATATTGCACTACACCATATATAATTTAGTAAAACATGTTATAATATCATGACTTTCAGTTTTTTTTAATTAATATTATTATCATAATCTTGTTATTTTAATTCTATAGGTTTGTACTTTGAAAAGTAAGTATGGAAGTGCTTTTCCAGTTCAGATAAAAACCATTCTGATGAAAAAAAAAAAAAAAAAAAAAAAAGATTTTAAGAAGCTTTTTAAAAAGGACATCTCACAAAAATCATTTCCTTATTTTGCCAACATACATTGCATTTATTTTCAGTGTTAATATAGCACCCATCTGAACAAGACCTGTGCCTGTTTACCTTAGCCAGGCAGTGCTGTGAGATTGTATTGGTGCAAGAATGCAAAATAAATAAAACAAAAAGTCACATTTTAAGTGCACTTCAAATTGAAATGCAATTTATGCTACTTGCTAATATGTCTTACACAACTACCATAAACACTCTCTCTGTCTGAAAACTGAAAACGATGATTATAAAACCTGTTAAAGACCCGAAAACAGGGGGAAGAAAGAATGAATGCTATCTAGTATTGCATCAACAGATCAGTGACACTTCAACAAGTAGCTTACATTTCCATTGTGTTCCATGTATCCCAGTGAAGCAAAAACTGTGTGCAGAATGAGCAGGCTCTTACGTACGAACATAATGGAACAATAGCCCCTCTGACTACAGATAAGGACCCCAACAATACATGCTCAAATAAACAGTTATGGAGCCTACAATAGTATCTCACAGCTGAATCAACAGTATATACAAGTTAGTATCGCTCTCAGCCATGGCTTTGATCACACAAGACATGGCTGCTGCAAAAAACAATGTTTACAGAATTAGCAGAGTAAATGTCCAAGGCCCTAAAAATAGCAAACCTGCTTAAAAGCATCCAAGATGTCATTCAGTGGGAATGAGATGGTTGAGTGCAAATACAATTTCATGTGTGGGAATGGGTGGCAGTGAGGCAATATGGCAGGTGTCAGAAGAAGGTGGGATGTTTTGTATGTCTTACTGTACAAGGTCCAGAAACAGCATTCTGATTACAATCAGAGGGCTGTGATATTATACTGTCACATGGATTCAGTCCAACATGAAAAGCTGTTGCTGTAATGTAATTCTCTGGAATGTGTCCTCCAGAGAAGAAACATATTCACTCATATGCTTGTTTTGCATAACCCTGTACCAGTGCAACAGGAATATACAGACAGTACAGCAAGCATAAACTTGCACTCATTTTCTTTACACAGTTAATCCTTACAGTTGCAGTATGCTGGAGACTATACCAACATATACTGGTTGCAAGGCAGGATAAAACCCAGGACGCGCTGTCAGTCCATCACAAGGCAAACACACACACAGACACTCACTCTCACATTCACAGGGCAAGTTAGAGTTTCCAACCCACCTGACTCGCATGTCTTTGGAATATGGGAGGACACCAAACAGACAAAACCACACAACACAAGGAGAGGATTTAAATTCCGCCCAAGCCAGGGGGTGATACTGGTTCTGTCTTGCTGTAATGCAACGGCACTGGCCACTTGGCTACAAATGAGGCATACTCGCACTGCATGTGCAGGACAATAAACACACACAGAATTTCTGAATCCTTTCCTAAGACAACAAACAATTGGACGATAGAGTTAATTTTGAGCCAACTTAACAGCCACAGGTTCAGACCAAAATATTCAGCAGGGACATTTCAGTGGGTTTGCCTGCTGTCTGCCCTCATTCCAGATTCAGACATCTCTAAAAGATTGGTTGTCCTGCTAAATCCTCTCTGAATGAACCCAGTGCATGTAGAAGACTGTTTGGTTTCTGTTTGGGTAAATAAATAGATTCATTGCCCTAAATAATTAACATGGCTTGAGGAGTGGCATTACATAAGTGCTTGTCTTCACAACTCTAACATTCAGTTTTCATTTGAAGTGAAGAAAAAAAAAGAATTAAAAAAAATAAACAGTGACTACATTGTGCTTTCACTGGAATACACTGCACAGAAAGTGACACTGCTGTGACCGGTTGTCATGAGCCAAACATCCCATGTGCCCCAGGTTCAGAGAAAATAAAAGTATGTCTCCACAAATGAGAATAAATAAATGCCTGTGAATTAAAGGTCTCTAAAACAAGAGCAATTTTCTAATAATAGAGCACATGCACAGTCCTATTGTTTTATCTCAGGAAACTCTGAAGAGTAGGCAGGATGTGCAGTGGGCACTTTGTTCAGATATAACACAGAGGATGGTGATCATGTTGTTTTGATGGTAATCATTTGTTTTTGCCTTTCACTTTCCTAAACACTGGACTTGAGGCATGTATTGAGTAACTGGATGGATGCATGGATGCGATTTCTCTTCATTTTCATCAAATCCATAAAACTAAAAGAAAACTATTGTAAAGAAAACAAACTAAAATATCACCGTGAATTCCACAACACAGACCTGGAGAAACTATTAGTGTAGTATAACTAATATGGGCTGATGTGATAAACTTCACACAAGCATGCTTTGTAATACACCATTCCGACGCTGGCAGCACGCATAGTTACTGTTGCTATGTCTCACAAGCCACTGCCCTACCTCAATGCAATCACCTGGTCTCACTTCGGCAGTTGCAACTTCAAGATGTCAGATGATTTATCTTTAATCCCCGATAATATAGGGCTACATTATCTAACGACTGACATAACAATGTTCTCCAAGAAGGTTTTAACTAAAGGGCTAAATTATTTTACCTAGCTAACTTAGGCTAGCGACAACAAACAGCTAACGTTATAACGTTATAGCCAGGGGTTAAAGTGGGCCGGAGCCCTCCGGAGCTGAGCTCCGCTACCTTAGTCAAATAAATAAATAACTCAATTCAAACTGGCAGTAGCGCCGCGGACTACAGATCATTTTCGCATGCACAGTCTGCATGGCTCTCTCAAAAGCGCCAAGATGCGGCGGGAGGGGCAGGAGTAATGGAAGTTTAGGGCTCCCCACTTTAGCGCTCCACTTTAACCACTGGTTATAGCTGGAGCTAACGTTGCACTGTTGGACATGTCATTACGTTAGCATATCCCACTGTAGTACTCAAGGCTACGTTACTTCTAAACAAATTCATCTGCTTACCTCTGAAGTGTGAACATGCTCGCAGACTGAACACACATTAACGTTCGTTACGTCCGGAGCTAAGACCTCCTTGGGTGAACTGAATCCTCACCTGAAACAGCCTCTGGTTTGGGAGCGGATAGTTGGGCGGTCTTAGAGCGCCTTCTAGTGTCAAGGACTAGTAACGTTACTAATGTATTGTAAATGCACTGAGAATAATTTTCTTCACCGCAAGACTTCAGTCTAGTAGCCTAGTGATACACTGTCGCTAAAGCAGTTTGTTTGTGAGACATTAGTTGGACGTGGAATTATGAGGGGCGTGGTCTTGTGAAATCGGCCAATCCTATTGGCTATATTTCTCCGGGTCGGAATCGTGAATTGCATTTAAAAGGCTGTAATGCTTCAATATTGATGAAGGGATGCACAAAGCCTGCAGACACATTGCACAACGGAGAGCATTCTTGCAAATGTCTCACATTCTCATAGGTTTTCACTCTTAATGTTCACTAGAGAGGGAACAGAGCTCGTAATTAGGCATAAGGGTAAAGATGCATTATAGGACTGCACACTGGAAGGAGAAAATGTTTCTCAAAGGGATGTTTTTTATTTGGGGTGTAATAGCTTTAGAGTCACTATCTGAGCCAAAGACAACACACCGACAGCAGATGGCTCGTTTTAAAAGGAACAAGTGAATTGATTTGCTAACTAGAAGAGCACATTCAGTGGAGTGCAGATCTCCACCAGGCGTGTTGTCTTAACTTGGCGTGCAAATCTGGACAGGAATAATTCAAAAAGATCAACGGCGTAAAATGTCATTTTCAAAATGAATATGCCTACATTATCTGTTCATACTATTATTACTACGCATACTACTGGGCCTATCAGCCTGACATTTTTTGTGCACAGTTATGACTGCATGATCAAGGAACTCTTGAGGTTGCGATCATTCAAAAAATCTGTTTTATAAAACAATTGAGTTCTAACTCCTATGTTGATTTTTCACCGAGCTCCGGAGATGGGAGATACAGTGGAGATATGGAGACACTGCCCGTGTGTCCCCTTCACCAGGGATCGGACTTTGGTGTAAAAAAGGCTTTGAATCACCACAACCACAAGAGGTCCTTGATCATAGAGTCATTACTGTGCACAAAAATATTAGGCTGATAAGCCCAGTACTACACCTGCAAGATTAGCTGCAGACAGATATATGCACACACAGACAGATACACACAGCTAAACATGAACCCCTCCAGGCTGCCACCTGGCAGAGATAAAAATCTCAACAGTAATGTTCAGTTGAAGAGCGATACAATCTATATATGTTTGCTTGTAAGCAAGGCAATTTTTAAGAATTAACCCATAATAAGACTTCTGCAGTCCCATCACTGCCCATAATTGAGATGTTATATGGAAAATAAGATGAGGATTATTTTTCCTTCTATTTGGCTTATGTAAAAATAAATAATAATTGGTTCTGTGTATTTTTTCTGCAAATTAAAATTTTCTTGACAAAAACTGTTCATTTAACTATTCAGTCAGTGTCAGTCAGTATAAGTTTCAGTGAGCATCTCCACTGGATCGAGTCAGTGCTCCAGTATTTCACAGAACATCCTTGCTGTCTGTAAAAGCTTCCCTCAGCGATGACTCCACCAAACTGGAGAAGAGAGATCACACAGCCCAGGGCACACCAGTCCATCTGGGCACTTTGAAAGGCTCCTGCACTGGCCATAGCTGCTACTTGTGAAAAATCAGAGCTATGTCAGGAATGGTCATCTGACAGGAGGACTGGAGAGGTTTCCCCTCCCTGTAGTCTCTGCTGTTCCACACACTTGGTACAAACAACAGCTGCAGCATGCTCACACTCTGCCAAACGCTGACATCCCCTGGCAAAGGATCCCAACTCTACCCCTAGCCCCATACCACACCCCAAAGTTAAAGCTTACTCTCCAAAATGCTGTCTGCAAACCAAAGCGAGGTTGTCTCAAGTCACTCTCTATACTTTCTAACCAATGCATAATCAAACATCTCCTTGTCACAAAATATCAGACCAAAATGCCTTGTGGTCTTCCTTAACTTGTAAATATTGCATATAGCAATGTTTTAAAACTGCATAATGTCTTTGATCAAATACTAAATAGCATACAGCAGGAGTGACAAGGAAAGAGTTAAACTCCACCTGCCTCCGCCTCTCACACAGTACATTGCAGCCATGACAGGCTGTCCGGTCATTGTGTACTAAGGACTTAGAGGGATGTCATGGCCCGAATACCTTCAGGGTTATGCTGGTCTAGGCATCTTGCAGACCCTCTCCAGCCTTATAAGGGCTGCCAGGGTACAGGGAAAAACAGATGCACCTGTCAATAGAGGGAAGGAAACCGGAGGAGGGAGGACTAGATGGAGGTGACAAGTTTAAAGGAAACACTATGTTTATTTACCTGCCAAAGCCAGTTGGGAAGCTGATTGCCTTGCCTGGTTAACCTTTTCAAGCACAAAAACCAAACTAGCTGCTGAGCGGTTTCCCATCTCTCAAGCATGCATTTGACAGGTATATCATACATTTCCTCTCTTGAGAGGAGAAAAACATGTATTACCTTACTGTAGCATGCAATGAAAATATAGTCAGACAAAGGCACTACCAGTCAATGGCGGTAATAACAGTCTTGGACCAATCACAGATGGATACGTAACTATCCAGCTCGCGTGCTAAGCAGGAGGCCTATTGGGCAGAGCTACAGAGAGCTAATGAATCTCTCCGGGAGGACTTACCCGCTGGGCTGGAGCCCGCACCACTTGGCACTGAAAGGTCTGTGGTATCCAGCATGCCACCTAATGAGATGCACAGAGTGATATGATTAACCATCTGCATCTTTCTGCCAACTAGCAGAGCATGTGATGGAGATGCCAGACCAGACATGAAAATGTCATGTAGATCTATCTTCACAGTGCTCAAAAGGGGGACATGTTCTCCCGCCAGTGTCCTTATGGTGGGGTGTATGGAAATAGGCAAGCTTTCAATGCACTGTATGATTAAAGGAAGCAACATCAAGCTGCCATCAGTAGGGTGTTTGTTATCTTTATAAAGTATACACCGAGATGGTAAATGCAACCTTCCGCTGCAAAGACACATCTGCAACCAGCAGGTATTCATTCTATTGGAAATGAGGCATTTGCCTTAGCCTCGCTCACTATATGCACTCAGTCAAGTTGACTCTTTCAAGAGGTACACTTAAGTCACAGCATGCAATGCCAGTACGCAACCTGGGCTTAGAAAAGAAAAGTCTCCATATTTATGAAAGGATCTATTTTTTTTTTTTAAATGAGATAAAAAAAAAAAAACATGCAAGCCTGTGAAGAATGAGGAAATATGAGGAGTTGTAATAGAATGCAGCCACTGAATAAATTCCCTTTGAGTAGTTAGGTTTCACATGAACGTCAGCCGACTCTAGTATTTGCTTTAACTTGAACAAAAGATCTCAATGTATTGAATTACTTTATGCACTAGTCCTAGTCCTTTGGACTGGGCTGTCACACCAGTACTTGTGTAGAATGACATCATTTTCCACATTGCATATACAGTAAAAAGGTGTGATGATGAGCATTTCAAGGGGTGTGAAGAATAACAGCCAAACCACATAAAAACACAGCTTCAGAGGTGTTAACATGGCCTCACATCCTATACGTCCAACACTTCCTTATTACTGAAATGATTCAGTTTTTAGAATAATTTTGAGTGACAACTCTGTATGTATTTCACTCAAGTATATTTGCTTGTGTGTTTGTTTTTTTTATTCTGTTGTATTTCTGATTGTCTGTTTTACTATTTTTACACCACGTGCTTTTGCTTGCTAGTCTTTGTCATTTCCTGTGCTTTCGCATGTGCATTCTCTAAAGCACTTTGGGTATGTAATTATATAATTGTGTTATACAAATAAATTCCCCTTGCCTTGCACTGGATTAGAAACAACTAAAGTTCTGAAATCATCCCCAATCAACCAAATCCACCATTTTCAGTGAAATGAATCATCCGCAGTATGGTTCTTGACCAATATAGAAATGAGATTAGGGTGTTGTCTTCTGACCTGCATTGCTTGCACTGGTTGGCCTCTGGGGGCCTCCGCTAGCGCCCACATTCCTGTGCAGAGAGGCCTGAGGCGGGGACAGCATCCCACTGTCACTCAGAGAGGCTGTGGCGGCTGCCAGGGCCTGGGTGCCCAGAGTCCCTCCTGGCTGGTACATAGCATTAGGGTTGGACACTGGCACTGCCACATGCATCGAGAAGTTCTGCTGCGGCAATGCTGTGGGCTACAAGGGGGAAGCAAACACGCACGCAAATGCACAAGCACACACAATACACACACACAGACACACACACACACACACACACAGACAATAAAAGGACTGATGATGAGCTTAAAAATACTGAAGTTATTTTTCTACTATTAACAGAAAGGTTCCCTAAAGGGTTAGCCTGAACAGACCACAAGATTCACAACAAAGTCAGGCCACTAACCCAAGAGAACTGAAGAAGCAGAATAAAGAATAAAATAGGATATATAGTTCAATATGTACATTGCAATATACAAGAAGCTCACTGAATGCAAAAAAATAGTGAAATTTGTGCTGCCTGACAAAGAACATAAGTTCAAATCACATAGCTTCATGCATGTAGATATTACAGCCTTATGTTTCTTTAGCTTTTTGGTGTTTTTTTGTTTGATTTTTTTGTTTTTTGTTTTTTGTTTTCTTTTTTCATTTGCTGCCGAATGTAACTCAGAAAAAATTCACTATTTTTCATCTAAGGACCTTCCTGAATGCATATGTTCTGTTATCCCAGGCTGGTCGAAAGCCCTTTTTACTTATTCTTGTGGTGAAATGCTGTATATTTCCAATTAGGAGTGTTGCTGTATACTGGTATTATATATAAGTGTGATATTTAAAAAAATAAAATAATATAATAATAATAATCATTTAATAATACCAATATGATAACATCGTATAAATAATCCAGTGCCTGTTAAATTATTTTTGTTTCTTTAGGTTCCCACTTTGTCTTCCTTCCCCACACACTGCCACACACACACACAAACACACATACACACACACACAGAGCGCACACACCTAACATGGTTACAGACTCTCTCACCACATCCCTACATTTGTATTTTGAGTGTAATTCGTTTGCCAAAAAAGAGGCAAAATTCAATCAATATTGCGATAACATCCTTACTGTGAATTATTTTTTCCCACGATAATCGTGTAGTGACAATATGATATTATGACATTATGATATATTCCAATATATCAAATATTCAGAAACATTGATGGCATGAAGAAAAACACATTTATGAAAAGGTTTCTGAAGTCTCATTAAGATCATATATAAAAATACACGTATGATGTCTGCTACAACAGCTCACATTAAAAAATAGAGAGAAAAAAAGAAAGAGAAAACAAACAAACAAACAAACAAGAACAAAAAAAAAAACATTCCAAAACATGCAGTCAGGTGATCACTTCGGCATTACAGTAGTCAGCACTACAGATGTACTTTCTCCTTTTAATCACAACATTGTGTCATGTATTTCTTGGCATGGCAATCAAAGGGGTGGGTGTTCAACATGAGAGGAACCGTGACTCACTTGTATTTAATCCATACCTACAAAGTGCTGACTATGCAAAGCTTAAGTGAGAATGACAGGTGGCAGTGAGAACATTTCATCATAGCATTATCCAGTGAGGCAGTCAGGTGTTATCATTAGTTTGTTAATGGCAAACAGCGATGCTCTTCATGTCAGGAACACAGAGAAAACAACTGCTTGGTAAGCACTACGTTCTTACACAATTCTAATATTGTCACGCATGATAAGATCACAGTAGATTTGTGGTGTTTTAGAGGATGAACCTGTGTGGCGCTTGATGGGGGAGAGATATGATACAGAATGATAGTGCATCATCATTGTGCTCTGGAAGCACTGCGCTGCTGGGACTGCTCAAGATATTGCAGGGAGCTACAGTACGGAGATACTTCAGGCTAAATGGGGGAGAGATCATACAAGGACTGATGGGGGAGGGGGAATATAGAAACACAAAGCATAAAAGAAGCGTTTCCCTCGCTTTCCGTTGTGAAGGAACTGCAATACATGCAATAGATGTAAGGATAAATGTGTTCAGCAGTTTATGTTGCACAATCTAAAATGACTTTTTTTTTTTTACATGACACTATGTGTAAATAAGGCTTTGTAGTTGCTGTAAGGTTTATTTTTTCACTTTGATGGAGCCAGGCTAATGACTCCTATAGACTTCAAGTCTTTATGCTAAGCTGACACAAAATGCTACCCATATGAACTGAACCACTGGACATACAGAGGTGAAAATGCTATCAAACATCTTGTCTCAGTCTGGGTAGGATGGAAAAACGGTATTTTACCCCAAATATTGGCATATTCCGTTAATATTTCCCTGATGTGCTCAATTTGCATTTCATGTTTGCTTTAGGATAACATGACTATGATACATAGTATGATCTTTCCACAAAAGGTGCATAACATTTCACCTGTCAATACAATGTGATCTTATCAGGGTGCGCCAAAATATCAGTTGCAGAACAAATAAACAAAACAAACTAATGCACTCCTAGTGAGGGGGGCAGAAATGTTATGCCAGAGTAGTTCTGAAAGAAGTTGACAGAAGTTTTGGGGGTGTAACAAAAACAGGAAAATTTAAATGAAAAAAGAGTGAAAATCCTTTGTGCCACAAAGCCAAGCAAAAACGTTGCATTTACAGTACTTACGATTTTATGATTTCTCATCATATTATCAAACTCCTCATTAATTTTTTTATACTTTTCTTCTGTGTGAGGAGTGAGGACATATGAGGCATCGGGGTCCGGGCTATCACAGCCTCTGTGTTCTTTCTTGTTTAGCGCCTGTAGTGAACATCAACATAAAGACAGGAATCAACACAAAATAGCAGGAGATGAAGGAAGTACTTACACCACAGCGCTTGTACATTAAATCACTGTCTTCGCTTAGTTTGCCGTAATGGTCGTCGATGAGGGGGCTGTGCTCAAAACAGTCATCAGGATCAGGACTAGCACAGTCATTATGGCCTTTGTTTCTTAATTTCTGAAATAAAATTGGACAGTTGACAAAAAACAGTATACAAGAAGTGGATCTTTATTTTACCTTGTAGAAACAGATACATTTCTAACATAAAAAAAAAATCCAAAAATTAAACTTAACAAAATTCAAATGATATTTTGTCTGTCCTACTTTGTTAAAACTGCAGATAAAATGTCTACTACACTAATACTAGGCTAAGCAGTTGATAAATATATGGCTGTGGAACAAACAACTGAACAAACTGAAACGTCACACTATGTCCTTTCACCCTTCAGAAGTGTTCAGCACAAGAGAAATCAAATATTGTCCTCCTTCCGTTTTGTCTCTTTCTCCTTCCCCATCTTGATCCCTCCCCCCGGGCTCCCTCCCCTTCTCTCCTTCCCTCTCTTGCTGCAACTGCGTGTTTGCATTTTTCATTATATTTCAGTTATCATAAGCCACCCAGCTGGAAGACACCCCAGCATAAGAAGATCCCACAGTAGAGCACTTTAGTATGTCCCGCTCCTTAATTCAGTATGGTTGTCACTCTCGGCATCTTATCAAAGTTAATTCATGTAGGAAATAAAATGGATTATCAAATGTGGTCAAAGATGGTTATTTGAGCATGAAATGGAGCAATTATTGTAAGAGCAAAGAGCACATAAGCACACAGCGTAGTGTGTTGTGGTGTTACACAGACCCTATTCTAACTCTAGAAAAAATATATATATCATGCAGTACAGTGCAACTAAACAAATAAACGCAATTTTGTGCTTCTTTGCCAACTCTCATAGAGGCTGTTCTCTGCTCCTCATTAGAGCTCTGAATAGCAGTGTTAACAAGACTTGCTGACAGCATGTGACAGCTTGTGATATCGAGGCAGTGTACATCAAAACATGATTTATGTGAGGCTCTCTAGGTTTCTCTATCAGGCTGCTGCAGGTCCACAGCAGCGCCCTGCCCTGTCTGTGGGCTGCCTCTGAGGCCTTATGTCTACAGGAAGGTCACTGACTCCTGTGGATGTAGGGGTCACCGTCTGAGCCAGAGGAGAGGAGCCTACACACACTAATGAGACCTCACTCTCTGTCTCTTGTCTTCATCACCCTATAATGTGGAGGATTGTGTGTGCACATGTGCGTGTGTATTTGTGCATGCGTGCATGTCTGCGCTTGGTGTAGGGTATGTGCATGTGAGTGTGTGCATGTGTGTGTGTGTGTGTGTGTGTGTGTGTGTGTGTGCTTAGGAGGTGGGGTACTGCAGCTGCTGCATCCTCTGACTGATCTGACACTATGGTTAGGTCTGTGCAGACAATGTGGCTAACCCAGCGCTGCTCACCACAACCTCAATGTAACTCACATTTTCTAAAACCTGCATCACGGCTTTGTGAGAATGTTACTTAGAATCATCTTGTCTTTCCAACGCAAAATCCCTCGCTGCTGAGTCCACCCCTGCATACCATTCGTGAATCAGATTTGTACATTACCATGGCACAAGAAGGATGTTGATGTACATCGTATTGACGGAAACATGACGGCTGACGGCTGTGCACAGCTGAGACAGAAATAAGGGAGCTCTGAAAAGCACCCACATCTCGACAGACACAACTGTCTGTGATACCCGGGGGAGAGAGAGAGAAGTCTTCTGGATAATGAATGGTAGGCCCAGTACCACAGATGCATTGCTGTTTGGTGTGGTACAGAGCAGTGGCATTCTTCTCATTCTAAGAAAACGCCTTCCTAGTTCATTTCCTGTTTACTGAACTAACCCTCTTTAGTTAGTGTCCTGAAAGGCCTGTGTTTACTGGGGGGAAACTTTGCACTTTCTCAACCAGCGAGCCAAAGATCTGATTTGAACCTGCAAATTTAAGTCCCAACCTGCTCATTATGGGAATAACTTGGTCGGGCTTGTTGGGCACGACTGTGTGAGATGGGTAGGGCTGCACTACTTTCACAACAAGCCTGGCCAGTCTTCAGCATGCCGCACCCACAGGCCCAGGCCACTTAGGAAGGGGTTGCAGCAGTGCAGTGGGTGAGCTGGAACCAGATTACGCCAGACGAGGACAAGCAGCACTCAAATCAGCACCAAGGCATACAACATGTACTACTATGTTAATATTTTTCTTGGAAAACTGGAAAGGCGCTGAAACTATTGAGCCATAATGCAAGCTGCTCTTAAGTCATACGCAGTACACACGACATTTGGTGCACACTGGTTTGCAGCGCCTGACTCACTCTATGTGGTGCTTCTATAATGCATGTAAGAGACGGACTATCTGGGAAAGCATGGCTGTAATTCTTTCTTAAATGACTTGGCATGTTTTGGGTGTCCCGCAGACGCTGCTCACAGCTCCCAGTAAATGGATCACTAAATCAGCACATGGCCAAACAGGTGTCCCTCTCCCAAACACCTGTCAGGACCTGGCTCGCCACGCTGGCCAATCAGAGGCAGCCGCGCATAGACATGGCCGTAGAAGGGACCACATGGAGCCCTGAAGGCCACCCAACCCAAGTCCAACTTTGCTCTTTCATATCAATGCTGTTGACTGCTCCAAACACTGTAGTGTTCTGACCTAGAAAAAGGACAACCTGCTTGAGAATTGACACCCCTCCCAAAAACAGATACCGTCTTTTTTTTTGCTTTATGAATAGCTCGATAAAAGGGGGGTTCAAAATGCTTTTCAAGGGTTAGATCAAGCTGTGTGGTTTACAATTCGGAAAGTAAAGTTGGATGGATGTGAATGCAGTAGAGGCTGAAATTTTCAGTAGCATTTATGATGAGAGATATGGGCTGTGTTTGTAACGGGAGCTGCAAAGAGTACAGACAAGGGAACTTGTGTAATCTGTTCACAAGGCCCTGAGAGGCTCACAAAGATGAGTGGGAACAAGGCCAGCTGCTATTTTCTCACAGCAGTCCAAACCTGTATTGATAGAAATTTGGCTCTACAATAAAAATGAGACTCTGAGTGCCTGACGTCAAACCAGCAGGGCACTATTGTGCGTGTGTGTGCATGTGTATGTGTGTGGGTGTGTGTGCGTGTACATTTGTGCATGTGTGAGAGCATGTGTGTGCATGTTGGTGTGTGCTTGTCTGTCTGTCTGCTTGTGTGGTACTTCGACTTATCCCAAAAAAACATTTTCCATTGTGGGAGGGTTTGAAGCCTCCTTGTGCTGAAGAAAACATCTATCTGTCGTCTCCACCTGAGCCCCGACTGTTAGCCTAGCTGTAACTATGGGGAACAAGCAGCACAGTAATTGCCACTCCAGTTTTGCACTATATGTTCAGCACAGAAGGATAAAATACAGTCCAAGTCTTTCAGGCATACCACCTTGACATAATATCAAAGCTATTTCTATTCTAACATTATTTTGCACAGTAAGTACTTTCTGGACAACTGCATGAATTAAAACATATGGTAAACGTTCCAAGCAGGACATGGATACTTTGAAATATTTTTGAAAGTTCATTATTTCACTTACCTCGAGTAAGGTCATCGGTGGACCTTAACTGAACAATTTTGCATTATACACACTACTTTTTTTCATTGAAAAATTGAAGCAAACACTATTCCATGAATTAAAAATAGAGCTGAAACCATTGCATAAGCCACCTACATCACCTACTCCTTGAGAAGTACTTTCACTGAAATGGGCTCAAGCAATTTACTCTCCTGTGTATGTCTTGGAACACCATTTCGCTCTGATGTCCTCCCTCTCTTGTGTCAAGAGAGCTTTCTGTGTTTAACTTATTCATGTACTGTACAGTACTGTATGTGAATAGAACGCAGGGTGAAAGGATACAGATAGTGGTTAGGTATAAAAGCTGAACTTAAAAATTGTGGGGGAGATGGCTGAAAGGAAGGCATGAAGAGGCTGTTTCCATAGTGTCTTCCATTGTGCCTGAATCACAGCAAAAGGCTATACTTAGCTTTCACTATTGGTAGAGTGCCACCTGACCTATGACTAGTACACCACAGCTCTGATTACAAGCCCTTCAACTGCAAGTCAGTGGTGGAGCAGCAACATAACAAGAAATTATCAAAATGTGTAAAACTGGAGTAGATCATGAATGCTGATGAATGCTATGCTTCATACAATCTTAAGTAATATTCTTAGAAGCTATATTTTAACTGGTTGTTGTGCAGAGGCCTTTCCTCACCTCATTTCAACTGGGTGTCCCAGCCTCTCTCGCCCTGCAGTGCTGTGAATCAGCCCTTGTGCCCGCTGCCACACTAAGCAAGGTAGCGTGTTAATCCTCATGACATCACCATTGTGTCCAGGCCGTTCCATCTAATGTGCTTATCAAAGGGCCTCTTTGAGTGTGAACGCACTAGGAAATCAGCATGGGAAGGCGGCTGATAGGAAGGCTTTTATCTGCTAAGGAATATTTCTGCTCTTATATAACATCTTAAGAGACAAGTCTTTCACTACCACCATGTTCCCTTTCCCCCATGGTGCTGCAGTTTTCACTTGAGGGGAATAAAAGCCTCTGTTGGTTGTTCTTTGGGCACTGTGTGCCATGGCCCAGCACTGGGTTAATGTACTGTAGCAAGGCTGCCACTGCCTATCTCGGTCTCCCCTCACATACTGTGCTGAGTCGGGAGTAAAGCAACATTAGATAAGGAAACCTCCGTAATTCCCAGACAGATCTTGTTTAATCGCCTGACCATTACACATCAGTGAGTGGACTGATATCAGGATATGAGGCTGGATTCATGTCCTTCCTTTGGCTCGCTCCATTGTCTAGTTACTCAGTCGACAGGAAAAGCAGTGGCAGGGGGCAGGCCCTCGGCTGAACCGTCTGCATTTTATTTTGATATTGTCTTAGTGCAGCTGTTAGAAAAACAATATACAATATAGTGAGATCCAATCCCTCCTGACATTACGATGACAATGGACAGACCACAATAAACTGAGAACTCAAAGTCAGACAAGAAGTGGCTCGGTAATCCACATTAAAGCATGCTCTTCAAATTTCTATGGAAGTGCATAACAGGAAAAAAGCTGTTATCTTACTTCAGCCCAGTATACTGTAAAGCAGGTGATTACCTGTGGCTGACTAACATGATTGTCACTTAAATATAGCCCATCCATTTTATCAAGAAAGAGGCAACTGCAGCGCAGTAAGCATCCCCTTCCCTTAGAGAGCCAGCTGCTCTGAGACTGTGGTGAATGACTGATGTGACAAAGCTATTAGCTGCCACAGTCAAAGAGAACAGTCTCAATCAGTGGACTGCATATTTTCAGTATAGACAAGAGGGAATTAAAGTACAAATTGAGGATAAAGGCATACCAATGTCATCATTATCTACAGACTGAGAAGAATGGGAACACAGGCTCTGTTCCCACTTCACAGGAAGTAATGGTGGCAAATGAATACAACTGATGAAGAAAAATTACAATCCAACCAAAAAAAGGCATTACTATTATAAACAAAGATTATTGAAAATAAACTAGCTTTGTCACCCTTTTACTCTCTGTCTCTCTGCCTCTCTGTCTCTGGTCATTGAGTGGATCATTAGCTGTCAGGGCCCTTGAAACCATACCCCCAACCCTCAACTCCCATTCCTGCTCGCCTCTAAAATATTCATAAGGACAATTAGGAGTTCCGATAAGGCGAGTACGGAGGGCTGGGGGGCGTGCGGCAGAGAGGGCAGGATGTGCCAGCAGGACGTCTGTTCTGCAACACTCTATACCCAGACCACAGACCTGTCCTCATCAATCTGAGACACAGCAGCCTCCCTTTTTGCCCCCAGTCAGACCAGGCAGCCAGGGGAGGGTGGCGCGGTGCCAGCTAACCCCCAAACCCCTCATCCCAGCAGGTTTTGCTCTGTCCTCGCCCCTGGGCAGGAGGGGCTGGCCACACAGCACTCACACTGGGAGGAGGGGGGCACAAGGGCAAACTGATTGTTGCACAAGCTAACACACAGAAACCACTGTGCATGAATGCAAGGTCTCATTTCAGTCATTCTGCCCACAAGGTCATTAAAGAACACAGGAGCTGGACTCATGAACATTAACGTAGCTTGTATCATTGTTCTACTGCCCAAGCAGGCCGCAATGATATCTGCGTTTCACCACAGAAACAGCATGGTGATGCATTCTGACTACAGCTCTTCTGTAATTTAACTAGATCAACCAAATTAGGCCAGCTCAATGTCTGAGCCATTTTAGGTGGCACGCATTGCATGACAGGTGTCTGCTTGGGACTCAGATGAAAAGTCATACATAACAGTGTAATGTATACCTAATGTATACAGGATCATTCTCGCCAGTATGTAAAAAATGTATGTTAGATAACACTTTATGAGATTATACTGTACATGCTTTACAATAAAGCATTTTATTTGAAGAGCATACCAAGTACAATAATTATGTTTTAGACTACGTCAAAGTTAACATCAAAAGAATTCCAGCATCAACTAGTCAAGAGTGCAAAGAAAGAAAAAGAAAAAACAAATCGGGAACAAAACATGGGGCAAACATCTCAAAGCTTCAGCTTAATCTGTTATTCTTCGGTTGTAATCATTAAAGAAAACTGATGTGTCAGACATCTTAATGTCACACAGAAGCTATTTCACAGAAAAAAGCCCTCTCTGCCTCCACTCTGGATTGACTGAAATACCTGCACACGACGGGTCCTGGGCGAGATTTCTCAGGACCTGGAAGAACTTGGGTTGAGAGCTGGCTTAAACTCTGTTCCTGCTGGTGAGAAAGTTGAGTGCTTGACCTGTCACTCCATGACAAGTGTGCAGAGTGATGTTGTGTGCCATGCTAAACATAAAATGAAAAAATGCCTATTGATGGAGATCTAAAAAGACAGTCTGTGAGACACTCTGATGAGGTAGGGCGATTAATCAAAAGTTATTCTCAATCACGATTTTGCCTGAAAACCAGATAGTCGAGATAAACCGATTATTGTGCCGCATTCTGTCTCACAATGATACTCTAGTTTTGTCTTGTGTTGTAAAAACAGCACACCTCTTTCCTTTGCAGCGGTGCACTTTCGCCCCTCCTTAAATGCCTAAATTCACTCTCTGCCAGGCTGTGGCTGTGTTTATATTTATAGTTCATGTAGATTCAAGCTGTTGCACAAGTTGACCAAATGCTTGATGTTTCAAGCCAATGAGCAATGTTGAATTTGTCGTGACTTCTATATGACCAAAATAATCGATGATAATGATTTTTTCCCATAATCAAGCAGCCCTGCAACAAGGTGTGAATAATTTACAACACAGGTCAGAGCATACTATTGTATTCCCAGTTTATATGTGAGGGGTATACAAAAGGTAGTGTCCCTCTGCTGATTGCAGATCAGGTGAATTGTCTTATCTACAGAAACGTTAAGATCTATTTACTAGGTTTTGCACTTGGTTAAAGGAGAACTCTTCACCCATAATCAACCAGTTAAAATGCAGTATCCTCTGAAACATCTGTATTGGAAGCATATGCTGCAACCTATTTAATTACAATCTAACCACTCTTTCAGAGATCAGTTAATACTCTACATGAGACACGTGACACACTTAACATAAGGAAGTAGAAAAATGGACAGAACTTAAAACACAGAGATATTTGTTGCCTGGTTAAAAAAAATGAACTGTTTGTCTTGTTTCTCACTTCCTCGGTGAATAAACTGCAGTGTTTTGTTCAGGACTGTGGGCGCATGCACAAGCATTTGAAATTAGAGTATGTCTGATTAGCGTCACTGGAAACTAGAGGAAGGCACCATGGCTGGTGGTCTTTGTGGTGTTGTGCCTCCTTTCATTCTATGCTCTCTAAGAGAACCTAGATTTGAAATGAGAAATGCACATCATAGTTGAGAGGATGGAAAAAGAGCTCTGACGTCAATGAGGCACGACATGTGCCAAAAACAAAAATCTCTTAGCAGTAACCTGGTAACAAGCATCACACACAGGAGTGCAGAGACATAATAAAACAATGGGAGCATGGATGTAAAACACACAGAGGACCAGCACTTGATAATGGGGCTCAGCCATTCAGCAATTCCCAGGATAACTACTGTACAGTATATCCCTATAGCACAAAATTACATATAGACAGACTCGCCGTTCAACCATATAGAATTCACTTCAAGTAATTTCAGATAATGGGCTCTTTATTTTCAATTATCAAATTAAATTTTCAGTTGGAAAATTATATGTATTTCCTTAGCAACCAACCAACAGCTACTAAGTTGTTTCCGAACAGTGGACAGAGATGACAATATTCTGCAGAATACTTAAAATTTTCACCTCCATTGCTTTCACTTCTCTCAGAAAAACTCCAAAAGAGGACTGGTGACCCTTTTTCACTAAAAGCCCAGAGGAAAAGGAGTCCTTGTCCTATAAAGAGGGGCACTTTGAAACCCAGCATGTTGCTAGCAACAATACCATTAGTGCTGCTTCACTCACTGTGGCAAGAGAAGACTTTTCAGACAACTCACACTATGCTGCTTGGACAGTGTAACAGCTGGATCATTTAGAGCTACAGAGGACATGTAAGTGTTAAGGTAGAAACTAATACTATATGCAGAGAGGAAAACAATAATTTGCTTATCATTTCCTCAAAAATGACCAAGAGAATTTGCACAATGTCATTTTTAACCTCATAAAGAGACACATGAAAGATCATTATATCATTCCCACATCATGTATGTATAAAAAGCAGCAGGTCCCTGGGAGCAAAACCCACTTATTCATTCATGGAAAAGCCTGAATGTCTGTAGTGAAACGGACTGTTGAATGTATTTTCAAAACAACCAAGAAACTAACAGTGATTGCCATGACCTGTCCTCTCTCTGTCTCTGAAAATAGTACTAACAGCGCCTTATCACGCGGATTCTAGCAGTTGAAGCCACATAAATGTATGCAACAATCAGCAGAGGAAAGGACACGGCTCCTATGTATTACTGTGGCTGACAAAGATAGCCCTCCTCTTTCTGTTTTCACCATACACATTTGTAAGTCCTCATTTATTTTTATCTTGTCCTACTGCACTATTCTGAAAATAGACTGTGGTGCTGTAGAAATACAGTGCCTTTGTTTTGACTACAGAGGGGGAACATAAGTAAACTCTGGACCTGACCTGTCCTGAAATGCGCGCCAAAAGACTTTGCGCACACTGGAAAGAGGAAGTTGCTGATCGGCACAACATGCTGTGTTTGTATGAGCACCAAAATGAATAGTGAGTATTAGGTTTTACAAACACGTACAGTAAATTTATATCTGCCCGTTCTGTTACTTCACCACCCACTCCAGAGACAGAATAAACAGTGATATTCACTGACTGTGGCATGCTTTGTATAATGTATTAACACAGAGTAGATGCTAAAGCAGAGGCTTCTTCCTCATAAACCAATAATACAGTAGACCCCCTCTCTATAAATGCATCCATTCATTTCAGGAATATAGATCCAATCCCACTAACATGCACCTCCACTGTATAAATCAAATCAACATCATGCCAAAAACTGGACAGTGCCTGATCTAAAAAAAAAAAAAAAAAAAAAAAAAAAAAGTCACCCACACTTTAGGTAAAAACTCTGTAATCTACTGTATAAGATAAAAAAAAAAAAAATACAGAAAAACAAATTAATATCACTCCAATAAATCACTGGAGGCCAGAAGTACATATTTGTTTTCCGTCTGTAATATTAAAAATGGGCTGGCAGAATATTTCACATATATTGGAATGCCCTGGAAAATCAACATCAACCCAATAAGTCTATGTCAATAGCAGTGACATTTGATTTAGCTTAAAAGGCATTTCTCATCATCGCTGTTGTGAGTTAGCTATAGCCAAATACCAATAAGGATGGAAGCACAGCATCATGGGAGAAAAGGAAGTGAGGAACCTGGTAATGTGCCTGAAGCGGTGAGCGATATTCTGTTGTGCAGACTTGTCTATATGACTAAGATAGCTGACACCTCAGTATTAATTTCAAAACGGAATAGTTATATGCAAAAATACAAGTTATAGTTTGCAGTGACATACACAAAAATATCAAAACTTAATTCACAGTAAGGACTTGACTGGCCACAGGAAATACCTGGTTACTACATTGAAGGCAGAAGATGCTTCTGTGTACACGCAAAATACACCTTTTGTCCTCATTTTGACTCATTTATATGCACAAGATACTGTGCATAATGTTCCCTTCAATTTGGTTAATTTGTAGCCTCACATTATTTATTTTTTATTATTTATTTTTTTTAATTTTATAATTTGTGCAAATTAACATGTAGCCACAACTTCATATAGAGCATGCATAGGTTTTTAAAGCTTGCACTGGATTTATTTTCATTGTTCTCAAACTGATTTAACCCACATGTCATGATTATTTGAATTTAGTTGACTGCATTTATTCAATTTATTTAGGGTGTTTAGGGTGTTTTTATAATTTGTACACAGTGCATCAAGATGTGTTAATCAGATTTATGTTCATGTAACTCAGGGGATAAAATATCATAGCATTGGTATAATGAGAGTTAGTGAGCTATATCACTATCAGTGCAAGACTTGGGGGGGCATTACAGACTTAGATCGTCAACCACATGCATGGATTTGTATCAGTGAACACTTTGTGGTCCGGTGAGAGAAGGGGTTTTATGAATGCACTGGCTCTGTATATTAACTTAGTGTGCATGTTTGTGTGTGCATGTGTGTGTGTGTGTGTGTGTGTGTGTGTGTGTGTGTGTGTGTGTGTGTGTGTGTGCATGTGTGTGTGTGTGTGTGTGTGTGTGTGCTTGTTTTGTATATACAGTATATGTGGATGCTCTTTATGCAAATACATGGCATACTTTGTTAAATACTTTGTTATCTCATAATGAAAAAGTGGGACTACTTTGTAACCACAACAAACACCAACAGAGCAAAATCTAGATACCTCTCCACGCACTGAAGTCACAATGTGACATTAACCTTAAGATGGGATTGTACAATTTTTTTTAGCTTACTGTGGGAAAATAATAGTAGCCTTTGGACCAGTCCCTGACATCAGTAGAGCATACTAAATTGCATAAGCCTCAGGTAATGTCACAAGCTATGAGGTTAACATTTATCAGCATACCACAGGCCCTCAAGTATCTAACTACAGTATGAAACACACTACAATTAGTTTTCATTGTCTCACACTAACATCCAAACCACTTCTGACACACTTAGGTATCATCATGGGTGTCACCAGTTCTGTGACCCTGTGTACTGGAGCATGGATGTTTTTCTGGCATTTTTATCTGGTTATTATCTGACTGACGCCCTGCAGATCATTCTTGTAAATATGCAAATATATTATTGTCTCAAGAGCTAATACAGTCGGCAAGTTGCATAAAAAGACGGGCGAGCAGTGACAGTTTCCCTGCATGCCAGCCAAGCCTCATTTAACCGGTCCTGTCATTTTTTTTTTTTTTTTTTTTTGTATGCCACTACTAGAAATACGCCACACTCAGGACAATCTGCCTCTGATACGCTGCACAGAGTCACACCAGTGTGCTTTGATATTGTTTACTATTACAGAACCAACATAAACATGCTGAGCACCATAAAATCCTCAAAAGAATAGTGAGGAAGTCCCAAACTATATTTGCATGGTTCAAGCTCATTTCTCAGAGGAATATTGGATCAGAAATTTTGCTGATGGGGAATCAGAGTCGAGATTTTCAATGCAAATGGATTTTTTTTCCCTACTGGTAGTGTAACACTTCTGTATTTACACAAAAAATGATGAAATGCAGGAACAAAAATCAATAAAAAAGATACATGCTCATTATTTTTTATTCTAATGGATTACAGTACAGCATACAAAACTTTCTGCTTCTTTTTAAAGAACCATTAACATTTAGGAGCCACTTATGTGAGGTGATACAACTATTACTCAGAGTTTAGCTGAGCCACTGTCACCTTAGGATTCCTGACCAGGCTACAGCTGATAAATGCTTACAGGGATGCAAAATTATTTGTTCAAAACATAAAAGCATGTTCAAAGATAAAATAGCAATAATTCCTATTAGATGCCGCATCTTATTTTTAAGAAATATACATTAAAGTAAAAGCCACACCAAAATCCATCATTGTTTAAGTCTAATCAAATGAGGAATCTGTATTGTGATGGGTTTAGTGAAGGTTCTTAGACAATCCTTTATTGATATTTATTTATTTATTTAATTATCTCTCGGTCTCCCTCTTCCACAGCCTCCATTTCCAGAGAGCCACCAGGAGGAGGATAATTGATCAATCATGCTAATTGAAGAGTCTGGACAGCTAGCCCACCATAGCAGATGTGCCAATTTGCATTAATTAAGATAGAAATGAGTCTTAATCACTGCTCATCCTTTGACTGACAACATAAACATCCCCTGTCTGAAATTCCTCGGTTCCATTCACATCCAACATCTCTTATGGAATTCTCTTCATAAATGGTTTATAAAATTGATGATTTGATTTTCTTGGTAGATTATTGCAAATACTTTTGAAACACACCTTCTCCAGTTATAGTCTCATCTCTAGCACTTAAAAGTTAAGTATTGCGAGATAAATAATAAGGGAGAAGACGACTGATGTTATTGCCAGATGTGAGAATTGTGCAAATGGCTTTTGTTAAAGCTTGCATAGGGCAATGGCAAATTCCAGCTGCACAAAATCAATGGGAGAAAAGGTAGGATTCAGATGAAAAGCTCTGAAGAAAAGTAAACAGGGCCTGACATTCGGTAATGGTCAACATTTACATATCTTATTGAATTATTAATATAATCGGTAATCGTAACAATAGCTGATAATAATAAATAATGAAATAAAACCAAATGGAAATGGTAACTTCATGCTGATGTCCTCTAAGTGAAGGAATGGCCAAGAAGCCGACTGTTTATGGAAATGCAAAGAGAAATTATTTGTGTTCCTCAGATCAGATCAACAATGGCCACCCCCCAGAGTGCAGAGAAGATAAGCAGAATTTCCCTATGAATGCTTCGGGGTGTTTACCTCCTAAATGGAGACTCAAAAGAGCAGTGAAAAGTCAATTCTTTGCATCCGCTGCAAGTCCAGTTATTTGCAGTCGCAAGGCCCTTTGTATTTGACTAAAACCACATTCTCAAATTGAGTTTAAGCCTTATATTCACAACCCCTATTTTATAAGATTATTTTAAAGTGTTGACTTCACGTCTACTGTATTCCTTGTGCATGCAACCCTGCTTAATCCTGGCCTTACTATATACCTTAATTGTATTGAATTGCTCAAAGAGAGGACAGATAGACGCCAAATAATGCCTGTGAAGTTACTATCTGATTTGAAGGTATCTTCTGGAGACAGTGATCTTTCTGTGCACAGGATAATGGTGAGAGGTTACAGAGAAGCTTGAGCAAAATCTTATTACCTCCACTAGCGTAGGGCAGAGGAAGAGTAAACATTATTAGATTAATCTAATGACTAACGGCAGCATTTTCATTTGTGGTACAAATAGAATTCAGTATGAAAACACAATAGAAACTACACTGTAAAACATTTACTCACTAATATGTTATTTTGTTCAAAATAGCAGCAACACATTAAATACCACACTGATTTGCAGTTAAAAAATTATGTTGGTGGGAATGATATTACAAGACTCTTCATTGGAGAAAGCCTGCCTTGAATTGTGGGGAGACAGGACAGCAATGGAGAGATGAAGCACCAGTAAAAGTGAATGCATGAATGAATCAGTGAATGAATTAAAAAAAAAAAAAATGGGCCTCTAGTAATTTGTAATAATCGTAGAGGTCACCTGTGATCTTAATCCCGTGCAAAGCAGCCATTTCCGTAATTTGTAAAGTAAAAACTCCAGCACAAATTACGTACCATTTTTCGGCAAAAAGAGGTCATCTGATATATAAATCACAGTCTGAATCTGTTATTTGGGCCATATTTTATTTATTTATTGTTTGCAAGCTTTTTTGTTTTCTCTGCACCTTTTCCTGCCTCTTTCCTGCTCAAGAACTATAGAGGCTGCAGTGGAAATTATAAATGAAAGTTTTGACAGCATTTCAGTTGCAAATTCAGGAGTGTCATCACACTACACGGCATGGAGACCCATTCGCAGAAAGATCACACTCAGATCCATCAGAAGAGCGAAATCTCAAAAGTTGATGAGATGGATGACGCGCATGGCAGCATGTGGTAAGGAAGGTTTTTCTAGCTTTCAAAAGGCTCAGTACAAACACCTTTAGTGCTGTTGTTGCTGATGTTTCGCAGTGCCTTGACATTTTCAATGATATCCAGGGGGATAATGTCAGTAAACTAGGGTAAAATACAAACTTTGCCTATCCTGTGTGAATGTGCCACATGTAACACAGACATGGGAGGTTCCCCAGGTAATAGGGCTTTAAAGTTGTTTAGTCACTTTTTAAATGGGGGATATTTGATTGCAGACATGCATGAGTGAACACAATTGACAAAGAGCGACTTCATGCAACAGTTCACCTGTCGCCAGAGCTCCGGTAAGTTAAAGACCACCCTACACTGGTAGGAATGTACACACACACACATACACACACATACACACACACTCACACACCTAGAAGTAAAAATCTGAGCCTACTGCTCTGCTTTGGACTGTGAGCCAAGTTGGAGACAAAGTCCATAGCCCTCCACTGGGTTATCAAACTGTGGCCCAGGCATGCATCCATCTGTGGAAAACATGGAGACTGTTCTCCCGCACTACACAGCCCACCCTTTATCTACAGATGGTACTACTGAGCAGGAATGTGACCTTTGATTTGGTTTCTCACACGGAATGAGAGCGTATGCTGCCCAATGAAAATTGGGAAAAGATTCACTGGCGTTCCAAACCAAGCAAATGAGCACATGATTGTTTGCATGGCAAATACTGGTTTAATGCAATTTAAAAATTTAGATAAGTGTCCAGTGTAAGTGTCCTCATGTGAGGCCCATTTCACCAGATAAATGAGGGGGGAGGGGCAGCATCCCATCCACTCATAACAAACGCATGGCCTTATGCATGTAGTGTACACGGATCTCTAGCTGCAGAGAACAATGTCATCCTGTATTGATGAAACACAGTGCTCACTGACAGAGGCAGTCAGCAAAACATGGAAAGAGCCACAAAACATAATTTGTTGTTATTTTTTTCCTTACAGCTACAAACATGACATGCATAGATAGACAAATTTGATCTTGGCTATTCAAATTAAGGTCCGTGCCTCTAATTCAGTAAAAGAAATGGCAATTTTCTCTACATAATAATCTTTATACAATAACCTGGCATCAGGATTTTGCTAAAACTCTTAACCAGATAAACCCACAGGTCCTGAGCTTTTTCCACTACTGTACCGCTAACATTTGCTCTTGTGCTCTAGCCAAGTGGATACTGGGGTTGTGTGGTAATGTTGTGAAGTGTACTAGGTTGGTTACTTCTGCTCTGCTTCTTCACTTCTGAACCCTGACCACAGAGCCAGCAGGCCGAGGGGGATTTGCGCATATCTGCACAGATGCTGGCCGAGTGAGCAGGGACAACGCTACATTGTTCTCGCCTTTCGTGCAGCGGGGCAGCCTCCTTGAGAGTAGCCAGAGGGGCTAAGTGGGAAATGAACAGATCACTACCAGTTTGTCCACCAATTTGTGTGGCAAAGGACCACTAGTGCTCCTCATGCAGTCATTACGTACCGTGAAAATATCAATTACGCTATATTTGATCACAAACACATCAGCAGACTACAGGTATACAGGGTACTATAGGCCATGGGAATGATCCAGCTGATGAGCAGTAAATAGCCCATAATCATTTGACTATGGTAAGATGTATCTGCAGTCCAGTCCTGGTTAAAATAAGAAGACTTCCCAAGTCACGACAAAAACAAATTTGTGGTCGCTGTTACGTAAGTAAAGAATGTATCCATGTATTTTTTATGCAGGTGAGCCCCAGCTCTGCTCGGAGGGCCCCTGATGGAGGACTGACTGCATGGGTCTACAGGATGCCAGAGCACTCTTTTGCAGCTCTGCCAAGCAGGTAATTCACAAGCAGCAGCAGCATGAATAAAAGATAACGGGCCACAGCTGACTCCTTTATGCTGCATGTAATTTTACTTGTTCCTCCAAGTGAAAGACTTTTCCAAATCTAAGATTATTGAATTTTTTAAATCTCACCCATCTGAAGCCATTAATGTCTCTTTATTGAGTAGTAGGAATAACAAGGTATGTTTCAGTGGACAGTTGCTTGTAAAAACACTACAGTATAATGACGCAGCAGTGCAGAAATCTGGGAACAGTCTGCATTGTCTAATAAAATCACCTCAGACTAAACATCAGTCAGCCTATGTCTACATTAAATATTGGCTATAAAAAACTAATAACAAACTTTTATTAGCAGGATCATGAATTTCTCATTGAGGCATAAATATGTTTGCTTTTCATCTAGACAGAATGAAGACACAAGCCTCTGAAAGCAGATCTTGAATAAGTTGAGAAACCACAATTGCGTAACTGAAAGACATTTGGATCAGGATGTATCACCCATCATCCCCATTTACTTTTCATTGATGCTTTTGGCTGGCAATTTTGGAGGCTGGCATAAAAAGGTGGATTATGTGACTATCTTCCGATAGTGTCTGGGCATGCATGGAGACATTAGCTGCCAGTGAGACCAAGTGCTTATGGAGTTTTCATAACATGTGAAAGGAATATTTCAAGCATGTTCACTGCAAACTACTAGAGTAACAGCCAAGCTAACTGTCTGTCATGAGCAGTGGCACAAAGTGGCTGCGAGAGGACTAAGCCATGCAGGTACAATATCTAAGGGAAACAGTGTGGACTTGGTGGTCAGACACTACTGTGTGCAGGCCTGTGCAGAGATAGGTTCTCCATGGCCGTTGATTGGCCCACAGGCAGCTGAACTTATCAGGCAATGCAGACCTCCTGTGCCCTATCTGAATAGTGACTAGAGGGAAACTGTTACTTGTTCCTCACTTTGATACATCTAAAACATTACCCATGTCACACATAACAAGGGTTTACGCCTATTAGTTGTTATGATATGTTCTCACTGGTGGTCTAAGGCCAATATCAAAATAATAAAAACATTATGGTTACTCATTTAGCCTAAATAACAACCTGAGCTTGTGCTTGTGTAATAATTTGCAGCGAGGATAATTATGATGTAAAGAATGAGGAAGTTTTTCCCCCTGATAAAGTAAGAAAGCAACGCTCACTCACCTCTACAATGTCAGAGTTGGTTCTGCTCTCATGGGGCTCGTTGTACTCTGTATATTTCAGTAACACTTTGTCCATGTCTGTGCTGGCGTACTGGAACAGTTTGTTAGAGCTGTTGAAAATGATGAGGGCTATCTCACAGTCACATAGTACGCTCAGCTCGTAGGCCTTTTTCATCAGGCCAAACTTCCTCTTTGTGAAGGTAACCTGAGGGAAACACAGAAGACAAAACCACTAATTACAGAGGGAAAAACTTACATTAAAAGATTAATGAATAAATACATCGACAAAGATATTAATTAGTATTTCTATCCTATCGTTTGTATGTGTAGCAAAAAGCAGTTAAGTTTTTTTACTCTTTTTTTTTTTAACTCCATATCTATATTGTGCATCTATAAAGATTAAAAAAATGCAAAATACACACAAATATGTCTGGAACAATGTATTTTCCAACAACTGTTAATTTATGACTAAAAACAATTTAAACCATTTAGGTAAGGCATGCAACTACATATTTTAAGAAACACATACTCTCATCTGGAGTTTACATAATATAACAAAAAAGTAAAATTGTTCTTTCATTACACACGATGGAACAATTTTCCTATAACCAAGATGACAGATGACCATATAAGTTCTACCTTATCAATTGTTATTGCAGTAACATAGTGCATGTCTAAAATGTCCAGTTATCAGGCCAGAGGTCAGGGTTAGAGGCAAGTCAATGAGCTGAGTCAGAGCTTTGGCAACAACAGGGGTCCATACATTACTGTAGCCCCTGACTCCATATACGGAAAGCTATCTCTGTAGTGCAGCATAAGCCTTGTAACGTGAGCCCTCAGATGGGACTTCAGGTCATACATCACTCCAGTGGTAACCCAACCCTCTCTGCAAAGTGACTTTATGTCCTGTATCTCTGCAGCTCTGTCTCTGTGGTCGCTTTAGACCCATACACATGTCATTATGTTACACTGCTTCTATATAGCTTGTTACACCCCTTCCTCGTGCTATAGACTTATTTCAGGAGAAATTTGTAATGCACACATTTTTCACTTGGTTTCATAGTAGCTATGTATTTTTACAAAATGCATTTAGAGGAATCTGTATATTTGTAAGCTCAACCTATACATTTTTTTTTCTCACTATGAGAATGACTCTTGTTAAATGTGCATTATACGGTGTGACTGGTGAATGTGCTAGTAAAAGCTGTGCTCACAGCCATGGAGATGTGTCTGTATTCTTCATCAGTTTCACTGACCTACTAAGAGAGGAGTTGAGCAGATGAGCTGGCTTTGTTCAACTTTAATTGGTCACAGCTTGCGGCTATACCCTCATTTAAACTGGCATAATGCAGTATAATCCTATGTGCTGTGTAGTATCTATGTAACCACTCAGGCAGTGGGGTCACTCCAACTGTGAAAAATGAATTTCAAATCTTCCACACTACAGGTAATTACACAGAGCTATTATTCCTGCTCTAGACACACAGGAACCCTTCCTTGTGTCATATTCTATTCGATGCACCATGAGTTGAGCTCATATGACAAACCAAATACTAAAATAACATTTCTTGAAATGACATGGTTTAAGTACAGGAGCAGCTCTATTTAATAACATGTTTCCTTGCAAATCTCTGACACATAAAGCCTTGGAGTACATATGGCTGAACGGGAAAAGCACTTGTGTGGCTTTGCGCGTGTCATTCTGATCATGTTCTGAAGGTGGATTGCTGCATGGAGGCAGACAAGGGTATGACCAATCCCTGGACCTTGGAGGACTTGTTTCAACTCAGTTCTCATTAGAGCACCGTCCTCCCTGGTTCACCTGCAGGTCTAACCAGCTGATACTAGCTGCCTCTGACTAAACACTAGGGCTGCCTGCTTGCTCACTTGTTTGCCGGCTTGCATATTTGTTTGTTTGCTTAACCATCTGGAAAGCAGAAAGTGTCATGTGGGGAAATGATTAACAAATTGTATGCTCTTTAGCAGATGAACGTGGCTGTTAAGCCATGGAGATGTCACCTTTCAGCAGGAAGCCCAGGATGAGGCGCTGAGTGAGGACTTTGTTCCACCTGGATGCATGGCAGAGTGCTGAGTGCAGGGCTGCTGACCCAGGCACCGCTTCATTTCACCCTCAGCAGCAGCACTGAGACTTGGTCCTTGCCCCAGCCCCAGACACAGTACCTCTACAAAACCAGCTGCTGCTCACACTGTCATTAAAGGTGAGAGCCATGCAACTCATTGCTTATATAATTCTCTCTAACAGGAAGAAAAGGCAGCTATTTTGTACAAATGCCATCTTCTCTTATTTTCTTGTGATATCTAGGAAGTGCAGCTTCGTTTGGTAGGGCATGACACATCATAGTTCAGCGCATGCACATGTGTGGACATGAGGGCTTTAACTTCCCTCCACCCCCATGTTCTCTGGGGTGACTGGTGAGACAGTGGAAAACCACAGACATCCTTGAGGTCAAGTGGGAGGTTCATTGGCAGAGTTTTTCTATGATACACCAAGTCAAAGAGGCCCACAAAGACACTCAGTGTGGGTTGATCTTACAGTAAAAGTTGTAAGTACACATTTAAACTTCCAATGAACTGGAGAGATTCCAACTTTCTCAGCCTTTGATAAGGTCATTATAACAACCCACACAATACCGGCCAGATCACAGCAACTATACTAGCATTTCATTTAGTCTGTGCCAGGCTGAAATCTCTGACCTTTTCAGATGTTCTTACGATGTGGAGTTGAGGTGCTAATTTTGCTCTCACAAAGACTTTCTCCATATCTAACTTTTCCCCTAGTGCCTGCACTACCACCATTTTTACTGAACTCGGCAACTCAGGTTTTGCACTTACTGTATTTAGCACTTTGGTAGAGGGTTTTATGTGTTTCTGATTTGACAATGGTAATATCACAATTGCATTATGCAAGATTTTTATGCAAAAACACACCTGTCTTGTCAGCTTAAATCACAATGTGGCTCCAAAGAGCATCCCATCTCCAAATGAGATGATGAAGATTTGCCCTGTATTTGCCCAAATGAAACTCTGCTGTAGTCACTGATGGGATAATCTTCCTTACACACAGGAAATGAAAAATTAAAATTTAAGGTCAAATTTCAAAATGTTCTATTTAACAGCACTGAGCAAGCAAACACTCCCTCAGCTGGTCTCACCAAATTCAGTCGCCTCTCTCGTCACTTTGGTACCATATGACGTTCTACAATCACAGATGGGCTGGGTTGCTAAATGTGAGCATTGTGAGTGTAGTTAACTGGCATCGTGTTATTTTTGTTATTTTTGCATACTGAAGTCACTGTGTTCCTAACATTCTTTTGTTCATATTTCTTGTTTTTCATCCACTAATACACAGAGGTTGCCATGGAAAGTTGTATAGTATTTAACAGCATATGCTCTAACAAACCTCGACACACACATACACACACAAAAGTGGATGTGTCAATCAAAGGGTCTATCAATGTCTGTCCCCGGGCAGAGGTGCCAAGATGACAAACAAGACATCTGGGACTGAGACTGAGGCGGAGGCGAGGGCATGGCAGGAGATGCCTGAGTCACAAACACCTTCAGAGGGGTGAGGAGCTAGCGGCCTTATGAGAGCCTCATGTCACCTCTAATGGCCCCAGTGGCAGACATGAGAGTGGGCTTGAGAGACAGAGAGGCCTGGCACCAGCTGGCAGAGTGACCCGGGCCCTGTGGCTGCTGCCCTGGCTATGCAGTGCCACAATGCTCGGGCCTGGGAGACAGGCCAGGGCCACCCTGACTGTCTGCCTGGATCAGCTCTCCCAGGGAGAGAGGACAGCCCCAGGATCCCGATGTGGACAACTGAGGGCAGAGAGGCTTCATCCACTGGGTGAGACTGACCTTGAAACCTACTGTGGCCATGACTGATGCTGTCATCTAGAGGGGGATGATAAGCAAGTTAACAAAATGTAACTAGTTTTCCGTAAAATAATACTAATCAGTAATAAGAATTGTGCAATAAAGTCAACACTGCTCATTGTCAGTTTGCGCATTTGTTTTATTGATTTGTTTAATTTGAAAACAGTGATCAGTTGGGGTGTAAATCTTTGGCTTTACAAAGATTACGTACAACTAGTTGGCGATTCAGTCCAAGAACAGTTTCTATTTTTTGTAGAAATTCAATTTGACTTTGTGAAGTACAATATGATTTAAGAATTTTTACAACTTTATATCATTTGTAATAAACCTGCAAGAATTTAATACTATCCTTTTTCTTCTGAAATAAGAAAAACTCAAGACAACAAAATTGTTAAGCTTAATTCATTCTAAAAAAAAAAAAAAAAAAAAAAAAAATATACATTATTGAGAAAAAGTCGCTTTTTTTAGTATTCTGTTCTACTATATTCTAAGAATCATGAATGAATCAATTTCATATTGATTGAGGGCAAATTTGGAGAAATACATTCTATTTATTTCCTTTGGCAGATCAATGCAGTATGTCAGACATAATTCATAATTGATGCAACAATGCAATGCATAAGATAAAGCATGCTGAGTTGATTAACTGACCTCCTAGTCTGCATCATCTAATATTTTAGCAAAACATGAAGAGCGGGCCACAAGATGCGACCTCTCTGTCCACTGCTGTACCCCTCTACCTGCTTCATGTTTTGCTTCTTCAGTTTAGTTTGGCGAAAATTATATATCATTTTTAACAATGATTATATATACACTGACTGTCACATTTTTTAGTTCGCCTCTGTTCTATCCATTCTATATCAACAAGCCTTTTACCTGTCAAAAAATAATGATGACCTTTCAGAACTATAGGAACGGGTGAGAGCTAGAAAATGGGAGATATGTGCCGTGTTGCTCCCTGGAGAGAAAGAGAGAGAGGGAGCTGCTCTGTGCCTACAGGCATTTGACGTGCCAGAGCAAAATCCAAAATGAGCCACAGCAAGGGCAGGCAACCCTCCACCCAGCAGCAAAATCATCAAACTTTTAATGACTTGGGCAATTACCCCCAGTGAGCCTGCTTAATAGCATCCAAAGGACGTCACTAGACACTGCTCACTAGGCTATAGCAGCCAGCCTCTTCCCCTACCCCATGTTACAAGGCTAATGTGTACCCTCACTTCCTCATCATCATTCCCTCTTTTTCATTAGGTGAAAGGCCCTGCACATGCTCATAGAGAGCAATGCCAAAGGCTCTGCTATTGTTATTTTGTACTGTCCATGAGTCCCAAATCTGTCACAACACAATCAAGCCACAGCAGCTCTCCTCTCTTTTGGAAGGCCAAATTTCATCAGGCCATCTGAGTCCATTGCCATAATAAAGACCAATTCTTCTTCAGGGGGGAAGGCTAGGTATCTCGCTCCTCCTTCTAAATCATCTGCCAGATTCTGCCTAATGAGACAGGCAATGTGTGTGTGTGTGTGTGCGTGTGTGTGTGTGTGTGTCAGGCAGACAGAGAGAGAGAGAGAGAGAGAGAGAGAGAGAGAGAGAGAGAGAGAGAGTGAGAGAGTGAGTGAGACAGAGAGAAAAAAGAGAAAATGAGAAAAATATGTGAAAGAAAGTGTGTCTGTGTGTGCATGCGTGCATGTCTGTGTGATCAAAAAGGGTGATAATTGTCGGCTGTGAATAAATCAGGCCTTGCAGTGGCTGGGCTGAGAAGTGGGTGGGTCCACCAGAGTGTTTCTGTTGTCTGGTTGTTATCTAGCATTCATCTCTAACACAGGTTTGCAATCAGCATGTTTGTCTGGCCGATGACTCTGCCTCTGTGCTCTAGGACCACTTAAGCGTTGGCTCAGGAATTGGCTCTTTAAAGTCGTACAGTATGCATGACAGGACCTCTGCTGTCTTGAGTGCTCATGCTGTACACCTCTGCACGACCACACAGCAGAAACACTGACTTCTGTGTGAACGTCAAACTGTACAATAAGGTCAACATGATGCATCCTTCCGCTGCACAATGCCATACTTGTTAGCATATCACACTTGTCATTTTTGTACAACACTTCATGACCCTAAATTATGAGAATGTGTTTCCGTTATCAAATTATATTATACCGAGTGACTGACTTGAAAAGAAACATCCTACGAAAAATGAAATGAGAAAAAAATGGTAACCAAGTTCACTGCTTGTCCCAAGTCTGCACTCATGGTTGGCGATGTTAATCAATTTGTTTTGATAGATTGCGCAATTGCATACGTTCTCAGCTCGTGTCACACTGTATTATAAATCCTGAAAGGTTAACAGCCCATCCAAAGCACTTGCAGTGATAATGCAGGGAGCCCCCATTGTCCCCACGCAACATCCCATATTGCAATATTATTTAATTAGCTCACTTAAGGCCTCCTTTCACTTTAATGCTATGAATACGGATAGCTAGCAGCAGAGCAGGGTAGATAAAGATTCAAATTGTCTCCCGACAATGGGGACCATATGCTAATGGATATTCCCCCTTGGCTAGGAGCACACCCCAGGGAGATGGTGCTGTGTGCTTCATGGCCCATGGAAAAAAGATACACACACATACATCACATTATACCAAAGCTTTATTTTACCACAGTGGCCTATTGTCATAGCACATTCTCTGCTGAGCCAGCTAAACCTAACTGAACACAAGCAGTAAAGCCTGTGCTCTACTGATAAACTTTCTCACAAATGATATAGTGAGACATTTCAAATCTGATACAAACACTAGACTTTGAGAGACACGTTAATAATAAGCAATGTCGCTCTCTACAGCTCCACTTTTCAGTGTAACAATAGGGCAACATTTCGTCCAAGTGCACATTATACAGCATGGATGACTTCAAAGGTTTGCCTGCTCACCTAAAAATCAGTGACAACGTCATTTCATGTAATTTCTATTCTTTCCTCTTTGTTCCCTCTGATGTTGCAGGTTATTGCATAAAGTATAGATACCAGTATTGTGCCAGGAGCACTGCCACCCCTGCCCTCCTGTTTGGATCCCACCCAGAGCCAGGTGTTATACTGATAATTGGCCCATCGTGTGGATTTTTGTTTCTCACTTGGCTGAACTGCTTGCCTCACAGCAGTCTCAGAACCCACTGGCTATCATCTGACGACGATTTATCCTCTGGGGGCAACAGCCAATTTTTCGGGGGTTCCGGTGTAGCTGCCTGCTGCTGGCTTCTGTTTCTGTTTCAGTTTCTGTTCCAATTTCTTTTATTACACGAGTTTCTGCACACAATACATACACATCAATACTTTTGGCGGGATTTTAGGTTCAGACGCCATTTCGGCCAATGCGTTCCACCTCTTTCGCTCCCCGCACAGACTGCCTACCTCGGACTACAAACGGCAAAAATCTTGCCCCTTGCCTTCTGTACCTTGCCCTTGTACAATTCACTAATACCATGAGCTATCATGTTATCACACTCAGTAGAGGAGGCATAACCTCCATTAGCTTTCTGTGTGCACAGCAAAAAAGTTGTTCCACCTGTGAGGGAGTGCAAATGATATTTTGAGGGAGTGTGAAGATGCGTCCTATTTGGCCAGGTATAAAGAACCATTTGTCATTACTGGGTATAATTCATCAAAAGGCGCATCCACTGTTTCTCAACTTAGCTCTCAAATCAAAGGGTGTATACTGCAGCTAAAAAAGAGACAAAATGGACATACTTTTCGTACTATAGATATCCAAGCCCGTTATTCTTGTTCCAAACAGAGCCAGCCTGTTTTGTACAGTGTTTTGCTGTTTAGGAGTTTATATTTAACAGGAGCAGACAGAGTGAATTCCAGCCCTCTCCCTCTTTGTGGCTAGCCAGGGCCAGTGAAGCTGAGGCAGAGAAGGGTGCTGTGTGTCCTGCTGACCCACCCTGCAAATGAGAGGGTGCTGTGGTGCAGTGGCTGCTCCTAATTACTACCAAGCAATTGCAAACACATAAGAGTTACAGCGAGGGGCCCAGCCATACTGCCAGGCCAGGGGACAAGCCCTGCAGTGTGGAGAGGCCGCAGGCGGCCCGCTTTGCTCCTCTCTAGCCTCAGTTCACTCCCACGCCATGAGGCCCCCACTGCAGCCCAGCGCTCCTGCTGCCTCATCAACTTTGCTGGCTGAAATTGCAGGGTGGCAGGGGAATCATGTCTGTAAATACGGCTACACTGACAAAGAAATGTCATGGTCCCTGTTCAGCTGGCTGGGACTTTGGGGAGGGAGGTTTGTCTGTTTAGATCCATGCACACCATGACAGCTGCTGAACTCTGGTCCATGACAGGAAGGGAAAAAAGCAAAGTATAACCTTCAGACAGGTACAGTGCAAACATTTTTTCTAGATAGAAGCAAAACATAGATAGCATCTCATGCACTAGGCTAACTGAATTTGAGCTTATCAGTCCATATATTTGATCATACTCTATTTGAGTCATACCTGAATGTAAGCAAAAATAAGTGCTGTTGAGAAAAAAAAATATATATATAAACAAACAAACAGCAAATAAATAAATAAATAAAGTCGTACTACTTGGCTTACATATAGTCAGATGCTGTAACTGGATTATTTATTTTTCTTTTTTTTTTTGTATTTTCTAAAAGATTTAATAACTAAAAAAAAAAAAAAAAAAAAAAAAAAAAGTTTCTATTCCCTATATATTTCTATATCAAATATAAACCTGCTTCTCAATGAGCCTGCTTATCCAGACTATATTCTTGTGATTCAGATCCCTTTCAGATGCATTTTTTTCATTTGTCTGATTTTGTGTTCCAATGCATGCCAAATAATATTTGATATATTACAAACAAGTCCACCTCATGTGGGAATAATCAAGGTGAATCTTTTTTCACCGTATTAAGACCAAAAGGCGAATTTCCATTCCCTGGTGTGTGTAGAGAGGTGTCTGTGTGTGAGACAAACTTTGTCAACACTGACCTGCCTGTTCCTCTCATCCATGATCCTGGTGATCTGTATCTTCTTCCGCCCCATGGCTGCGTCCTGTCCGGTCTCTCTGACACCTCGACAATATCAGAAAAACAAAAAGCTTGCCTCCTTCACTCTCCTAGCACATTGTACAACACTCTCTCTTCTCTTGTTGGCTCTCTCGCTTCTTCGTTCTTCGCTAGACCACACCACAATCTGCAAGAAGACAAGGAAAGAGAGAGAGAGGGAGAGAGGGAGAGAGAGAGGGAGAGAGGGAGAGAGAGAGAGAGAGAGAGAGAGTTAACATGACACTCACTGATGTCTCCTTAGGCACATCAAAGTATTGAAAGGCTCTGTGTTCTGTTCTCAAGCGCATTCAGAAAGTATGAGACCCACATGATGTGTCCTTATCTCTCCTGCTTCTCTTGCACAGCTGGAGTCAATGGGAGAATGTTTCAGACAGAACAGCAGCTTATATAAGACCTGCTGAGCACAACTTACACCCATTTATCGTACTGTACATAATTTCATGTGGAACATGCGTAGAATATGGATGGAAAAAAGGCTGCGGTGAAACAAGTTTTTTAAAGTGGCAAAAGTGATCAAAAGGTCAATTTAGCAATTATTTAAGGGCTATTTTTTTAATGTTTTTGTTAATGTGACTGAATTGATTTTGTCTCTTTATCTGTTACAAAAAGAGTTTTGAAAAGCCAAGTTCACCTGAAGTGAGAGAAAGTTTGTCTCCCTTCGACTGCTTGCACAGACAGAGCAACATTTCATAGCTCTTCCTGAACCGACCCACCCTGATGCCAGCTCTTAAGATGATTAAGAGAGCACCCAGTCTGGGGTTGACAGTAGTTGAAATCCCCTGGGCAGGAGGAGAGGGAGAGGTATATTCCCACGTGAGCCTGTAACCTGGCCACTAGCTCAGACCAAGCTGTTTCCCAAGGGACACCTAACTCTGGCCTGTCTCTGCTTCTTTGCAAGAAGAGCTATAGCCCCTTCCCTGGAGGAGCATCCATCACTTACACCCAGACACACAGCAAATAGAAAACGTCTAAACAACTACATTTCCCCTATGAGTACAAATGGAGAAAGGTTAACAACTCAGTAGTCACTACAGGCTGTTAGATGCAGTCAGCAATTGTGAGCTGAGGAAGCCAAGGGCCGAATTGGCAGTGAAAATGAAAATGACCGGTTGCAATGGCACACAGTCATTATGGGTTACAGATGGACTGGCATTATGGTGTCTGGCTGTCTGAGTTGGGGCTCCACTGTAGGCAAACTTGACTGAGATCACCTAGCTAACTACCCACGCATGGCTGTCTAGGCCAGGAAAGAAACCGCCTGAACCCCCACAAAGAATTTCCCTAAACCACATCACAACAAGCCAAGGAGAATGACAGCATTCTTGTTCATTCACCATTTCCAAATACACACACTGATATAGTGTGTATCTGTGCAGGGTGGGTGCATGTGTGTATAGAAGTGTGTGGCTTATCAGCTATCTTCTGAAACGTTACGATTTTACTCATTTTACAACTGCACAGTGAAACTGCATATCTAAGGGAATCTAGAGATTAACATACACAGGCACACACACACACACACACACACACACACACACACACACACTTTTGAGTCTTTATGCAGAGGAGCTGTCACAGCAGGACAGTTCACGTCTAGAGGCATAATAGACTGTGTCATGGAATTTCTCTTACACAAATATGGAGTGACAAGCTGAGACGGCCCTCAGACTGCAGGTGTGCTGCATTCTGCACTCTCAACTTACCGCCCGTACTCAAAAAAAGTTAGTCAAAAGCGGTAGCATCTTACTGATAATCACGAATCATTGTGAATTGTGAATGCAGCATACCATTGTGCTGTGGCTGTATCGCATCATGTTACGGGGTAAAATACTTTCAACATCAACATGTGGCAAAATGGTAATTTCCCAATAAACTTATTATCTACAGTAACTGTGCCGTCCTGTACATCATGTGTACGTTATGCAACTGCACCTATTCACACCACTACCCACATAGACGTGTCAGAAGCTGGTCAGATTACGAATGAGGACAAGGTCTGTACTAAAATGGTCGTTTGTGGGAAGCTGGAATTTCTACCAGGTACAGGCTTGATGTGTGATGCTCAGGACTTCTCCAGAGTGTGTGTGTGCGCATGTGAGAGAGTGAGAGAGAGAGAGTCACTTAGCCTCATATTCAGTGTTAAAATCTTGTTTTTCGTCAAAGAAATGAAAAAATCTGCCAGCCGAGTGAGATATTTCTGCTTGTTTCCACTGCTAATCAAGTTGTTGCAAGAATTTCATTGAATCAAGCGTCATTTCCATAGTGGGCTAATATGGGCCTTATTCTGTCTTGTTTCAACATAAATTGTTCCTAGGAGTGAAAATGTGATGAAAAACAAGTAGGATGGCCTCATCCCACTAGCAGTTTTTTAATTAATTGAAGAAAAAACAACATTATAACACTGAACATGGGATTAAATGAGATGGATGTTAACATGGAGATTTTTTGTAACTCGATGAAGGACACGGGTGACGTTGAGCACACCGTGCAAGAGGAATCCTACTGCACTACTTCCACTTCACCATGTGCATGCCATGATCAACGGGTCCCTTGCAACATTATGTCAATAAAGATAGACAGAATAATAGTTCAACCCATTAACCTTGTTTGTATGTACAAAGCAGCGCACTGTATAACAGTATCTCATCACCCACTCTTTAAAAAGACCTTGATATGCTACACCTGGCGCTCTTTGATATAAACCAGTCCGGCACTTCTGAAACGTGCTTACCAAACATTTGTACTACAGAGATCAATGCACGGAGAATATGTCTCCATAGGAACACCCACATCAGCTTGACACAAAAATCAATAAGACATGCCCAACAGAATGAGCAAGTAAGACCAAGCTTTGCTCAGGACCCTCCATTAAACATGTACATATATATATGTTGGTATATATATCTGAGAGACTAAGCGTTACAGCTGTTTTTGACCAGAGTCACACTGCTCCTCCCTGGCGTGGTGTGAGACTGATTCAGCGGGAGGAGGTCCTGTCTGTCTCCTCATCCCTGAAGACAGACCTTTGAGAGATGGGGAGGCTTGGTGACAGAGCTGGCCCTTTCACACTCAATAAAACATGCTCAATTCCCATCATAATTACTGAATTCAGCACATCCTCCTCCCTGTTGGTAGCAAGCTTGTGTGAGCTCAATCATTAACCACAATACTGAAGCATTACTTCCTCTAATGTAGATTAGATTGGCAGCTGTTGTCCTATATAAAACGATTTTACCAGTTTTAACCACACAATGTGAAGCCAGTTATAGTGTAATCAATACCCCTACACTTGTATGTAATTAAAACAATTCTGAATCTGACTAAATTTCTGGCTCTACAAAGCGTAAATCAAATGTCCCAGTAAAGTCACACCTATTGACAGCTACTACCCGATTGGAACTGTTTTAAAGTGGTGCCCGCTACGTGCCGCAGGCGTGCCTCCATTTCTCTGACGTTGATGGACAGCAGCCAAAGTCCTGAGCATAGCCATGACAGTTGAGCTTCCTGTGCAAGGCGGCCTTAGCCTCAGTATCCTACCACAGGCCGTGGGCAGACAAGACTCAAACTTCCTGCCTCTCCACTTCCTGTTATTCAGGGCCCTTCTGCATGCCCTCCACAGGGAGTCAGAGGGGTCGGAGCAAGGGAAAAGGGGGAAGAAAGGGAGGGACCGCCTTGGGGACACCCTTAACCCTCTGATCCTTCCCCTTATTACCTTCCTGACTGTAAGTCTGAGACTAAACAACAACAGAATCTCATCTCCTGTGGCTTCACTCTGCGTGCTTATTATGTTTACTGGAAGGATCATTTAACAGGCTGGACAACGTGCACATGCTGCACTCAGCCACTCACTTTACAATTAGTAGGCAGAGGCCTTTCCTTATTATGGCCAGAGCTGATAATGACTTCAAACACTCTCTCAGTTATGTAAGTATGAATCACAGCTCGAGCTCGCTCAAGTAAATACACATTAAACAACATGATTATGAACTAAAATCCTGACAAAAGAGCACAGCACTGATGTAGGGGCTCTCTGAGATAATCCACGATAACAACATTAGGAATCGTGTCAAGCTCAAAGTGTCAACCTCTGGCTCGGTTATGATCAGCTCCTGGCAAACCGAGGACACAAAGCGAAGTAGCCCAAAACCACGGTTATGCTGCTCTGTTGCAGTGGAGGCTTGACATCAGTGCAATAGGAAATGAACATCCACCTCTTTGTTCTTCCTTTCATCAGGCGGTGCTGTACCTGTAAATGAGGCTGTTGGCCTGGGGGGAGTGGAGGCAAGCCAGCCCTCTCACGCTCTCCCTGTTCCTTTTGTGAGAGCTCGCTTATCTCCCTCTCCAGCAGTGAAAGGCAGGATTGTGGCCCCAGCAGCATCACTAGTGTTAATGTCTCCTGATGCTAATCTGACACACGGCTGATCCCTCAACAACCACTTTCTCTATTCCTCTTTAAACCCATCCCCTTTTTCCTTCTTTTATTTTCTTTCTCTCTTTCTCTCTTTCTTACTTTCTTTCTTTGTTTCTTTCTTTCATTTTTTCTTCTTTCTCAATTTCTCTCAACGTACACTATACATTCCTTCACCTCAGTTTCCAAGGCAACTAATGAGATATAATTAATAAGATCTATCAAAGGGGCATGTGAACCAAAAAAAAGTGAAAAAGAGGCTTTGAAATCATAGAGAAACATAGAGCGAGGTGGGGCAATCTGCAAAATGTGGACCTTCTGCAGCACATCCTCTTCCTCTGTAAAGCATTGCTTCGGGTGACACTATCTCACCAGGCAATGATTTAAACGTTTGAAAGAGAGGCCAAAATGGTTATGACATGAAGGCTATGACAGTGTTAAGAAAAATCAACACACAGGCCCAAAACTGAGACAAATTTTACAATTGAGATTAGTAAATTTGAAAATAGATCGCTTGTAGATTTAGAGCCGTGTAAGAATGTTGTTGTTGTGGACTGTCCCTGTCCTATTTCGTTAATTAATATGTTTTCCCCGACATATTAAATCAGACTGAACCTAACTCAATCAAATAAGATGTAAAAATGCATTGTTCAAGAGGAGACTGTGACCTGCACAGTAGGGACAGTCACAAAGCCAGCAGTGAGAGCCTGTACTGAAATGGCAGCCAAGCAGGCAGTGAGTGGTTAATCTGCCCTGATGACTGCTAGCTCAGTCCAACTCTCCAATGACCCAGCTGTAATCCCACATTGGATCAATGCAAGTTCAAACAATCCTCCATGCTGCTAGCACCTTGCCTGGGCTGGGGGATGGTGCTGCAGACAGGGACCAGGAGACATAAAGCTACTTATCACCTCCAAAATGACATCAAAAGGAAGGAAAACCCCACCGGATGAACCTGTTCTTGTATCTCAGCGAGAAAATGTTTCACTTTAGGCAACATTTATACTATGGGCTGAATGGGAATTGATGCTGCTCCTCAGACAAACACTGGACATGTATCCTATCTATGCAGCAGGAATGATGATGGGTGGATATAGCAACCAATAACCAAAGGGACATCAGATGCTGACAGCATTACCAGACAGACATCCTCCATCTCACTCTCTCAGTACTGTCAGGGGATGAGAGGACTATACAAGGTGACTTTGACTAAGTGCCTTGGGGTTCTATGAGAAAACGCCATTGACATTACATTAATTTCATGTCTCTTTTTTAACTGACTTAGCGCCACAGAGTCCTGGATACCGGGGAAAAAATGAAACAGGCATTTCGCTTAGGCTTCAAGGCACAGAGAGATGGATCTAAGGCCAGGAATACAGCAGTGGCAAGTGCGTGACATGATCAGCTACCAACTTTTTTTTTTTACTTTTTCCTCACTTTAATGTACATTCAACAGAGCCACGAGACAGTCGTTCAACAGAGCAGTGTAAATGTTAAAGTCCAAAACTTGCACTTGTGTTTGTGTTTCGTAGCTGTTACTATGTGTGTGTGTGTGTGTGTGTATGTGTGTGTGTGGTTGTGCAAAAGACACACACAGAAAGTTAGAGAGAGAAAGAGAGAAAGGGAGTCAGACAGAGAGAGTGGGAGAGAGAGACGGTATGAATGTGTGTTAACTATGTGGAAAGATGTAAGGGAAACAAGACTAAAAGAAGCACCGCACGCCCATCCCATCCCACCTCTGTGGTAGTGTGCGGTAGCAGCGTTGTAACATAATTACTGCTGGGACACTTCTATTCCCAGTGATCCATTTGCGTCAGTCAGGTTTTCGAGCCCAGCCAATGAATGGATTCTCAGTTTCTCAAGGATAAAGAGATGACCCTCTCCTAACAGTTATATCCATTTCATGTAGAAAAGCTACTCTCCTTCTCAAGGTAAATCCCTTGATGCATATTGGAGTGAAACTTTTATGAACAAAGAAAATGATAATAACTTCCTTGATGCAAGGGTAGGGTGATGAATTATGTCTCATTAAAAATGAATGTGCTTGACAACTGAGAAATCATATATGTACAGAACAGTTGCAATGGAGTACCCAATTGCTAGAGTTTCAACATTTGAGTGTACAATATCTCTCATTCATATTTCCACAGCACTGCACGACAGAGTAAAGTCATTTCTGCTACATCATTGTCATCAGAGAAGCTTCCCTCGTAATTGAACCTTCTGACCTCTAGAAATCATTTCTAATCAACAAATCTCAAGTGTGTCATGCTACATCCCGAAAATGCAATTGACAGACTAATAGCTAACTACTCACTTCATATTAACACCAGTGGTTTAACAAACTATATCTCTGAGCAAAAGCCCCCCGTCACCAACATTCCTTATGACAGTATGTCAGTTTAACAAGTCAATTTCTTGAGATGGCGCAACGTCAGTGTTCAACATTCTTTGTGGATGAGCACTTCCTGTGTCACACTTAGCTCTACAGTCTTGCTGATGAGGTTACATGTGACATATCAATGTGAGGTAAGTTTTATTCAAAGTCAACACAGAAATCTGTTAGATCCTGGAGAGACACCGACACATAATAAATCACACAAGCGCACATAAAAGTAATCTTATAGAGGTTTAGATATGTGCTTGGTAATAATTTGAGGTCTGATATATGGGATGATGGCATGTGTCCATTTGCACGGTTGTCTATCATCAGATGGACTTTTCACCAGGGAACAATAATAATGCCAACACCGTGGGGAGCTGCAGTCCCCCCCCACCCTCCCAGGAACCCTGTGAGCTGTGTTAAGTGGCATGGCAGCCTTTTGATGTTACGCAGACTGCAACTCAGAAATGGTAAACAGCAAAGATGAATCAAGATCTTCGTCCTGGGGGAATCCACAGTGTAAGGATATTAGGGACGTCATGCATTAATGTGTCTCAGCAGTAGCACATTTAGCAGAACTCACTGCCTCTCTGAAAACACTGAGGATCCAGATTAGACATTGAGATTCAAGATACTTCACTCTCCCCCAAATACGTTGTTTGATCATCAGCCGCCAGACTTAACGAAATAAACAGCGAGCGAAGCAGAAAGACAACACATTTTTGTTGTGCACAGCCTATATTGTTCAGAACTTACTGTGTGCCTTCAGAGAATGGCTGCTTCACTTAATGGAGAGAAAAAAATTAAAAAGGCTTAGAATAAATATTTGATTTTCTCTTCCCATTTTTATCTTCTACTCGATCCCTCTTTCCCACAGTGTTCCATTACATAAAAGGTTTATGCAATCCAAGCAGCAAGGATGGCCATGACTCATAAAAACAGTGAAAGGGCTCGCATTGATTTATTTTTTATTTTTTTTTTTTGTTTTTTTTTAGATTTTTTGTTATAAAATGATGGTGCTGATAATCTAACACAGGCTCAAATGAAGGATATGGAGCTGTAACATTTGGTTAATATACGTATGTAGTTTCCTCCTATATTAAAATGACTTGCACATTTCATTCTCTTTAAACAATTTTCAACTGTATAAAAATAAAGTTTTGTATGAGAGATGAAAATAACACGTCAGGTCGCTAAAAAATGTACAAAATCTAGTGGGTTTACAAAAGGTTTGTAATTGGCTTCTTATCTGTTTCTTTAACCGCAGGCCAAAGCTGAGAGATAGTTTCACTTTGAATTACAGATGTGCTTGCTGGCATTAATATCTGCTTTGCAAACAATCTGTGTTTTCATAGTAAATAGAGGCATTGAAAACATCCTATCCTTGAAAGTGCTGTGATTCAACAAGACAAAATAGAGAATGGCTTACTGCAAATTATTTATCACTGATATTAGGTTGTAAACTGACTGCAGTATGAAAGATGATGGGATCCATTTTTTCAGATAAAAAAATCTATTGACATTAGTGAATAACATTCACTGAGTAATTAATGCAAGGGCTATTTCTGCAGCTAGGGCCCACAACTCCTCCCAAATCAGATGATGTGTGCTTGCCATCACATGAACACTGTATGCAAACACAGAGCCAGTTGAGAAAGAGCAAGAGAGAGAGAGTGAGACACAGAGAGAGAGAGAGAGAGAGAGAGAGAGAGAGAGAGAGAGAGAGAGAGAGAGAGAGAGAGAGAGAGAGACCCCCACAGGCCCTGCTTCTTGCCTCTCCAGGAATCTTTTCAGTCAAACTGTTCGCTGATAGCCTGTGGCCCTGACTGGGCCCAACGGCTGATGATGGATATGCCTCTCCCCCCATACATGTTGTGAACACCCCTGGCAGTTGGACCGGTGACAGAGGTTGAGGGGAGGGGGACAAAATCAAGAGAAACATGGTTTGACATGAATACAGGCAGGCAACAGCTCACCGGTGGTAGCACTACACCATTTTCACCTGGATTTGCAGCCCACGGCACACAGATGGAAAGTGGACTGGGAGAGAGGGAGAAGACAGACGGGCAGACGCACAAACAGCGGGCAGACTCAACACCTCAGTCACAATCTCAGTCACACTATAGCGAGCAGGGCTCTGGAGGCTGAGGATGCAATGACAACACTGCACAAACGCCCTTGATTAAAAGGAGCAATTTTAATTGAAATAAAATCATAAAGCTCACAAATACAGCTTGACAGTGTCCTTAAATGCATGCCATGACCCGCTTTTACTGCTGTCAGCATGCAAAGTGATTTAGAAACTGTGTTTACTTTTACTAGTGGTGTAATGTTTTCCCTGTTAGGATGCTGCCAGAACTGTTAGGGCCCAGGGATGATGTCATGGCTTTTAAAAACGATATCTGTTGACTTAGAAAGCTCTGAAAGTGGGCGAGATCAAGACACATTTACCATCTATATACTATATATCTGTATCTACTATATAAAAATTCATGGAAACAAAACAAAACTAAACTAGAGATGGTGTAGTGTTGGCATCTTAAAAATCTAGGCTTCACTTGCAAAAATGATGTACGTGCTTGTGCTCTAGCTACAAAGAAAATGCATAAGTTCTGCTAGTCCTTCACTCTCACAACAGAAAGAAACACAACTTTGAACTGCAGTCTGAGCCCTGAGGTGGACTGCAGCAGCTTCCAGAGCAGAGGGGGCTGCTGGGTCACTTCCCTTCCCTGTTCATAAGGCTGGTGTGAGCTGCAGGATAATGGGAGGAATCACATCCCCTCAGCTGCCCTGGTTCAGAGGGCTTCTCAGACAGACAGAAAACAAGGATACAGCAGTCCGGGCCCTCTTCCTGCAGCCCTTGAGGCCACAGGGCCCGTACAGCTGCAGAAGACCCAGCTCTTCCTACCAGCAGCTACTGGACTTACTGAATGGGCTCGCCGTAGGGGTCTCTGACCTCCAGGTCCTGCAGCTGCATTTACTACACCGACCATTCATAAACATTTATTCATATGGATTCTCTTTCATACTATGTAGGGATAACATATGGAAAATTAACTGGCTGTAGCTTATGTATCAGATTTAACTACTTCAATATTGAGAAGCAACAGCAAATATTTTTATTGAGATGTTTTATTCTAAATATATATTTAAAAAATATGTCATGCCTTCAAATATGTAGTGTTTCGTTAAGCAGGGCCTGCCAGACTTTGAAGAAAGTTTACTTTGTTCATAATTCAATTGTTAATTTGTTTGCTCATGATGCTAGCACTTAAATGCCTCTATGCCAAGCCAGAGAACTTAATTCTCCAGTGAGAGATGCTTTTTAAGATGTACAGTAGAGCATCAGAAATTCAATACAGTGGGGTATATTAGCAATCACGGGAGATCTTTTGATCTAGTAAATTAGATTTTAATATATTCCTTTGATTTATGTTTTTCAAAGTCTCATTAAAATTCAGTTAAAATGCAACTCAGCAAAGAGATGTCTTCCTTAACTTCCTAAGCACAATCCAACAGTTTTGCCCTACGTATGATTCAACTTAATAGCTATCTCAAATGTATTGTGCAGCCATTATCAACTCTATGCAGGAAGGTGCACATTTCATGTACACACGACAAACTAAAAAACAATAACTAGCCAAACCACAGCATACACGTTTTTAGGGTCTTTTAGGTGTAGCCCAGGCACTTTCGAGATGATGCACAGCATGATTCTGTGGTTTCTGCTCATGCCCCGGAAAGCCAAAGACGAAGAAGAAGGTATATAATGAAGGTGTTAAATGACGCGACTTCTCAAAGCCATCACCTTTGCTCCACCACATGCTTCCACAGTCTGGCCTCGCAAACCACACTTTGTGTGTGCATACATTTTTGGTTGTTGTTGTTGGTTTTTTTTTCACATTAAGAAAGGTGGCATGATGAAATTTACAATAATAGCAAGCAACTGTGGGAACAAAAAATCATGTGCTGTGTTTAATTTATCAAAGATGAAACATACATTGTAAGCATAATTCATGTCTCAAACTACAAGATAAAACCGTGTTGTTGTTTCAAAATTCTACTATGGCTACGGGTCTAAAACTAAAAAAAACTACCACAACATAACACAGCAAGTTTGTTTGCATTCAGAGTTAAGTGACATTCTTAATCAAGTGAGGACCAGTGTGGATGTAAAGTGAGACAGACACGAGGATCATAGTGGTGAAAGAGGATTAACAGCAGATTTAGACTGCTGCTTTGCTTGAGGATCTTATTGCTGATTTTCCTGCACGGCCCAGGTGAGGGGGTGAGAAGACCTCCAGTCAGGCCTCGTTTGGAAGAGCAGGGGAGACAGGAAGAGACGGTGCAGCCTTAAGCCGCTCTGCCCTGCTCAGCAGCTCATGTGCTGAGTGGGCCAAACGGGGTGGCTTACCACCAGAGGTCTCAGTCAAGGGCAGGACAGTTGAAAGGTCACTGTTAGCTGTCTTACTAGACAAACAGTGTCTCAGCAAGTCAGACATTCACCCTCGTAGCTTTCACCGAGATATTAGAGGACTTAAACTGTTACCGTTTCCAACTGTTGTTCATTAATTTCATCTGAAGGTTATTTGTATTTTTATTGCCTTAATCGCAGCATTTATTAAATTTTAGATGTTAGGAACATTAAAAAAAAAAAAAAAAAACACTTGTAAGAAATGTTAACATCTGAAAATAACATTTCAGTGTGCTGTACCTATTAAATGCAACACAGTGCTAGCACTGTATTTTAATGTGTAAATGCAACTTTGAAACCACAACTCCATGTAAGAAAGTAAGTAGCATTTAGCAAGTTCATGCTGTCTGACATCCACTGCCAGCTGTGGATGCTAATGCCCAGACCAATGGTTTGGAACTCATCATCACAGCACATTAAGGGCCTGTATAATATGGGGAGCACATGTAAACTCCACACAGAAAGGGCCGAAGCAGGGAAGTAAGCCAAGGACCTCCTTGTGGTGAGGCGACAGCGCTGACCACTGAGCCACTGAGCCACTGTGACGCCCACAGTCTGTCTATCTGCACACTAAAACAGATCGCATTCTGTGTGATCCAGGTTCAGAAAATAGCAAGAATTTTGAAACAAATTTGAAATGATGACCTTGCAAGCTTGCAGAACGTGCAAAAAAAAAAAAAAAAAAAAAAAGTGGTGCTGTGGTCAAGCTCAGGCCCAAGAAATTTTGCTGCTTTTGTTACCGCATAAGAAAGGCACTAATCAAGTAATATATTTCCATGGTTTGGTGCACTGAAAAGGGCTTCATTAACAGGTCAGCTTTTTGTTTATGAAAAGTAGCCCAAGTATTTTCCCTTTAGTCCACAGGGGACTCAAGTTAACTGTGGTCTAAAACATTATCTGCCAGGCTCAAGATTCTGCATCCAGCCTCCAGGTCTCACAGGAGAATGCTGAAATCTCCATATTGATGAAATAGCTCCAATAAACAATGAATCATGTTGCCAAGAGCCCTTTGTTGGTTAAACAGAAAGTTAATGGACACTAAGTGATACTAAGTACTATCCATGACAGTGATCTAAAAGAGATCGCGAACACAACTGCAAGTGTGCCTTAACAAAAAAAAAAAAAAAAATGAGAATTAAGATTAATGGGACAAAAGGTTAGAAAAACACTAGGCTGAGAACAGCAAGACAATTATTCACTTTTAAAAAGTCTATTGTAATCTTTCAACATACAGTTCTTGGCGCAAATCTTCCATAAAATTTCTGATATTTGATTTATTATTTGCAGCGTGGCGTGCCTATTATGTGGAGGATCGCATTATAGCCTGCCTTACTAACAAGAAAAAAATGTTTCAAATATGTTTTAGCTCCGTGCCACAGAAGACAACTGCAGCTAACACCAGCTGAGTTGCCTTGTATACAGTGGTCTAACTTAGTGAGAGCAACTATAGCCCATGAACAGTCATCACTTCAATGCTGCACAAAATATAGTCACATAAGCATCGAAACTCACCATCATGTCAAAGACTGAAATAATAATAACAAAGATAATAATATATAATTGTTGCAAAATTTATAGTAAAAAGAACATTTCGGCTTACCAAACAACCAAAGAACCACTATCCTCTTTACTGGACCAAGAATATTCAGCTCCTATCTCTTGTTTATTTTTTCTTCAATGTATCCTTTTCTTTCAGCTTTCTGGCGTTTTGTCCTCCTTCTGAAAATGTCCTGGGAGGAGGAGAGTGGAGGAGAGCAGAGTTTCACTCAGTGATTCAGAGGCATCGTATAAACGCCAGCATTCTGTTTCTGACAACCAGCGTTAATTGCAGATCCGACTCGCCCACACACTCCACATTTCTCCTGGAAGGAGAAGCTGAGACCAGCTTGTGAGATTGAAGTGCTATGAGGAGTGCAGTAAAAGATGCTGCAGCTGCCCATTCCTCACACCAGTCACCACCTCGCATTTCCCCATTTCCACCGACTACTTATACTAAAACACGAAAAGATGCGCTTGCACACATTTACATGAAGGGCACACAAACATAACATGTATATGTAACAAGGCTAAATCATTTAATGAACAAGTGTGTAGGCCCTGCGGTGGTAGTCATCACAGAAGTCCAATATCATACATCTATCTTGTGTTAGCACTGCAATGGCAACACCATCCTACTCTTCTTAAAATGTTAAAGGGTAGAAGTTAATAGTCTTATTCTCATGCTTCTAAGATGAGTCATTTTGTGTTTGGATTACGACAAAGGAACAATCTTTGAATATCCAAACAATTTCTCTTTGAAGCTGGAGCAACAGTTCAGCGCATGCTTGAAAAATTAAACTGCATTTGTATCACAGCTGTAACACAGCTGTATGAATAAAATTATTAAAAATAAATTATGGAAATTGATAATAATAATAAGCATAATTATAATAACAATTTTCAGGGATCCCAGAAACCTCCCCATCCAGATCAGTTTTCTCAAATAATTATAATGGTTATTGTTACTGCTATATCTGTATTTTCACTGTCATCACATCATTAATTCCTCTGCCTGACATAAATTGTTAAAATGATATTCTCCTCAGCAGCATTGACAGAACCCCTCATCCACACATTAGACATAAGAGCTCACGTGACATGAACCATGAGCAACAAGGCCCATTACTGGTTAGGCCTGGGGCAGCACACAAGCTAATGACTGCAGATTGGAGAGTGCTTTACTGCTTTGCTTTAGAAATCACTGTCAACCTACTGGCACGGTAATGTAAATGCAATCAGAACAAAAGTAAAACAGACAGTGCAAAAACATAAATAGCTCTGCCTCGGTAGTGTCACCACAGTGCCTGTCCCCGAAAAATGATTTAAATTTGTCATGTGTTCCATCTGATCACTATTACCATACAGCGTGGTCATTTAAGGGCTCGGGCTTGAGGCTAAGTGAAAATAATACAAAGAGCAGTCCTCAGTACAGCAGATCAGGGTGCTAGTAAATTACTGCTCATCCCTAAAACAAAACCGAACACTTCAAATGATTCGTAATCTTAACAACAAAGGAAATTCACAGCTGGGCAACGCTTTGGGTGTACTTCTACAAAGGCGGCGAGTAGGATTCCTAAGCATCCATATAATTAAAGGAATCTTATAGCTTATGTTAGACAGCTGTCAATTATCAATGACCAAATTCATATTAAAAAAAAGGAGAGAGAGAGAGAGAGAGAGAGAGAGAGAGAGAGAGAGAGTAAGAGAGAGGTGCTATTGAGAAACAAAAACTTTGTTTAAAATAAGGTATTTTTCTTTTCAAATTAAAGGCCCTGTATTTTCAAATGCAATGAAAGCTATGATATGAATGAGGAGTGTATGATGTACGATTGACCTGAGAAGAAACACTTGAGAAGGTCAGGTTGCTGTTGGCCATTAGCCACGTTGGCCATAGGTTAAGGTCACAAGTCTCAAAGGGAGTCAAAGAACCACGACACAGCAAAGATCCACATGCACACAGGCTCAGTCCGCCTCATGCTGAGTTACAATGGTGTCATGCACATTCACTGTACAGCCAAGCTTCAATTTACTGTGTGCTGTCCCACATTATTTTAGGTACATTGTGTGATCCTCCATTGTACTTCTTATGTACTGTAAGGTCTGTCCAGGCCCGGATAATATTCAACATAAATAAATCAATCTGATAAGGCAGATTGATCTTATTTTCTTTTTTAACCCCTTAATCCCCCCATCATCTGCCTTAAATAACACATGATTCTTCTGTCATGTCTGGAGTGTTTACATTCTTATTTAGATGATATTCTACCAAATACAGGCACTTTATCCACTCTATATCTTCCACAAAAAAATGTGAACTTTCAAAACCTTTGGTAGATAAGGTCAGAATCCGTGTAGCTCACCCTTAGAGACAGTTAAAATAGTTTTACCTGGTGGAGGTTTGGCATGGAAAAATTCAGTTCAACGCACACAAACATGCTGCTGTCCGGCTTACAAGCATGCAAAAAGGTGATACTGCACAGTGCACCGCCAGCTGACCAGCACCATCTAGATTTCAACACCGATAATGTGAACCATTTATTCAAGTGTCATTGCAACCATACACACACACACACATATGCAAAACGTAAAATATAGTAAATAAAAGCCTACTCCGCCTGTGGGGGGGCTTTCAGTTCATTTTACAAAAGTTGCGTAATGTCCTGTTCCAATGCCAACATACAGTAAACTCTACGCAAGTCTTCAACTCTTATTGGCACTGGGTGGAATGTAACCCACTATTATTATGAGCGTACAGCGCTATTAAACATTTATAACTGTGTTGCAAAATTGTTCTCACGTTACAAATTGAGTTTAACATTTCACACTCTTGATTACACAATAAAAAAAATGGGTTTCGTGATGATAACCCAAAAATGGATCTCGGAGGACCTCGAAAGCTCACCGACCGGCGTCTTACTGTTTACGATGAATCCTATAAAAAAGTTTCTCGCAATTAACTGATATCAACACCTCGCAGTCAGACGGGACGTTGTAGACAATTTGAGCGTATTGTACCACGACACAGCGCACTGGTAAACAAAGGCTGACCGTGTTTAATGTCACTGCACAGTATTTTTGATACAGTACAAGCGCAAATTCTCAGTGTGCATGTAGCCACCATACAGCCAGCTCTGCCTCCGTTTCCCAGCGCCACTCTACGTCTCCCTCTTGCGCTTTTCTCTCTCACTTACGGTACTGCTGCCACACTCCGCAACATTGTTTCTATTTCCGTTACTCACCTTTACTCCCAAGTCAGTCGCTGTATATAGACACTTCTATATCGGTGGCTCCAGTGGATAAACGTAATTTCGGTTCACATTTACACACTGACTGCTATTTTAGGGGTAGCTGACAAACTCAGAAAAGCCAGTCTCCCTCTTGTCAGTGAGAGACTCCTCCCCCTTTTCTGACGAATGGTCTCTCTCTCTCTCTCTCTCTCTCTCTCTCTCTCTCTCTCTCTCTCTCTCTCTCTCTCTCTCTCCATCAAACCATTAGAACAAGTAGTAAAACTGTCATATAGGGAAAAGCGGCTCAAACTCATTCCGGACGCACAGTTACAGTGCAGTAAAAAGTTATGCGAGAAGCTGAAATGATTTTGAATTTGAGTATTGGGAGAAACAGGACACTTCATACACCAGGCCTTCAGTGGACAGACTAACATACATCATAGATTTCATATAGGCCTACTGGTTTTAAACATATTGCTATAATTTGTCTCAAATATTTATCAAAATAACAAATAATAACATCCTTGAAACTTTGAGGGGGAAAACGTCCATGAACTACAGGCAAAAAATAGAAGTAGGAAAAGCATGACCACTGGTTAATCTATTTTAAAAATAGATATCAAGAAGCCTATATATGCGTCTACCCAAAATATGGTGTGATTTCTGATTTGGACAGCTACTTTCCAAATTACTCGGCGCAGCCTCATCACATTAGATACAACTGACGTCATCTGTCTAAGACAACACCAAAGGAATTTGGTTTAATGGGCACTCCCCTGGTCCAATTGAAATGCGCAGCGTCTCTTGAGCAGCCAATTAGAGACGGAGGGCGGGATGTGTCCGACTCTCATATGGAAATGTCACGTGTATATGCAGGATCTGAGGAGGAGGTGCGGAGCCGGTGTTATGTCAAAGTCTGGAACTTAAAGAATCAGGTGCGACAGAAAATCCAGAATGTGAACTTTTTCGCTCGCCATGTTTAGTGTGGATGGTGTGATATTTAAGAAATCCCCTTGATTAAAATGTCTCGATGCAGACAGTCTAGGAGATGTCAAATTTTCCTGTAACATTTACCAGATTATCTGACTTCAGATGGGGGGCTCAGGAGTGCAGGGGAAGTTAAGCAAAAGTTGTCACGCTGCTGGCAGAGTCCTGGCTATGTAATGTGATTCTTCAACATGGAGCAGTCAAAACAATCAGATTCATGTGCAAAAAGATGGAATAATTTATCAGTACCATGGCAGTGATTAAATATAAAAAAATAAATAAATAAATAAAAAAAAAAAGCACAATCCTCTTTTCAGGAGTACCTTGACTATTAAGTAACAAATCCTTTACTGGATAAACATTCTGTTACATTACAACATATGCACATTAATGAAGAAAAAAATATATTTTTAGAAAGCATAACTGTTTCTGTGTCTATAACCATTTTTAACCAGTCTCTCAGAAAAAAAAGACTGGATTCTTAGAGGCTCTTGGCCAAGGGGCCACAAGTTAGCCTGGGCTTGTGGAGCCAGTGCAGAAGTACTTGCATACAGTAGAAATATAAATTCAGTGCTGTTTTCTACAAGAAGAGAAATTCACAATATCATATTCCATGTCTCACCTTATGGTAGTTTTAAAATAATATTGCTATTTGGAAAATTTCTGTATTTATTTCAGAATATGTCAAAATAACCCAAATAAATGGAATAATCCCGTTCTCAGCAGTGATAATGGTTCTGGTTGTGCTGGGCATGCTTTATGACCTGGTTCTTCCTGCAGATGTGGGCTCCACCTGCCTCATCTTTCACTTTACCACGCAAACTGTGGCATTCAAAAATCCCACTTCCCCGGCTTCAGACAAGCCAATAGAAAGTCAGTGGGGGATATAAAAATCACTTTGTCCATTATGTTCTACAGTGTATGGCTGGTGAGACTTGAACTGTGCTCAGTTTTAATATATCCATCACATATGTAGAAAGAAACACATTTACTTGGCAACAAGGCCACTGCCACTTCCCTCATGGTGGCCACAATAATAGTTAATTTACAATAGTCTTGACTGTGCTAGTTGTTTATAGTTATACAGTGTATTGATTGCATCTAAGTTGTAAAGCATGTACTGTTTTTGTTTTAGATAGCCCTCTATGTTGTTAAAAATCGTTAATTAAGGTTTTTCCACTTTCCAGAGCATCCTCCACCATGGAACTGCTGAATTTTGGAGATTTCTCACCAGGAATATTCAGTGTAGTCACATTTATTTGTAATCAGTGGAGGACGGGCCAAAGAGTTGCAGGTACCAAGAAACCCACTAACCTCACTTCAAATTGGTCCATGAGGGATGAGTCATATATATGGTGCCAAAGTGGATATGAAATAGTATTTCCACCAGAAATTCAACCGCACCTCTTAGATGAGCCAGTAAATGTATCGGCAACGTCTGTGGGCTCTGGTGTGTACAATTTTATAGATGTGCATTACTGAGCAGCCTCTCTGCAACCATCAGACACCCCGTTCTGCGAGCACCATTACCATTCAAGTATAAATTAAAGAGACTCATCACTTCATCTTTTCTATGATGGGTTTTACAAGCACACAAAGTAACGATTGCAAGGGAGACCTGTAGTCTTTACTGAATCAACATAATGTTAGTGGTTTTCTCATGAAAAACGGTAAATTTCAACATATCAGACTGAGTGATTTTAGATGTTTACTAATCTTTTTTAAAGTTTACATTTATGAATTAATTCTTAGGGTCAAGTTAGTTAATCTGCACATTACAGTCTGCTTGGTGCTGTACATTTAATTACTCTGAGGGTACATATTCTTGATCTCTGTCTTGATAATTGGTCACTCTATCTATATCTGTCTCTTCAGCTCCCTTTTTTACTACAACAAGTGTAGGATTTTTCCCTCTGTGTCACCGGCAAATGTGTTATTGCAACAAAAGCTTTTTTTTTTTTTTGCCGGTATCGTTGTTTCCCACCTGAGGTTTTTGATGAGAGACTTCCAGAAGTGATTTCAAAGATCTTGCAACAAGTCAGTCCCAAGAACCCGTAAATTTCACCAGATATATAAGAGAAAAAGAAACAGAGCACAAAGCTTGAAGCGCAAAACCAAGAGCTCATGCTACTGCTTGTATCAGCAGCAGCCAGTGTAACATTAGATTTCATAATCACAGCCAGTTTCACTGTGATGTATTAACAAGACAGATCTAAACATATCTTTTTAATAATGTATCACTGTAAATGCTGTGCGGCATTGGTAATTATCACGATTACAGTTTGCCCATGCCACAACCATGTGGAAAACCGTGTTTATTGTAAAGGTACACAGCGTCAAATTGCTGAGGGTTGAAATAAGGACATTTAGACTCAAGTGGCTAAAAAGGTGAAATAAAGACGTATTCTGTCAGTGAGCTGGGCCGACAGTGAGCGCCACGTGGATTCAACCATTAAATTGTGGGCTTATTCCATGTTTTTTTAAATTTCAGTTGAGTCTGAGGGGTCTTCACTTCTCTCAATCCTCAGCAATTTTGCATAGTGCAGCCTTAAAAGGTTACTTTGATTAGGAGCACATGCATATTATTGTGTCTGTCCGTTCCTGTGCACTGATCAGTGTATAGCAATAGTCTTGACCAAGAAATGACAGAACTATCAGTGTTTTTGTTGGATAATTTTCAGTCACTAAAGTCTCCGTCGTGATATAGTGTTTGTGTATTAGCTTGTGAGTTCAGGCTGATGCCGTCTGACAACAGTGGATGCTTGGCATCAGCATCACCTTTGTCTCCACTTACAGAGAGGACACCCTCCATGCTCCATCCTCAACAACCACTTCTGCAGTACAGAAAGTGATACAAGCAAAACTGCTAACTTTAATCAGAAAAAAATTGAGACAGTAATTTGCATCAGCTTTGTTAGCCTCAGCTGAACGTGCAGCTGTACGCGGCACACTATTTTGTGCTCACATAATCACACAAAGGATAAAATTGCATGCATATTCAGTGTGAAAAAAGCTGATGCAAACTTATTTTTTAAACATGAATTAGCATTAGTCGGCAATAGATTACATATGGCATTACATTTTCATGTTATGTGAGGAGTAAAGACCTCCCCTGGCATCTGTGTCTCACCTGTTTGTTGGTGTATAAATGCCTTCACAGAACCTGCTGTTAGGATCTCCAGGGTCTTTTTTCTCTCTACACGTATGGACTTTTATTTATCTCTTACTTTCGTTCTACCTTAAGCTGCTCCTCTTCTTTCTCCTGCCCTTGTTTCCCTCTGCCCCTTGCTTTACCTCAAAGCCAGACCAGCTGGCTTTGGATGCTTTCCTTCGAGCCCCTAAGAGGCCCGACTTCACACCCTGCTCCTCCTCTCGTCCCTTGGTCTCTCTGCCGGGAGAGAGCAGGGGGGCAATGGTTTGAAGGGTAGGACCCCAGATGGACGTAGACATGTTGGGCATGCGTTATGTGACGGGGCTTGGCTCAGGGCACTCTGGACCAGCCACAACTGTCAGTCACAACTGTGGAAGGAGTTGAGAATTTTTTCCCTCCTCTATTAATGAATAAAAGTGTGAAGAGATGTGAACACTGTCCTTTCCTTAAACATAGTGGCGGATATTAGTGAAGATGCTCAAGAGCTTGTGCAAGATACTTTTTTGGTTGATACTGTGGACTGCTTTACATAGTCTTCAAAGTCCACAACATTTTCTTTACTTAGTTTACATGTAATCAAGCCAACTTGTATTTTTATTAATCAACAGTCTGACAACTATTTGATGAAATGTGACTTCTCAGATTAAGAAAAACCCGGAAATTATCTGCTATAACTAAGTAAGTGATGTGTTTCAACCAGTTGCAGGGGCACACCACATAACAGCTCGTTCCAATAGGGCTTTGATGCGAGACAGCTGGCATTTCCAACATTGCACCAGACCACAAATAGACCCAGACACTCTTTCTCTCCAATTAAAAAAGGGACTAAAACATGCTTCTCATGCAGTGAGCTTTATTAGGCTATATAAGTCAAGTTTGATCCACTATATAGGCTAATACTGAGGAAAGAAATAGATGTTTATTTTGTAAATGAGAACAGCACAAACAGATCCCTGTGTCATACAATTTTCTGAGACACCAATCTGGCCACCGGGTTCTGAAATAACATTTCATTATCTGAGGCTCATTAAAACAGCCTTTCGGAAAAGCCCTCAACACCCTTCTCCAATCCCTAGTCCTTCACGCGCTGCACACTACACATTCAATCATGGGACAGATACTGCCAACAAACACCATACTGCAATATGGCCCATGACTTCCATCAGTTTCAGTGACTTTTGTGATAACTACTCTTAAATCTAAAGTTACTCATGGTGTTTATCTTCTGCTCTTTGCGTATTATAGCAATTGGTTTTATTTGTCCTGGCTATTAATAATCATTTAAATTGAGAGCACAAAAGACATTGCGACCTAGAATGTTGGAATGATATGAAGTATCTAAAAAAAAAAACCATTGATCTGTTTAAACAGACAATTTTAGAATGACAAAACCTTCCATCTAGATTGATTGTGAGCAATAATCACGCTCACTCAGAAAAGTCTTCCAACAAAGTTGTATCTGAGCAGACTGCAGCTATGTGTTAGATAATCAAGTTGAGGATCTAAAAATACTCCATGTCTCACAGTCTGGATCCCTTCTCTCATTACCCAGTGTAATTAAAACTAACCAAGGCCTGCCAGCTCCAAATAGCATAGAATAGCACACAATTGTTAATGTGGAGGAATGACACATGAAATGAAAACCTTTATGATATCAGTTCCCTAAGGAAAGTGGAGCAAACAACATGGAGCTATAATGGAACTCCTTTAAACATGGGTTAATGGAAACATGTTCATTTAAAAACAATGGTCAAACATGGTCTGAGATCCTACAGTAGCATCAAATCATAGATACATTTTTTTTTTTTATGTGATGTCGTTCCAATTTTTTTCCCAACAGTTTAGTGACAGAGCTGACTTCCAAAGTATTCTGTTATGTTGTTTTTCCCTTATTTATAGCAATGAAGTGCAACTTTGACTCTGCAATAGTTTTGCATGAGTCTCTGTGCTCTGGAGGCAGTGTGGTGGCATACAAAGGACCTTATGATGAGGTGACGATGTCTCTTGAGATTACCGATCTCCTGGGACTCCGTTTCTGAATGTGTTTGGCTCTGTTTATCACACTTCTGAATGCTCATCAACTCCAAGGTGAGTTGGCCTTAACACCCTATTGTTTTGTTTGTTTTGGATGGACTCTTTCCAACTCAGTGGTACAGAGATCCAGATAATAACACAAGCTCTGTAATTATCTCCAGTATTCACAGACCCTATAGCTCCATTTATAAAATGTAGTCTCTGTCGTACTGAGCTCATTAAAAATTGAACAAGGTCAGAAATGAAACCGCTCTTGCCATTATTCATTTTGTCCCTAATTTCAAGTATTATTTAATTAATCACCTGGAATGACTGTCAAATAATTCACAATGTCATATGTTGCTAGGTGATATTAGCTGATTTCACCAACAAACATGCTTGTTCTATTCAAACACAACAAGAGACCTCTGATTTGACAAGTTACTGTTTTTTTGTTTTTTTGTTTTGCTTTTCTTTTGTTTAGTTTTTTTTCCCCCAAAATTGGAACAATGTGAAAACTTTCCAAAAACAGCATTAATTGAGGTTTTTGATAGCCATTTTTCCACGGCCATCTATGGGATGCAACTCTGATGTTTTATGAGGCATAACAATCAGTTTGCACTTAATTTTTTTTTTCCATTTTTGCTCAATTTCATGGATTTCTGACTCTTGCAAATGATTCGATGATTGCATCATAAGCAAAAAAAAAAGAAAGAAACCCAGCTGTTTGTGTGTTTCTGTGTGTGTGTGTGTGTGTGTGTGTGTGTGTGTGTTTTCTGACATTGCCATAGCCAGTCAGCAGGTGCCATCACTTCACATTCCCACCATTTTCTGTGTAAAGACATGCTGAGGAGGAGCAGGATCAAGGGAGTCTGCCAAAGGGAATGTGTGGGAGAGGCCACTCAAATTTCTGCCTTTCAACCAATTCTCCTTGGCATTTTAGCTATGACTCCACATCAAGCTATTGCTACTGTAATTCATTTTGTCAGATTGTATAGCAAGAAAGCTAAAGATATCAGCATATACTGTCAGTGTTTCCCTACAGGCAGTGTTTAGCAAAGACATGATGTTCCATGCTGTTATATTTCTTAAAATATTAGGCCATTCTAACTGGATGTTGGTACACGAACTGAGCTCCAAAGACGAAACCAAATGCACCTGAAATATAATGTGAGCTGTAGATGCATATGCTCTCAGTCTTTGAAAACGATGCTCAGAATATTTTAACATTATTATACCCACACTGGCTTTTGTGTTTATATTTTGCCACAGTATATTTTGAAGTGTCTGTATTTAACACGTTTGAATGTGGGCATGGAGCAAAATATCACAATCCTTCAAAATGTGAAATTGCTGCATGGATGATGTTTTGAAACATACGCTCCCATGCAGTTACAGGTAATAGGTGCCCAGTTCCCACTAAGCATTGTGACTCACGCAAGGCATAAACCTGCTATCCAACTCTAATCCACAAGAAATAATTTGGCATCCATGTTTTACAAATGTGCATTTGCTACAGTATGCTCTGAAGTGTCTGTATTTGCTACTTTTGAACATGGACATGGAGCACAATATCACATGCATATTCCTTCACAATGCCCTATTACTGCATGGCTGATGTTTTAAAACCTACTCTATCATGCAATTGTAGGTAGTAAGTGGCAGTGCCCAGTTCCCACTAAGCATTGTGACTCATACCAGGCATAGAGCAGCTATCCAGCTCTAATCCACAAGAGATAATTTGGTATTCATGTTTTACAAATGTGCTTGAGAAAAATCCCTAAATCTTTTTGGCAAGTGCAGTCGAGAAAGTCGCGCAAGCATGTCATCCACCATGAAAAGGCAGCGGAGTAGTTGAGCAAAGCGGGGCTTTGTCTCATGAATTCAGCTGAAAGACACCGCCATCATCAGCTTTCTTTGTTGGAGACTTTGTCTTTCCAGTATTTTACTGTTTTCTCAAAGGTAAATAGAGGCTTGACTCAGTGGGGCACATGCAGTTTTCCTACAACAGGTAATAAATTTGCGTGTCAGGCCTGCGCGTCACAGATTAAACATGCTTTGTTTAGGATGATTTATGAGTGCGATGTCGTGCTGGGTGCACTTGGCTGTGAGGAGCTGAGGGTTTGATGGTGGTGAGGGGGTAGCAGGTGGGGCGGTGGGTTGGTGAGTGTCAGATTTGTCTTACAGGAAGACTGATCTGTAGCTGCTCCGAGGGTGCCCACTGCAACACACACCTCTGTCATTAATCACATACAGCCTCAGAGTACAGAGTGCTTTGTCTTCTCTTCCTCTCAGACCAGTGCTACAAGCTGTCACCATCCTTAGGAAAGCTTACTTCAGAACAACTATCAAGGAGTAAAAGAAACTGCCTGCGCCTCCTGAAGCAGCGGGGTATAAATGTATTCCAGCAGAGAAAGATATAAAGTTGCAGCATTAAAACAGGACCCCATACCCATTTTCCTCCTCATAACATCACAGCCTGTTTGATGCCAGCATTCCTACCAGTCACCAGAGAAAAAGAAAACCAGCGATAAATGACCCTTAACAGTTCAACACATCATTGTCATATTATGGGATGCTTGTCATTGCCTGACGATACAACATGCGCTATTCTTAAGTTGTTTCTCCTTCAGAGAATGTCCCCGGGATACACAGGATTAAGATAATTCACTATCCTCACGAAGAAATGGCTGATTCAGCGGACAGTGCAGCTAAAAGCATGTTGAATTATAAGCCAAACACAACTGACCACTGGTGCCCCACTTCTTAGCTATCACACACACGCTGCTTGTATTCTGAGCTTGCATTGGTGGAGCTGTGGCATAGCAACATGAAAATTAAATGAGTGATGCTCTTTCTTGAGGCTGAATATTTGTCCTTGGCCTAAAAGTTGAACATCAAGGAGAAATATGCAGTATTACTGGAAATTGACAAGCATTGGTCCTAAAAGATTTGCTGAGACTAAACTATTGTCTCCAAATATCTATGCCTGAGTCTTATTATGAGTGTTTACATGTACAATTTGATGCGACGAGTGTTTTTATGGGGCACTCTGCAAGAAAAAATAGATGATGGTCATAATGCTGCGGCAGTGTAGGGGAAAAAAAACAATTTTATGAGGTCTTGATAGGTGAACAAAGAATACAATACCGAGAGAGAAATAAACCTTGAGATGACAACAGTCTCTCAAGGCCTGCATAATATGGCAAATTGGCTTAACATTGGTCGCTATTGCTTGCTGGTGCAGTAACGGTGGGGGCATCAGAGGAAGCGCCAACAAAAGAAAATTGATGGTAAAAGGGAAAGAGACAAAACAGCAGAGCATACAAGAGTCTGGGGAGCTTTAAAAGAAAAACAAATATCAGGCAGCTAGGGAAAGCTCAGAAAGACGAGGGAAGCTGATAGAGCCTGGAAGGGTTGAGAAAGGCTAGTTCAGACCTATAGGCAAACTCTGTCTGTGGTTTGTAAGATCGGCATGAAGCACGTACCTGTTTTCTGCATGCATTTCATCATATGCTGTCCTTCCTAAAACTGTGAAATTTTCATGTCAAAATTAATATTTTCATCAGATTGAAATATGGGCTAAATTTGCCATCTACCTTATAGGCATCTCATAAACAGTTAATTTTTGAATGTAACCTTAGGTGGTCAGGAAGGGGAATAACGATCTGTCAAAATAGAGCTTAGCTCCACAAAGGCATGCTTTCAGTGCGGAGGGCCAGATATGTGAAGTATATAATTGCATGCACTGTTTAACATTTATTACATTCAGTACACCATTGCGGTTTGTTTATCGTAACATACCAGGCAAACAGAGTTAATGTGTGCCTAAGCAAATATTTGCAGCACTATATCAAATTCAGCTACCAAATTAAGGATATCAGAGAGGCCAAATAGGGTCGCGTGTGAAATAACAACGTTGTTAGGCCATCCGCTGTTCCATACACAGATTGCCCTATCACAGGAGTGGTTGAAGTGTTTGCACACAGAGCTTTGCCGCCTGCAGGCTCATATATCACACTGTGCCTTATTAAGAGCTTTAACAAAATCTGGCTTTCAGAAGCCCCCCTTAGTCACCACTCTAAGGCCAGCAGTCTTCAGGACCTCCATTTGTACACAGCCCTGACTAAATGCCTAGTCTCACTAAACAGATTGGAGCAGTGTACATTTTCCCGATAGATAAAAGGTAAGAATGGAGATGTTACGGTTGAGCTCAGTAAGCTCAGAATAGAATTGATCCAAACTGATCTCTTTCTCTCTCTCTCTCTCTCTCTCTCTCTTTCTCTCTCTCCCCTTGTCTCTCTCCCTCATTCTTTTTCTCTTTGGCCATTTTCTCACTATCCTCTTACCCACCCCCCCAACTCTTAAGTGGAGCAAGAGATCAGACACGGAGAAATGCGATTGATACAGGCAGCTCTGGACTAGACAAATACAAACCACTCAGCTTTACGGGATGTCATGGCTTGGTATGATTCAATTTTATAATTCAGTATGGTATTATAATATATTTTGTGAACCACAAACGCTGCTCATTATGCCTCTAAAATTCAGAAAGAGGCAACTATTGAACAGTTGCGTTTTTTTTCCCTCTCAAAATGTCACAGTGTCATTTGTGACCATATTGTACAATGACAAGCTCTGATAACCATGAAGAGAACAGAGGCGGTTTCATTCATCTGCTCACATGGTACTAGCTAGAGTCAGACAAGGCATTTGCTTCTGCTGAAAAGTAATGAGCAATGGTCCAAAAAAAGGGAACCACCGACCCATAAATTGATTATCCCTAGCTGCATGCTGACCCATTGAAATGACCTCATTGTAATAACTGAAAGTTATGATGTATTCTGGGCGTAGCCTATAGTCTGTCCTATTCCTTCAGTCACCAAAATAGAAGCCTCCATTTTATTATAGTATGTTGGGAATTCCCCTCCATTTCCCATGCTCTTGACCTCCCACCCTCCATTGTATGCGTGAGGAGAGGGTTTGGGGCCAGAGTAGCCCGTGCAGCTCTGCCAGGCTGACAGATCGGCTCTTCGTGCCCTCTGCTGCTCCGTCTGCACTGCGGCTCCATTGTTCTGCCCTCCCAGGCTCAGCTATGGGGCACACCGCCTCACCATTGTGCCTGACAAACCTGCAACCCGATACCATGGCAGCAGGCGCCTGCCTCTGTCCCCATGGAGAGGTGATGCAGCATGTATGTGTGTGGGTGTGAGTGTCTGCATGTGTGTGTTGTGTGAGAGTTTGTGTGCATATGTTTTTAGTAAGCTTGATTGAAAATAACACAGCAAGACCTGTTAGCTTTGATGGCTATAAGTTAGAAGTGACAGTTCTTAAAAAGGGTGTGTGTCATCTTAAAAACATTCATGCAAATTGCCTCTTAAATCTGATTTTCCTTTAAATTTCCCCCTATGAAGCTTCATAGTCAAATATTTTCCATATTGTGTGACAATGTCAGATATGTACATCCTGTGTCTGCTGGTTGCAACACTTCACTGAAGCAACATCAAACTTGCACTGAGTGAAATATAAAAACCCAAGCTGCTGTTGTTTTATATTTGCACTATTACATTAAACAGAAAATATCCAGATGTCTTGTGCGACTTTTTATACACAAGTCTCTTTTTAATTTCAGTATGACATATTTGGTATCTTTGGGAACCTCCACTAAAATTTAAAATGTACTTATAGTTCTGTGGGTTTGAACAATTGCTAGGCATGCGCTTATAAAGGCAAAACCCCCCTTGGGACTGTCTGGGTTAAAGAGAATAGATCTGGATAACACATTTTCAACACATTTCATACTCTTTTACGCTATATAATATAATAATTCATTGACTTAACATATGCTATTACCCTGTTTTTCAAAAGCGTGTAGCTGAGCTGTTGTAAATATATATTATCAAAAGGGGCCTTTTGTTAGCAGGACTGTACAAGTGGTTTTGCTCACATACCAGAAGTGAATGTGATCAAGGGACCATAGGCAAATGCAGGGCATAAACCTGGGACTACTATAGCAGAGTGTATGTCTACACAGGCCCTCTGTTCACATTTAGAGAGAAACAAAAAAAGAGCTATACACTCACAGTCACATCTTCACTGCAAGAGGAAGACTGACATCTTATCTCACCTCCACAGAGAAATGGAAAAACTGAACCTGAAGAAGTCTATAGTGCAGACACAACACAACAGCCTATGCACATCAAAGCAAGCCCCAACCAAGCTGAGCATGCCGTTGTGTTTCACAGAGGAATAGTCCTCTTTTTATGTAACATACAGATGATTAAAGAGTTCAACACAGCAAGCAGACTAATGACTCCACTGGGTTGTAGGGGAACTCAGGAGAAAAGAAGGCAGGGCCTCTGGAGAATACTTGCTGAAATGGGGATAGGTTCTAAAATATACAAATTTATTCATCAAAAAGCAGTCTTTTTATGTGGTCAATGTGTGTGTATGTGAGCGTGTGCAGGTGGCAGAGAATGAAAGTGAGCCAGCGAGGGAGAGAGAAAGAGATAGCGAAAGAAAAAGAGATAGGAGGTCTGATAGTGTCAATCTTCTCTCAGCTAAAAAACACCAAACATGTGCAGCAACAACCAGGAAAAAAAATAATAATTCAAATCCGCCATGAATCAACCACACCATAAGAATGTGTGTTTCCCTTTCTGAGTTTTCGTTCTATAACAGTATAAAGGATATTTTAAGTGCCATTAACACGTAATTCTACTCCATTTTTAACACAGATGCAACATTATTCCTTTCACAGTGAAATTTTGTCTCTGCTATACATAGTCAAGTAGGCTATGGTCTTTTTTTCCCAACGGATAAATGGACACCTTTGCGTCCCTTGCAAGAGGTGACAGAGTGATGAATGGTTGTGGTGTCTCTGGGACAAAGTGCAGGGATTATTGTCAGTCACTATAGTGGGAGGGATTAATGACCACAACCTATAGTGGCAAAGGGTAATCATAGGAGATTAAGAGCAGGCAATCTTACAGACATGGAAGGTGGGAACTGTGACCTGATAATCAGGTGTAGGAGGATAAAGATTTACATTTGACATCAAGATCCAAGCTAGGTCTTATAATAATCTGACGCACTGTACATATAATGTTTCATTCCAAAACAGTCCATACCCATTTAAAGAAAAAATAATTATGTGCAAAGGTCTTAAAATGGCCTCTAACTTTCAGAGTAAAAAATAGTATTCTTTACTTTAATGAGAGCAAGTGTGCAGATAACTACTTTTGTAATTTAACTGAAAATTGGTTGTCATATTGTTTCTTTCTTTTCATGAAAACCACCACAAGGGCCTGCAGACAATGCAACTATTCAAAATGAAAGAGAAAATCTGAAATAAATAAATTATTTTAAAAGCAAATCATTTTAATCAGGTCGCTGCATATTACTGATTTCATCCCAGTTGATGCCTTTTGGACTACTTCTCAATTCAATCTAAGGATTTTTTAATTCAAGGATATCTAATAGAGCTTTGCTGCCCCCTTCTCTTTGGTTAATGGCCTCTTTAGAAAGAGAACATAATACCCACAACATCATTTCAGCAGAACGTTTTCATCCATGGATATGGCATTGAAATAGTAAATGCAAATCCACTAAAATGGTTTCTCCCCATGAGTAAGATCCAGCAGGGATGACAATATAAACAATGGTGCAGATACTTGTTCGAACCAGCTGCACAGTGCTGTTGTTAGGATTAGCATGGTAATCTCCAGGCTGGAAAAGCGCACTATAGAGACACCTGATCAGCCTGGGTGGATAAGTGTTTGTCCCTCTTACATTTCACATAATTCTTACAAACGGTGTTCATCCATTTTTGATTTTCCTAAATTGCTGAGATGGTCATTTAGTGTGATATTTCTCTGAGGTTGAAGATAGGAAACCACACGGCATTGTGAAGAGAGGGAGAGCAAGAGAGAAACGATGTGAGAGACAATCCAGAGGACTGTGACAAGTTAAAGAGAGGGAAAGAAGAAGGAGGGAAAGTAGAAAGGCAAGAAAAAGCAAGAGAGCAGAATGAGAGCTTGTGTCTGTCTGGATGGGCAGAAGGCCTGCAGAGCTTGGCAGGACTCCTGCTTCTGACAGCAGCTGCGGCTTCAGTTTTATATCTTAAGGTGGTGCCTCGACTCTGCACCCGCCATCCTATCTCCAGCTCTCATGTTTTCAATCAGAGGGGACCATAAATTATTGTCAGCAGCAATCACAGCTGTCCACTGTGGGCCTGCTATGGGGTCCCAGCCTGTCCTGGTGCATCAAGTCACACTGGTTCCTTGCATCTCTGATATGGGCAGCATGAAGAACCTGCAGCAGGATAGGACAGCAGAACACAAATGTCAGGGAGGCACTGCTTATCTAAGAACCTGTGGCTAATGAAAAGAGTTTGCCTCTCTGCTGGAATGGAGAGACTAAATTCAGGCTTAAAAGAACAGCGTATCCCCAAAATGAAAATTCAGGCATTAATTACACACCCCCATGGCAGTCGAAACTCCACTGAAGTTTGTTTGAAAACCAAACACAGAACGAGTCGCTGCAGTTCTCAGCCTTCCTTCACAGTTAACGGAGCTGCCTTTTACAACTCAAAAAAAAAAAAAAAAAAAAAATTAAATTAAAAAAAGTGTAAAATGTAATACCGTCACATGCCTGTTAGGAAGTTGAATGTGTGACTGTTGGCGCATTCCAGCATCCAGTAATGCCAGTGAACAAATTAAAGGGGATAATGAGGTAAATATTGGACTTTTGGACCCACAGTGCAATCGTTTGGCTACAAAACACTTGGATTGGAGAGCTGTTTTGGAGAAATTTGATAGCCTTTTCATGCAATTTTTTGAGCTGTGGAAAGACTATTGAAGTAAAAAAAAAAAAAAAAAAAAAAAAAAAAAAAAAAAACTTCAATAGTTTGGGAGAAAGTTGAGATGGAACTGCAGGGGCTCTGTGTTTGGTTATCGTACAAACATCACAGGCGTAGTGACTGACATGGGAGCTGAATTTTCATTTTTGAATCATTTCACCTTGAACAGCAACACAAACTAACACATTTTAGACTTTTTATTATCTAAAAAGCTAACAGACTGCTGCATTCTTAAGAAAATATATGGTTTGAATGAACTTTAACCCTGCATAGAAAAGGAGCGGGCCTGTTAGAATTGCACTAAACGCTGGCACATCGCTCTTCTCTAAAGTCATAATGCAGACCAAGTGGGTTTTCCCTCCTTTCTTCTGTCCGCAAAACTCATCTGGCTCCTTTGGCTAGCTGCCCGGGTAATCGTGGCACGGTCTGTGTTTTTCACAACAGCACTGTTATTTTGCTGTGAAAACTCTCAGCATGGGGTGGCACACCCACCTCTGGCAAGCCACTGCTGTCAGAGCTGATCAGCAGAGAGCAGCCTTCCCTTTCAATTAGCCTTGTCTGTCTAAGAACAGGGCCAGGAGCGCCGGCACACAGCCACACAGGCACCCAGTGAAGGAACAGCAAGGAGAGCAGGTGGGAGGAGAGGGGAGAGCTGGAGAAGTAAGCCCCAAAACTCCAGACGGGGACTGAAATACCCTCCACTGCTGTGCGCTAAGTCCCTCTGTACCAGAGAGGGCCCTGCCATGGCACGTCACAGTAAACACAGGCAGGCTCCATGGAAACACAGCCGTTTGGCACAAAAGCATGGGATGAGATATGGCACCAATGAGGCAGATAATTCCCTGAATGACTATATCTTCCCCCTCATGTGTTATCACAGAGATAAAGAGAGAGAAGGAGAGAGAGAGAGAGAGACAGTGTGTGTGTGTGTGTGTGTGTGTGTGTGTGTGTGAGTGAAAGAGTAGAGAGAATAATGCAGGGCAGGCGTTGCAGTAAAACAACCATGTCACATGTTACCAGTAGAGTAAGAGATGAATCCACAACACACCACAATAAACACGGCACTAATCAGAGGACACATGAGTGGCTGTTTAGGGAGCCTGTGTGAAGGAGCTGTATGTGAGGAGGGGTCTTGAGGCGGAGCACTGGGAGTGCAATGAGGGAGGGTGGCAGCCCTGCCCCTAGGTTGTTTATTACAAATGCCACATCCAGGTGGGATTTGCAGAGTTGCACCCCAGCCAGCACTCATTCTCTCAGTGGAAAGAGCCTGAGGTGGAGCATGGTAAACATGGGCAGCTGTACCATGAGCGTAAACGTCCCAGTGGGCACTGCTGGGGATTTTCAATAGAGATACAGCTAGGAGGTACTGCTGTATCAATAACCTTATCAAACCTCTAGACAATTTAGCATCCAGTGTACTGCTTTGAATATTCAATTTACAAGTTAAAAAGGGAAAAAAAAAAGTAAACTACACTGCCAATGCAGGGCTGTCAAAATACAGCTGAATACTGACCAAGGGTCCATCTGAGGTCAAAGCAGCACACTTGTCTCAGTCTCAACAACCTTGAGCCTTTTCTTCCTGTTTCATTTCATACAGTGTTTAGCTCACCAAAGCCAAGTGGTCTGAATAAAAAAAAGGGGTTCTAAGAAGTCACAGGGAGGGACTGCTCCAATTTTCCAAGCTCCATTTTTCCCTTGCAGCTGAAGAGATGTTCTACTGTAATGTGTATCATGTGTTTAAAGCTGTTGCAGCAGCTCTATCACACTCGGCACACCAGCACCTGGAGAACACATCACTGACCTGCATTTGCAAAACTTCCAAGTGAGAACTATGACACTACAGTTGATTTACAGTAAACTCGTGATGCTCCATGGGATTTACAGTGAAAAGGTTTAGACTATAAGAAGCAGAGTGATATGGCGAACAGACAAAGTGGATAATTTTATGACTCTGTTTTTTTGATCACATCTTTGTTTATTCTTTTGCAGTTTCCAATCACAGATTTCTAATTGGGGTAAGCCCATTTAATTTGTGTAGTTGGAAACATGTGAATGAGAACAATGGTGAAATGAGAACCAGACAACTTTTCTAGATGAGCAGTAATAACACCAATGAGGGCTCTAAATCAACAGCAATTATGCTCTGTATGCAACACATCTAGGCTAAAGCAATAAGTTTCAATTTTTAATATGCTATTCCTGCTGCACAAAACGTTACATAGTTGTTGTCAGTGCTATTGAAAGGAACATCATGGGTTGCTGATCATTTTGCACTGATGGAATATGCCTTTGTATTGATGAGTGTAATCCTATAAGTAGTACAATGTAATCCAGACTGGCAAAACTAAATGACACTGTCATTATCACTCATGCTGCAGTGCAACAGGACCAACGCACTGCTGTGAATGGGAAGTGGCATGGACTTCTCTGTCTAGGTTATGCTTTTTTGTTAGGGGCCAAATACAGAATCTCAGCACACTTTCAAGCCATGCCAAACTCCAAAAATCCAGCTGCTTTCTCATCTCTGGTTCCATGTGCATCCTGTTCAATCCATATGTAACTGAGGATATGACTCGCTCTCTTTGTTCCTTTGCCATTCACAAAATATCAATATGACATTTGGTGGATACTTCATTTCATCCTCATTTGACCAAGCATATCATGCTGATATGGTTTGCCTTTCACCGCTGGACCCCAAACAAAAAAGACTGTATTTTGAATCTTGATGCAATACAGTACAGAACAAACATGATGGGATAAATATATCCATATCTAAGTTATGCATGTGTGTGTCAACAGAGCATTTCTATTCATTATTCATTTGCTCTACAGATGCTACATTGTATCACATGAAGCAAGAATGTGATAGAAGGTCTGCACAGTTCTACATGTGTTGATTTGATCAGCTTAACCTCATCAGTGTCATGAATATGTAAGAGACGCTGAAGGCGTTTTTTTGTTTGAAAATGTTGAAGTTCATCGTTGAGCTATACACCATCACACTTTGAGAGAAAATCGTTGGAAATGGATGGGGGAAAAGAACAAAAGTACGTACAAGAATTTAGAAGGAGGGAAACAGAAGGACTATGAGTACAGAGGGAAGGACAACGTCTTCTCTTGCCTTTCCAGCTGATGTGTAGAATGGGGGCCCCTTTGGTGAACACTGTTGTCAACCGAGACAAACTGCAGCTCCTGGGAGTGCCCCAGATCTGACAGAATCCTCCCCCTCCATCAGTCACGTCATCTGAGTCAGTGAAGGAGTCTGCGCCCTGCTCGCGGTCACACTAACCAGGAGACACAAGCTGTTCCTCTCCAGGTGCTCATTAATGCACTTGTCCTTGATACCTCTACTATACAACAACACAAAGACAAACACAGGCCTGCCGTGTTCTAATTACACTTACACACATACACACTCACAAGGATGTGCATCATGCATTTCACTAAGAGACTTGTAAATGTCAAACAATGGCAGACGCCCCGTTATTTCCCCCTCCTGCTGTTGCTGCTGCTGTTATTGTTCTTTTTTTTTTTTTTTTTTTGTCTTTTTTTTTAGGTACCTCTGTCTCACTTCAACACTGATAGTGGCTGTTGTTGTGAGGCAGGGAGAGAGAGAAAGCAGTGCTGATGTAAAGATGGTGTGAGGCTTTGAAGTGGGGGACGTTAGGGACAGCTGATAGGAGTGCCAACACTGGAGTGGAGAGCGGGGCTGGAGGAATTCATCAAGCTTCCCCAGCAATTAGCATATGGGCCTAATTATCATATGAAACCAATCCCCCATAACCAGTCTCTGCCTCCAATATGGCCTCCTATCCTCCCACATTATCACCCATCCCACTGAAAAATGGTGAACACGGATGACCCTAGCGTTGTCTTATACCTCCTCTCTCAAAGGCCTGCTTGAATAACTACCATACCGCCAATGTTCCTTTTTCCATTATGCAGTTAAGCCAGACAGTTAATTATCCAGGAGCAGGGAGGCCGGGGCTCTTTGCTGGCTGCGATAACGATATGCTTTGCTGGGCAGAGAATGAAGAGGGCCAGCCCATAGGGAGCCATGCTGATGTCAGGCAATCTTTCAAAAAACAGCCTAGGCAATTAGATGCACCAGTGCTACCAGGGATGACTAGTGTTATTGAGGATACTGGCTAGCTTCTCTAATGGGGGTATTTAGGGCAATTATGATAAAGATGTCAGGGCGACCTCCCTGCGACTGCTGCTCTTACATGTGGTACCTCTAAGTGCAAGATCACAGAGCAGAAACAAAGAGTGACTAAAGATGTGGCCAATCCCGTGTGGAAGTCCTGCCACCAGCAGAACTGCTCTAAATTCTGATCTCATGTCAAAAACACTGCAGAGTGCTGCTAAAAGGGCTAATTGGCCAACAAAGTTGAGTTTTACATTGAAATTATCCTCCATACTATCATGACTGCAAAAAAAGAAAATAAATAAACACTCTAGTGGTCATTCAAAGAGCAAGCCAGGCTGATTTGTTCCCTTTAACACCATTCTGATTCAGCACATCTGGCCTGGGGAGAGACTGGAGGACTGTTATTATTTAATGGACGTGGGAAGCTGACCATCTGTGAGGTAGCACAGGCCCACAAAGACGCCTTTCATGTGGCTACTGTTGAGTACATTGCTTGTGTCTGAATTGTTTCCATGCACCCCTTCGCTTCAGTCATCACCTTTCCACCACTGGCACCCACCCCGTCAGATCAAAGTCACGGCTCAGGGACATAGAGCTACTGGTCACCACGTAGACCTTTAACTGGCCAGCTTAATTCTTTTGCGTTGCAATGTTAGCATATGCCATCCACATGGCTGGCATGACACTAAACACACGCTGGCCATTGTTTGAAGTAGGTTCAAAGAGGCGAAAGCAAAGACAAAGTACAATGTGGAATCAACCCATGTATCCTCCTTCCTCGTTTAAAACAGTCATACAGCCGGTCATGTTCTTATATGATACATTTGTGGGGTTATTTTTGAATTATGCCTGTGAGTGATGCACCCTAAGAACCCTCCCTAGTTTTCAATCTCTGAAATAACCCCTCTGGATGGATATTTGACTGTCTTCGTGGAAACAAAAAAATCTCACTATCCAAATGAAGAAAAGCTCTCGAGTGAAACACATTCCAAAAGTAAGTGTGTTGTAGATGATGGAACTCAGCCATACACCGTTCAGGAGAAACTGCTGAGATTAGATATGGAGTGTAATGCAATAACACCCTCAAAACACAGTGGGCTTCTCATTACCACCCTGTAATGAAAGGTTGCTGCTAGAGATAATTAGCCAGATGAGAGAAAGTTTATCTAAATAAACCAATAATTATGCCTGTTTGTCTTTATGTGCAGGTATTTATGGCATTTTTGTCACTGGTCTTGATGCTTTCAGGTTTATAAATTAGCTCATATATGCTGTATACATTTTAAATTACAACACAGCTCCCTCTTGCCACTTTTATTATTCATTTTCCATATGTATGCTCAATAGAATAATGGAAAAATGGCTCTGAAGTAGATTGTGTTTTACATATGAAACACCTACATCTTTTCCCTTTGAAATAAAAGAGAGGCAAGTAAGATAACATTCACACCTTATGTTGTATTCATTTTGCTTAAAATGTATAAATAACAGCATTAGATGTTATTCTGGTATCCTTTCCTGCCATAATTCTGCTGTTCTCCTGATTCATTTTTCGATTCTTCAATTCACGTCAGCTACTTCATTGTTTGTCTTTCCTCCTTGTACCAAATGTTACCAAAGCATTTCAGCATAATAAGCAAATGGGCATGGGGCCTCTCTGAAATACTAGCCAATCAATCAGGCCAGGTTTGCCCTTCTGGAGCAACAAGCCCCCAACTCACCCAGCCATCAGTCATACGCCACCTCTGGTTGTCCTCTTGCCTATTTTCGCACCATCTCTTTCACTCCACAGCTAACACGATGACTTATTATGTTTTCCAACTTGATTCCCCCCGATGTTTGCGCTCTAACTCTCTCACTGCCTGTGAGTTACAATCCCCTCTGCCGATTTTCCATCACGATAGCTGAAGAATTACCTCCAAATGTCTGGCAGTGTGTCAAATGCAAGTAGAAGGAACCTGGAGAGAAAAGAGACTGCTTTGAGAGATTTTGATCTTAATTTTCCAGCTATTTGCCTCTGTCAATAATATTCATCATGACAAGAAACAGAACATCTGTTCGTTTTGAATACATACAGAGGGGGTTGTTAAGAGGACATAATTCCAACAAGACTCACACAATCGCTGCAGTGCCTTCACTTTAAAGTTCAGGTAGGAGTTAAAAAGTTTCCATGTATTATTTTGCACAAGGGCAGTCAAAAAAGAACAGTGTGTTAAAAAGCATTCAGTGACAAATTGCCACTTGTGCAAATCAAATTTATAATGCCAGGACTGGGTAGGGCGGGGATTGTCTTCTCAAGCGTAAGGCCTAATCCCAGTGTAATAAAAATGAAACGAAAGTCAAAGCTTTTCCCAAAAGGGTAATACATATGCCTGTACTGTATAAGGTCACCTTTAAGACTGCTCTGCTACGCTATACACCCGGGTAAGAAGTACATTTAAAACAACAGCTAAGCAGCAACTAACAGTGCCACAGCAAGTGTTTACCTCTATCAATTATTGTAGGTTCTTACTTCACATGCATACTTATCAGCTTGTGAGGTGTTCCTTCACCCTCTACAGATATAGAGAGATTAGGGAATGTTGACACTCTATAATGAGCCTGAATTGCAGGCATGTCATCTTGAACATTACGGAAAGCAAAGCATAATTCGAAGCCACATAGATAGCAACGCCATAAAAGGGAAAGCATTCTTCAGAAACTGCAACAATTTGAGTACTCCTTTTGGGAGCGATGTTTCTCCTCATGCAAATGGGCTAATGTGGAGCTGTGCAGCAGGTGTGGACAGAGGACTAGCATGACCTGCTGTGTGTACATAAACTACAGCTGAAGTGATGGATGTTTTGTTTGACAGAGTGTTGTTCAGTGTTGCAGTGGAAGAAGATTCCCACTGTGTCCACACACCTAGCTGCTCTTTCTGTCTCCCATACACCCACACACAACTCTCCTCAAATACAACATTTTTTTCCCCCTATTCTAGTTAAGTCAGAAGGGTCACTTCAGTCGACTTTCATGAATTTTGCATAACACACCTTTTACTTGTATATTTAATGAAAGGTTAGATGTGTTTGTATGTGTTTCGTCATAAACAGGAGCACAGGCAGCTCACCTGTTTGCTTACATCTGTGACACAGCAGGAGTCAAAAACACAGCCACCGTCTTTATTCCTCTGCTGCTTTCCTTTGCGTGTATGGTCAACCAGGGGATAAGGAAAGCAGAGGAAGAAAGAGAACAGGATCCACCATCCTTCCAGGAAGGACCCTGAAGGGTTTTCGGTTTCTGGGGTTTCTGAAAAATAAGGCTAATTTGAAGGTCGTTTAAAGAGCGCCAGGGTGTGCAGCTCAGGAGGGGGCCTGTGAACAAGTGCAGAGGGAGCGGCTTGGGTTGCACTGCTCTGAGGTAGGCGCTCCGATGCTCTCCCTGGTGCTCTTCATCAATCTCCCCCATCCGCCGAGAGCCTCCTCTGACCCACATAGCAGCCGGAGGGAGGGGTTTGCCTTTCTTTCATTATTGATACCACTGCATCACACGACCTGCACTTACCTGAACCAAGTCAGCAGAGGAGCCACAAAGGTCAGAGAACCACAGGCAGACATTTAGCCTCTCATTCACTGTCACACATTCAGCAACAAAAATCCCCCTTTGAGATTACTATTGTATACAAACTATTCATGCAGTTGCCTCAAGAGGACAGACGTACGCTATGGTCTTAGCAATTTATTAGAGTTTAGGGCAGCGGGGATTTATGTCTTCTGCCTTCAGCATCATGTTCACTGATTGTATGAAAAATGCCAAACAGAGAGATTTTTCTCACTGGCACTTCATTTAGGCGCTGAGGAAAAGTATCATTGACTCCTTACGCATTAAATCTGCATCTCAGATGTGCTACGTGAAGAGCGAGAAAGCAATTGATCGTCACGTCACCGGACACACTCATTTTATGACACACTTTTTGCCCAGACACATTTTGCACATGTGGTTAAACAAACATGGGAAATGTGTGTATTTATGCTAGATCGTTCTATGGCATAAACACAATAAACTGTGAATTCCAGCACTCTGAGTGAGCGAATGAGCATCTTGCATATTTTCCGGTGGTTAACACCAAGATGACAGGGGGTGTAGGGTTGAACCACAGTGTAGCACGGACAAGGAACTGCACCATCGTCATACCATCATTTTGGGGGCCGTCCTTGGCAGTGCTTTCTGTGTGTGTGTTCGTGTCTCTGTTTTGGTTGAGGGGTTGCAAGGATACAGACAAACCACTCGACATCCTTTTGAAAATGTCTGGCGAATAGTCGCTGATCTGTCTGTGTTTCGGCAGCTAAAGCTTGATTGCAGAACCATTGGTTGGTGATCAAACTCCCCTATACACATATCTCCCTGTCACAATGTTGCTAAAACTGCTATTGTAAAGGAATGTACACGCTGTCAGCAAACAAAACACTGTTATTGGTTTAGTGCACTATTGTCTAAACAAAGGAGGGCGATATCACCTCCAAAGCTCTGCATAATCTTTGATTTTGACATTGAATAGGAAGGAGAGAAGAAGCTTTAGCGGAGAAACAATGGTAGATTTGTTCTCTGCATATGCCTCAAATTAGGCCGAGGTTTGGGTAAGGATAAACACAAGTTTAAGCCATTCAGTCTTTACCATAGTGGAGAACAATTCACATTTGAATGTGAAGCCATTGTTGAACAAAATACAGGAATGGGATGATGCTGCGGGATGGAAAGAGGGCTTATCTTATCGTCACTATCGTGTAGTAGCCGTGGACAGAATCACTCTGTTCAAAGCAAGGGGTGCCTGGCTTAAGTCTGTCTGGCTTTGTTTCTAGTCCTAAACTGCTGCATTACTTGCACAAATACTTTGATTAAGTTACTGGGACACATATGTGTGAAAAACAAGCTTTATCTGAGATGTAGCAGCTGTGAAGACATTAGCATATTTGCTGTGAGTCAGAATAGGACACCTTTGTTGATGTGTTAAACCATTTATGCATTTGATAGCCATGGGATCTCATCAGTTTTTCCAAAATGTGAAATTTCAGATGAAAACAAATGATCATAAGATGGATAGAAACTCTAGAGTACATCATTCCTACATAAGTAAAAACAGGAATATAGGAAACATGTCTTCCCCATCTCAGACAAGTGGTGCTATATATCAATTTTATCAGGGATATATATGAAATGGCAGATCTATTAAAGTACTGACAATGAGATGTAAACAAAGCAAAACAAACTGCATCAATATTTTGTTGGCATTACAGTCACATCCAAGATAGGTGCCATATAATGAATTTGTCATTATGCAAGAATATATATATGTGTGTGTGTGTGTGTGTGTGTGTGAGAGAGAGAGTGTGTATAAGTAAGTGTGTGTTGCAGTATTTAGTGTATTAGATTCTACTCTAAACACTTTTTTCGGCAGGGGGATCACATTTATTGCTGGGAGATGCATGTCTGTGGGTAAACTAACACAGGAAGTGGCAGCAGCTGTATGAATTTTAGGTGCTAGTTTGTGGTTTTGACAAATAACTGTGACATATCTGACAAGCATGAGCATAAAAATGATCAATGACTCTTGTTGATCGAATACAATTCAAAGAGAAGCAGAATCTGTGAGCATTCATGTGCCGATATTGTCTTTGCCGTTTATCTAATGGTTTCATCGATGATTTTCTTGAGATGCAAGACCAGCATATCCACGATGGCATGCAACTGTAGCATTGAACAGCTGTGTATGGTCATAGACGCAGAGGTGATAAATGATGTCACCTGCCTTGAAACAAAACTATCTCTTCGCTTTGCAGTAATGGCGCTTAAAAAAATAACACTATTGGCATATATGTAGTTTAATCTCCTTTATTGCAGCAAAGCAACATGTGTGTGCAAGGAAGCAAGAAAGATGCATTATATCAACTCATCCTACTACCTTGATGAAACGTAAATAGATTCAAAGCTGTAACTGATGCGTAACAGACAAAAATAAAAATGTTGATAGTTTTTATACTGTAAGTCAGCACCATAAAGAGGGTCTTGCTATCATAGCTGGTCCAGTTAGTGTATATGAATCACACTGCTAGCCTACAGGATCGGTGTTTTTTTTTGTTTTTTTTTTTTTCTATTTTGTACAAGCTGGGGACAGTGTGGCTTGACAGCTAGCAGGTCTCTGACTGGGTGGCAGTGTGGTAAGAGTTCAGAGCACAACCACAAACTCCCACACATTTCCACACACACACACACACACAGACACACACACAGACACACACACACACACACACACACACACACACACAAAGCATGCACACAGGTGAAAATCTACAGCTTGAGAGAATTCACCATGACTCAATTCATGACTCTAATCATTTCAATTTGACTCCCAAGCTTGGTTAATTTTTGATAACTTCATGGAACTTATGATGAATTTTGACAAACTCATGACGCCACCGGTGGTTGTTAAGCTGTCTGCAGATTCTCTGCTGCTGTCACCTTCCCGACTACAGACAAGGGGTTTTTTCATTTGGAGCTTTGGGGTGAGCAAGTGAAGTTGACAAGGTTGCTATGAGCCTCTTCAACTGTGAACAGGAAGGGCAAGTGTTAAAATGCTTCAAGGCAGATTTCTATGGTTTGGTGCCTTGACAGATGAATGGTGTAATTACGAGCACAGGAAAACTGGCAAAGTGACGGAAACTCTACAGCGATGCAACAATGAATTGGAGGATCGTCACAATTAAATACTCATTTCAAATGGGGGATCACGCTGGGTATTATTTCAAAGTAGGCTGTGCAGTTTATGACAAAAAAAAATCAATCAGAATCAAGGGTTTAAGAAAGCCTTTATAAAATTTAACAAAATTTACTGACACAACCTCTTTCACCCAGGTGATGACAACATAGCACTGAGTTTAGTTAATAACTTCACCTTTTTCATTGTCAGTGTTACAATGGATCATATGGAAAATTGCAGACTTTGAGATTCTTAAATGCATAGGATAAACTAGTATACATTAAATAGATGTTTGTTTGTTCCCACTGGCTTTTTCGGTAAAACTGTGCATAGGGATGTATCAGCAAAGTCTGACAGTTCGACCTTACATATAAAGGGATTTCCCTACAGAACCAAGGGCCTGTCAACGATAATGAGTATCACTACAGTTATTTACAGGGTGCAAAGTTTACACTCAAAACCATAAATATATATGTAAAATGAAAAGTGTTTCATAGATAAGGTTAAAAAAAAGGCAGGGTTGACATACTTTGACGGTTGCAGGAAGATTATCGTTCACTTAAAGAGATTCTGTTAGAAATTCATGGTTTTACTGTCATAGCTGATGGGTTTTTCATTAAACACAGTGTTATACTGTAAATTCCTATGACACAACTTATGATGGAAAAATACTAATAAAACCAAATTAACTTATTGGTTAGACTGTGGGCACTCAGAAAAGAGCTTTGAAAAAAAAAAAAAAAAAAAAAAGCAGCTGAAGATGGTTGACAGTACCGCTAGATAGCAGCCGCAGAGAAAAACTTCAAGCAATTTTTCCAAACTCTTCTTCAGTGTTGTAACTCTTAATCCCATAAGCCTTGGGGTCCCAGATAACTCACTGCCATAACATCACAACACAAGCCTGGAATTAGCACAGTATGCAATACAGTAGGTTTGCATTGTAGACCCGCAATGGACTTGGAGTAAAAGGAAAAGAATGATTAGAAGAGCTTGAATGGAGTTTGGCAAGAGTGAGAAATTTTAAGTGTTCACCCACCACCCCCACACACACTCCCCTCAATGTCTACACATACATACACGCGCACACACACACACACACACATACACAGATGTAACAGAAAGTCTGAGTGACTCTACTCCTGTCACTGGGAGCCTGCTGTGAAAACAGCACCCCTCCTCTCCTCTCTCCCCCTCTCCCTCTTCCCTGGACGCCAGCCTGACATACCAGACCTTGTTCGTTAGCGCATATTTTTACCCACCGTTACTAAATTAGGAAGCCAGAGAGAGCAAACGGAGTGTGGCTGCCAAGGCAGAAGAAGAAGGGTCTGATCAGGCCTGGGTTTGCTGAGGGCCCATGCCAACCCTACCAGCTTCATTAAGAGCCACTTGGGTTTCAGAAATAGAAGCCCAACAGGGACCGGGGCCAAACAGAGCCCTGAACGGCCAGCCAAAAACTCACGGGACAAACAAACAAATAAACGGGTTGTCTCATGGCGTGCCAGAATCCACCGGCAGCAGCCACCCCAAGGAGCCATAAGAAGTTATCTTAGGCAGTCTTGCACACAAAGTGCCCTGCCCCAACTTTAAAACCGGTGACAGTATACACACACTGCCAGCCCGATACAGAATAAATTAACCTAGAAAGCTGTCTCCGGAGGCCAATTTCTTAAAGCAGCCACAGAGACGTTACTTCTTGTTTGTTTGGCATGGATTTTGGGCACTGATGTAAGAAAGGATATTTTCATGAGGAAATGTACATTTCCTCCTCTCCCAATTGGCATATAGCATTCATGTCTGCTGAAAGTATAGAGTGATATATGGAGCACAGGCATTCCTTATCCTCTGTCTTTATACTGACTGAGGTAATAAATAACTGCTAGACCACATTTAAAAAAATAATAAAAAATAACATGTTTAATTATATACTTGTTTTCATCTGAATCTTTTTTTTTTCAAAGGTAAAATTGGGTTCTGTGAATTTTCTTAGGATTAAAAACGTTTTTGTCTTTAAGATGAAAAGGCTTACAGATGACACTTTTTTTCTTCTTCAAGATTGAATCTACAGCCGAAACATAGATCTTCACTTCTCCAAAATTAACAAACAATGCAAAGGAAATGAATTGCCAGGTCCTTGTCTGATAAGATCACAGCCTGCTCTCCAAATCAGATAACACACTGCACACACCTTGCAGAACTTGCCACACATATGGATTACAGAATCACAAAGTCAGTCAAGATAAAAAAAAAAAAAAAAAAAAAACTAAATGGAGAGGAAGGCAAGATATTGTGTCGGTGTGTAGAAGATGGGAGTGAGGGGAGATCCAGGTTGTGTTTTATTTTAATCAGTTTTATTGAAAGAGGATTTGGACTAAAGACAACATCTGCAAGTGAATCCAAATAATTTTAGGAATTGAATTTTAGAGGAAGGGCCTCAAGGTCCATTGCCCAATTGTTGCACCATCTAACTGGCTCATTTGTGCACCACAGTGACAATTCCAGGGTTTTAACTTCATTCTATTTAACTTCCACCCAGTTAAACTAATGATCCCTTGGTAATTGACTTTGAACAGCTTCAAGGTCACTGCTGCTCAGCCTTAGATTTTAATCTGTAATATTGGGATCACGAATTCGACGTACAATGAAGATGCAGAGATTACTGGTCCTTGTATCCATTATCGTGACAAAACTGCACATTCTTCTGCAACATTTCAGATAATTAGCTTGGGATGCAAATGGCCAGTGTTGATACTGACTTGCAAAAATGCTATTCTTTACTGGCATCATATAATTATTAATTCTTACCATTTTGCACACGTTTACACTGCGAGAAGTCTGCAGATACAAGACATAGATAGTTTGGCATATTTCACTAATGGCAAAGCATGGATGAGAATGTAAAAAGGGGGGGATTTGGGGGTTGAGGTAGGGGCTTACGGATATATTCTCTGCTAAATCTCTCAGTGCCTGTCATCTGCTGGAATTTGGTATCACATCATGTAAATTAATCATTGTGGATCACCAAAAGCCAAATTCTTAATCCAAACAATAACAAAAGGGTACTCCACCACGGAAAGTCCCTTACTTATTATAATTTGTCCTGGATAAGAGCATTTGCAAAATATAAAAACATGTCATTTAAGATGTTTGTATGGATGAACTGATAAAACTCAAGGGGGGCAAATACTAAATAATTAGTGACTGAAAAAAAAGTCCTGAATCAAAACAAGCATCCCTTTATCCCTTTCTATTTTCTGTGATTTTTCAGGGGAAAAAAAATATAAAAATGCGCAGGAATTTTTGCGAAACACTCGGACAAATGAAAATGTTTTGATCTACAAAACAATGCTCTTAGGTTTTTTATATTGGCGGTCAAAGATTTTGAAATGCGCATGCCTGAACAGCCCTGCCATCACGAGAGACACCAGACTTGTTAAAAAGCACAACCACACAGTCGAATATGTTTCAACTCGTTTGGAAGCATTATATATTTTTGTGTTGCTGCAGTGACATCTTCTGGAGTGTCTACAACATTACATCTCACCTGCTCATGTTGGTTTAGTAGATGTAAAAAAAAAGATTTATATATGTAATGAAAGCCTCAGGCTCTAATGGCACAGATAGTCTGGCTGTTATTAAAAAAAAAGGGTCACAGTTTAGTTAATTTTAAATTCAAGAGAGAAAGAAAGAACGAAGGAAAGAGGGAGAAAAAGAAGTGTTCACCTTGCTCAGAAGTCTGTTTTAAGTCTGTTATAAATAAGAAATTTTATCTAACTGTTGTGTAATTTTGCATGGTATATACTGATGCACCCCCACCCTGATTTTGATTAAATATAGATTTAATAAATTACATTTTATCCCCAGGCTACATTCAAACTCACAGCAAAGATACTATATGACACAATTTTCCCAAGAATGACTTTGCTTTTTGATTGAGGGATTTCATGTCTACTTTGACATTTGTTTGTGTAACTTATGTATCAATGTGATAGGTATAAATTTCACCAATAATCCATCCCTCATTTCTACTCAGGTTCTGCAGTTTTTCCATGTATGCACCTGTTTTTCTTAATATTTCTTTTGGGGAGCTTCTACTTTTGTGTTTTTGTTGTGTGACCTTTGACATTTTGGCACATGCCACTTCCTGAGCTCAGGGATGGTTTCTCTAGTGTGGTCTGCTGCTCTGTTTTTTGCTACACATCACATACTAACGAACTTTTTTAGTGCTGAAGAAGTGTTAAAGAGATACTATAAAAAGGAAACTGTTTTCTGTTGAGTTGTTCTGCACTTCTTGTTTTGAGAGCTATTTTGCTATTTTAATATATTTTCATGTGTACAGTACAAGAAATTGAAAATGACATGTTATTAGAAAAATGGATGAGGACAAGGTTCCAGCTGACAGTTTTAGTTTTGTAATTGGACGAGGGGATTTTAACAGTGGGTTACCTTATTCCCCAGTTAGAGGTGCAGATAATATTCACAGATTAACATAATATTCTCAGATAAGATTTACCTACTTTCTGTTCCACTTGCATACCTGGTCATGCAGCTTCTAGTCCCGGTCAGGGAGACACACTTTCAGGCCTTCCAGCCACAACCGACCTAGCTTTAAATAACCTGATAACACACATTGCTGAACAGGTAGGACAGACCATAAGAGATCAGTTAAAGGGTAAACGTGAAGAAAGGGATGTCGGTGCCACACAAGCTCAGAGCGGTGTAGGCCAGTTATCCAGTGACTCCACTTACCTCAACTTGACCGGTGCAAAGTTAGTCCTACAGTCAGATGTGAGAGAGCCTCCAGTCTAAAAAGATGGGTCTGACAAAAACACAGTCTGTGAGTGGGAAGAGTTAATGGAAACTTAAAGAAACGAGCCACTCCCCTGAAAGAACAGCTCTCCAAAATAATGTCAAAGTTAATGAACAAGGCCAAGGATTTAGTGAGGATAACCCTGAGAAGCAGCCCATCCATGAAACCTCAAGAACATTCAAAAATCCTCTAAGACATCCTCATGAAGAAGCCAGAATTGCTTAAAAACATGCTATCTATGACCTGAACATAGGAGACACGGTACTCATTGTGAACAAGGGTGACAGAGGAAAGAAAAAAAAAAACTAATGAAATGCAACACAGTCAAAGACAGAAACCTAATCTGCAGGTTTCTGTCTTTGACTGTGTTGCATACAAGCTGAGGGACAGTCAAGGTGACATAAGGATAGTGCATCGCAGCCTGGTCCTGGACATCAGGTTTTCGCCCATGGTGACAACTGAAGAGGATTTGCACGATGCTGGATCAGAGGAAGGGCTGTGTGCTGCTGACCCCCTGGACTCTTTGAACTGGGCAGATACAGGGGATAGAACAAGTGCATGGATAATGAGCAGATCCGAACACACTCAGGGTCAGGAGATTCAGAGTGGAGAACTATGTGAGTCAGATTAGTCAGGACAGTCTGTAGATGATCAAACCCAGTGCTCCTCATGTGACCAGAGCCACTCAGAGACAGAAACTTGGACAGTTTTAGTTGCAGAGCATGACTCAGACTCACCACTCACGTCAGATGTACCTCCAGCACACCCAGTTACACCCAGTTACATCCAACAGAGACAGATGGTGACACAGAGACCCAGTTACACCAGCAGACCCAGTTCATGACACACATACTTAGGTGCATCCAAAGGACACAGGCCATAACACATGCACACAAGTTCACGCGTCATCAGGCACAGAGCATGTAGTCAGGACATGAGTGTGCAATCCATATTTCAGTCCATAGTTCAAAAGCTTTTTGGCTTCATGGACATGGCAAGCTGAGTTAGCAGAAAGTCTCAGTCACTCCTTATGCTGGTTTAAGGGACAAACATATGTTTGGTGCCTGTTGTGTGTATTTTTGTGAAGATATACCTGCGGGATGACATGACAAACGATTTCACATGCAGTATACTTTATGTGTTTGAAGATGGCAGGGAGTTTGTATGGTGTAAAAGGCATTATCTTGATCTAGGAGGGACTAAGGCTTGATCACCCTTATGTTTCCTCTGAACCTATAGGTAGCTACTACAACACAGCTGATGTGTTGTAAAGCTGGAGTTGTACAGCACACTCTAGGTTTTCACCTTTTGCATTGTTTGGCTGTCCGGTTGTTTTAAGTGGTTTATTCAAAGGTGTGGTCTACATTTTGGTGAAATCTAGGAGGGGTGGATGTAACTGATGTATTAATGTTGTAGGCAAACTTATATTTCACCAATAATCCATCAACATTTCTGCTCAGGTTTTGCAGTGTTTCCATATACCTGAATTTATTTGTTTTTTGTTCTATTCTGCTAACTTTTATTTTGATAACTGTGTTTTTGTTGTGTGACATTTGATATGCCACTGCCAGTGGACTGGCATGGCACTTGGTTGGCGGTAGACCATGCTGAGGAGAGGTGAGACTACACCGCTGCTCCTGTCAATATAGTGTTAAAATGTGGTAAAACCGCTAAGCTGAAACACAAACTCACTTACACTTACTCTTTTTTTATCATGCATAGCACTTTAGTGTAACAGGCTAGTTTACTGATCTCAAGCTAGGCTGGCAGAGCTTGGGGATGGTTTCTCTGACGTGGTTTGCTGTTGTCTGTTTTCTCCTTAAAGGAGTGCATGCAGAAACCTGGTCATGTGAAGTTGCTCTACTAATATCATTGTGTTTTACACAGATATGTGACCTCCCTCTTTATGATTTTGACCTGTCAATTTGTATTTTTTTGGTAATTACCCATTTTTATACACATAATATATATTTTATGTTTGTTCATGTTAAAATATGTAATTATGCCATGAATTACAAAAACTGCTGCCGGTGGGTGTGGAAATGTGTATGCTTCTAAAGGGACATTGTAATTATAACTATAGGATCAGAATGAGATGTATTTTGTTTTATTGATTTAATGAAAGATTAAATGTAGTGGTATACATACAAGTCATGTAAGTCAGCATTAGGCCATGCTGTGGAGAGGTGTGCATGTAGAAACCCGGTCATGTGAAGCTGCTGTACTTATATTATTGTGTTGTACACAGCCTTTGACAGAATAAATCCATCCTAACAAGGCAGGAGATGTCTTCGTCTCATTCATCATCATCATCATCATCATCATCATCATCATCATCATCATCATCATCTGCAGACAAGGCAGGCTGCCTAGACTGTAAAGTTAAAAAAAAAAAAAAAAAAAAAAACACAAGTGAACAATTCTAAAACCTTAATATATCATGTTTTGTTGTTTTTTAACGCAACCACTGTATAACAGGTGTCATATTTGATTGACATGTCTAGTTGGTGAGTAAGACAAAGTAAAAGAAAAATTCCTATGTAATTCTATGGGAAATATTAACGATATTTTATTAACTCATTTTAAACACTTATTACACGGCTTATTTTGAGCTTGTATCATACAGTATATGATACCATTTCGTAATTGGTATAAAACAGCACAGTAGCACCGGAGTCGTGAAAAACCTTCAACTGCAACAACAGTGTGGTTCTTGAATGCACCCTTCTTTGCAATACGATACACTAGGAAACAACAATTATTTACCCTGAGTTCAATGAGCATGCCGTTTGGACCGTGTTTGCTGGTGATGGTTGCTCCATCGAGGGTTATGCAACTTAATTTTATCAATAAAGATGCTGCTTTTGTGGATTTGTATTCTTAGCCCAGTCATTTGCACAGATTAAACAATGAACCTGGGTTTCTTCCTACCGAGGTGGTCATGATAGCTAGGAAGCGCCTTGTCTCCTCGGAAACGGGAAAAAAAACAAACGTGAGGAGATGTTGCAGGATTAAAAAAAAATGGATGATGATCACTGCAGGACAAAGGAACGACCCAAATCCTCCGATATCACTGAATCGTAAGTGCTTTTTTTTTTTTTTTTTTTTGTCGCACCGCATTCTTGTTAGCCCGTTTTCTTCCCACAGAGATGGAAAACATTTCTTTGTCACAGTGCTACACCTAAGCATGTGGAGTTCAAATGCTGTCAGTGTAAAACGTGCTTTTGTTTGTAAATAGACATGGTAGAAGCAGTCTACTATAAAAAAAAAAAAAAAAAAAAAAAAAAAAAAACTACAAAGTAAAGTTATAAAAAAGTTTTCCCCCCACCTTCTCCAAAAGTTAGGCTGTAGGCTGCAGACCTACCTTGTTAGACTAAAATTAGACAAATGAGGCTCAAAGTGGTGACAAAGATAATGAATGTGCCACTGTTCATTCTTGCAGATCCACTGAAAGCATAGGAAGCACCAGCGGAGCATCTCCTGTCTGTGATGGTGTGCTGAGTCCCCCACAAAGAGGCTTTACCAGGAAGGAATCAGTTTTAATGCGTCCAGAGGAAAAGCTCAAATACTTTGACAGCCAAGCTCAAGCCCAGGCAGACAACCAACAGGTTGGCAGTCTGATGACAAATTAACATGATAATCATTAGTGTTGTGGCTATAGTAATGTTCAGACAGCTTATCCTGCAGACTTGTCTACAATGCATAATATGTATGTGCAATCAAAACAAAACTTAAACAGAAGACAAAAATGTAAAACTAAGAATAAAAGAGTGGGTAAAGCCATTGCAAAATAAGGTGTTTTAAGAGGTGGTATGAATTTTTCTTACCTCACATCTCTTACATATGTTGTGTTATAGGATAATTTGATGCATGGCACTGTCAGTTGAAGTGGTGTTCATACTCATAAACATTTATCCACACAGTTTGATGCCTGCATTCAGAGCCTGGTGCGCTGTGTTGCCCTGACCAAGTTGGTGTATGGAGAGGGGCATCTGAAACTCGCCCAGGCCCATGCCAGGCTGGCTAAAGCATACCTCCAGTTTAAAGGTAATTTCAAAAAGGTAATGCTGGGAGAAAATGCAGATTGCATCTATGTGTTTTTAAAAACAAAGTTTCAGTAAGGTCAGAGGTTTTTTTTTTGATAATCATCTATGCATCTATATTTCAGGCACCTACTATTTGGCCTCTTTGTGCCTCTGTTAATTGCATCAAATTGCTGTGAAAACTTGTCTTGTAAAACTGACACATGCAAAATTGACATTTGACTCAATAGGAGCCATCTGTGTAGCTGATTTCGTAATTGCGATTTCAAAGTTAGTATCTTTTTTTCTTCCATTATTTTGTCCCCTCTAGTGTTAATACCAGATCATGACAGGATTGTAATTTGTGCATAATGTTGATGTTAAGACAGTTCTCAGAATTACAGTTAAAACACAGTTGGATTTAAGCTCAAAGGTGGCTCACCACTTCTCCAGGTTGGGCATCACAGGCCCTGCAGCACTCGACACTGGCCAGAGAGCTGCTGCCCTTCTGCTCGCCTGTCTCCTCCAGCAGAGATGAAAGGATCCAGGTCCTCACGTGTCTCCTGAGCATACACCTCACACAGGGAGGTGTTGCGCTGCTTACAGACAAATATCCTTTTGAAATGAGTGTCATGCCATGGTGAAGAGTTGCCATCACATAACTGAGTATAAAGGGTAGAATTAGTTAAGTACAGACCTGAGGCATCAACTGAATGAGCAGAACTATCAAAAAATATTTCCAGGGTTGCTTTTAATGGT